>NC_067400.1:113732240-114332240 GCF_016432865.1 Antechinus flavipes | reverse complement strand
GCTCTCTTAAAAGTGTGAATCTTGTGGAATTATACTAAGTACTAAGTACATGTAAATTAGAGAATCATTATCTCATCAATTCCACTTAGTACCTTGTTTCAAGTTCTGGCCCATAACATCTCCTTGTAGGATCAGATCAATCATATTGAACCATGCTAAATTAGATAATTATTGTCTCTATCAATTCCACTGTCTTAGTACTTTGTAAGAATCCTAACAGTCCAGAAAAAAATAAGAGTTTTTGCCAGAATGATTTGAATAACATTTTCAAATCTGGTTAAAATGGGTCATTCTTTTTTTCAAGGATACAAAAGAAAAATGATATACTATCTAATGATAAAAAGAAGCAGTGTTGTTTTGGAGTAAGAAGATTCTCAATCAAAAATATTTATTAAACTATATAGGAACTACTGTGGGTGACAACCCCCTCCCAAAAATCAATTCCCTATAAAACAGCATCGCATTTCAGAAAAGCCTGAAAAGGTTTACATGAATTGATGTTAAGTGAAATGAGCAGAACCAAGAGAACATTGTACACAGCAACAACAAAATTATGTAATTATCCGCTGTGATGGACTTGACTCTTTTCAACAATGAGGAGATTCAAGGCAATTTTAGTTTACTTTTGATAGAAAGTGTCCTACACATTTTGAGAGAGTTATGGAGACAGAATGTGGATCACAGAACAATATCTTTGCCTTTTTGTTGCTGTTGATGTTTATTTGCTTTCTTTTCTTTTTCTTTTTCCTCATTTTTTTCCTATTTTTCTTCTGCAGCATGATAAATATGGAAATATATTTAGAACAACCGAATCCTTTAATCTATGTCACATTGTTTGCTATCTTGGTGAGGGGAGAAGGGAGAAGAGTGAAAGAAAAATTTGTTACACAAGCTTTTGAAGAAGTGAATATTGAAAACTAACTGTGTGTATTTGAAAAAATAAAATATCAAAAAACCCAGAATCTCAAAATCTCATGTAAATAAGAGACTTGAGAAATATTGTTTAATCCAGAAGCTGTGCACTCCCTTATACTCATCAAGTATTTATCAGACTTTTGCCTGAAATAGACTGCTCTGCATTAAAAGATAATTCACTATGTCTTCAGCATCACAATACTCTACTGCATTGCTCAAATCATTAAGGTGTGTTCTTCTTCTTCTTCTTCTTCTTCCTTTTTTTTTTTTGTTTACTTGTTGTTTTCCTTTTTGTTATTTCTACTTGTTAATCCTAGTTCCACATTCTAGATTTGATCAGAACATATCAGTTAAATCAACTATGTAATAGACCTTCAAATTCTTGAGAACCTAGCATTTCCCCAGTAAGCTTTCTCTGATCTGGGCTAAGCAATCACATCTCCTTTACCTGATTTATGATTTTTAGGGTCATTCATTTCATTGGTTGCTCTCTGCTAGATACCCTTCAGATTATCAGTACCTGCACCAGAGTCAGATAAACCAGAAATCAATTTTGGGGTAACTTCCGTAGTTGCTATGAATAATTGTAATTCCAAGAAACATCTTTCTATTTTGAATGAAAAATGAATTGTAATTAATTATTAACCAATGTATGTACACACATTCACCTCTATACAAAGCTATATTAATGCTTCCCTCCTTAAAAGTAAGATCTTTTCTGTATTAAAAGTTTTTCTTCCTTCCTGAAACCTATACTCCCCATTTCTCTGGCATGTAGTGGCCTTCATTCTTTCATTTGAGGAGACATTTAGGGTATCTTCTCTGGGTAAACATAGAAATAAGGGTATCTTTCTTTCTAAAACCAAAAGCAAATATTTATGTTAATGGTGATAAACTGAGGCTTTTTCAATAAAATGATAGTTAAAGATATTTATCTATAGTCACCACTACTCATTGATATAATAAAAATAAATCATGGCTATAGTGAAAATACTGAGAGAATAAATTTAGACTAAAAGGAAAATCAATTATTTTTTTTTCAGATGACATGAGAACCCTACAGACACAGCTAAAATTAATTGAAATAATAAATAAATATAGCAAAGTAGTATTGTAGGCTATATAATAAACCAATAAACATTATCAGAATTCCTATATATATATGTATATATATATTACTAACAAAACACAGTAGGAAAATATATTCTGTTTAAAACACCTTCAGAATATATGAACTACTTGGGAATCTGTCTTTGAAAATACATAGCCCTGTGCTTCTTCACAGGCAGACACACTGCATTAATACAACTAAAAAACTTTATTGAAACAAATAAGATGGATCTAAATAACTGGAGAAATAGTAATTTTTTATATGGTAGATTGATCTAAAGTAGTACAACAGATTGAGTGTTGCACCTGGTCAGGAAGACTCATCTTGTTGAATTCAAATCTAGTCTCAGATACTAGCTGTATAACCTTGGACAAATCAATTAGTCCTATTTGCCTCAGTTCCCTCATCTGTAAAATGAGCTAGAAAAGGAAAAACAAAGCACTACACTATCTTTATCAAGAAAACCCCAAATAGAGTTATGAAGAGTCAGACAAGATCTAAAAATGACTGAACAGATTAAGATAATAGTACAAGTTAATTTATTTATTTGTGTCATATCATTCGATCTACTAAAAGGTTATTCAACCTGAGGAATAAAAACTCAAAAGCCTTAAGGGAAATAATAAAAAAAATGAGGAAAGAAGATACTATCAGATCTCTAACTGATCAATAATCAGTCAGTAATGATTAAAATTCGACTGCTTTTATGAAAATAAGATAAAAGAAGCATACATAATATATAGAAGCAAACAAAAATGATAATCTGGTATTTGATAAATCTCCAAACCCAAATATTTGGGTAAAAGCTCATTATTTGAAAAATAAAAAATACCAGGAAAACAATCTGGTAGAAAGGAGGTATAGATCATTATCTCATGACATCTATCAAGATAAGCTATCAATGGATAAATAAATTAGACATAAAAAGTAGGATAATAAATTAAGAGCTCAAAAAAAAAAAATAAAAAGATCAGTTAGCCAATAGGCTTTTAGTAAAGTTCTACAATATATCCGGCACTGTGCTAAGTTCTGGGGTTACAAAAAAAGGCAAAAAACTATTCTTTATACCTAAAGTGGTCTACTTGCTCAATACCATACCAATTAACTACCAAAAATTATTTTTCAGAACTAGAAAAAATAATAACAAAATTCATCTGGAGGAACAAAAGTTCAAGAATATCAGAGGAATTACTGAAAAAATGAAAAAGACTGATAGCTTAGCAGTACCAGACCTAAATCTATATTATAAAGCAGCAGAAATCAAACCATTTGGTACTGGCTAAGAAGTACAGTGGTAGATCATTGGTATAGACTAGATACACATGACACAATATTCAAGACCTATAATAATCTATAATAATCCCCCTAAACTCCAATTTCTGGGATAAGAACTCACTATTTGACAAAAAATGCTGGGAAAATGGGAAATTAATAAGCCTCGTCATATGTCTACATCTCACACCCCATACCAAAATAAAGTCAAAAAGGATACATGCTTTGGGAATAAATGATAATGCCATAAGCAAATTAGAAAAGCAAGGGATGACTTACCTATCATACATTTGGAGAAAGGAAGAATTTATGACCAAAGAGAAACTAGAGAACATTATGAAAAATAAAATGGACAACTTTTGATTATATTAAATTAAAAAAGTTTTTGCACAAACAAAACCAACAGAAACAATATTAAAAGGGAAATACAAAGATGAGAAAACATTTTTACAGCCAATATTTTTGATAAAGGTCCTGTTTCTAAAATACATAAAGAATTGTGTCAAATTTTTAAGAATACAAGTCATTCTCCAACTGATAAATGGTCAAAGGATATGAACAGACAATTTTCATTTGGTGAAATTAAAGCCATCTATAATCATATAAAAAAAAAAGCATGAATCACCACTGATTAGAGAAATGCAAATTAAAACAACTCTGAGAGACTACTACATATCTCTTAAATTGGCTAAAATGACAGGAAAAGATAATGATAAATATTAGAGGGGATGCAGGAAAACTGTGATACTAATTCATTGTTAATGGAGTTGTGAAATGATTCAATCATTATGGAGAGCAATTTGGAGCTATATCCAAAGGGTTATCATACCCTTTGACCCAGCAGTGTCACTATTGGGTTTATATCCTAATGAAATAATAAAGGAGGGAAAAGGACCATATGTGCAAAAATGTTTGTAACAACCTTTTTTTGTGTTAGCAAAGAATTGGAAAATAAGTAGATGTCCATCAATTGGGAGATGGCTGAGTAAAATGTGGTATATGAAAGTAATGGGAAATTATCACTCTATAAAAAATGAACAAACTGATTTTAGAAAGGCCTGAAAAGGTTTACATAAATTGATGCTGAGCAAAATTAGCAGAACCAGGAATATATTGTGTACACAATAATAACAAAAATGTACAATGATCAACTATGAAAGTTTTGGTTCTTCTCAGTGGTTTGGTGGATTTTAGAATGAAAATACTACCTGCATCCAGAAAAAGAACTGTGGAAATTGAATATAAAGCAATACATGTTATGTTCATTTCTTTTTTCAGTTTTTTCCTTTCCCATCATTTTTACCTTTTTTCCCAACTTTTTTCTCCCAACTTATCCATTAAGAAATATGTATTAAAATTAAATAAATTAATTAAAAAAACAAAAAAAAATTCCTTCCCTTGAGGAGCTTCCAGTCTAATGGAGGATTCAAAATTTAAACAACTAAGCACCAACAAGCTCCATTCAATATAAATAGGAAATAATCAGATGAAAGACTTCTAAAATTAAAAAAGTTTAGGAAAGCATTTGGGGGTGTTTTTTGTTGTTTGTTTGTTGGGGTTTTCTTGTAAAATATAGGATTTTTATCTATTGTAAAGGTGAACTCAACATGCATTGACAACAGATTTAAAATGGGAAACAAAATAAGGAGTCAAAAATGACACTGAGGCTGTGAACCTTGTGGATTGCATGAATGGTAATGTCCTCAACAGGACCAGGGTCATTTGAAAGTGGGATCATGGGAGAATTTGGGGGTAAAGATCAGCTGAATTTTAGCTATTTTGAATTTTTTTTTTTTTTGCTGAGGCAATTGGGGTTAAGTGACTTGCCCAAGGTCACACAACTAGGAAGCTTAAAATGTCTCAGGCCAGATTTGAACTCAAGTCCTCCTAACTTCAGGGCTGGTGCTCCTTCCACTCTATCACCTAGCTGCCACTATTTTGAATTTAAGATGCCTACTGGACATCTACCTTGAAATATCTAATAAACAAATGGAGATGTGAAACTGGGGGTTGGCTGAGAAGTTAGAGCTGAATAAATAGCTTTGAGAATTATTAGTGTAGAGATCATATTTAAATCCATGGGAGCTGATAAAATGTTCCAGTGAAATAGTATAAAGGAAGAAGAAAAGAGACCCAAGAACAAAACCCTGTGGAAATGCCATACCACACCACCCAAACTGTGAAATTTGGAGGATTATCTGGATGAAGAATCAGTGAAGGAAACTCAGAAGGAGATATCGATAGGCAAAAGGAGAAGCAGGAGAGAGTGATGTTCCAGAAACCTAGAGTGAGAGAAAAGGCTATTGATATCGAAGAAGGCTGTAAAAAAGTCAAGGAAAAGGAGAATTGAAAAAAAAAAGCTTATTAGATTTGTGAATCAAGAGATTGTTGTGAACTTTGGAGAGGATACATTTAATTATATGGATGGGGAGAGTTTGTAACCCCTCCCCCCCAAAAAAAAAGATAAAGAAGCTCACAGAAGATAAAATGGATGATGTGAAATTTAAAAAGTTTTACAGAGACATCATCAGTATCAGTAAAACTGGAATTGAAGCAGATAACTGGGAAAATAAATCTTTGCAGCAAGTTCCTCTGATAAAAGTATCATTTTCAGGATATATAGAAGACTGATTGTAATTAATGAAAAGGAGATATTCCCCAAATGATAGTCAAAGGATATTAATAGCCATTTTTAAGAGGAGGAAACTAAGCTTCCTATAGGCATATTAAATCACTAATAATTGAAAAATTAAAATTAAATTAATTCAGATTTTACTTCACATCCACAGAGTAGCACAGTTTAAAAAAGGGAAAATGAAAAATTCTGGGAGATTTGAGAGAAACTTTACATACTGATGAAGTATTTAACCAGTCCAGTTATTCTGGAAAGCTATTTGAGCCTATGCCCCAAAAATGATTATACTGTATATAATCATTTAATAGATTAATACCTGAAAGAGGTCAAAGAAGGAAGAAAAGAACTATACAAATATGATTACAGCCACTTTTTTTGTGGTGACAAATAACTAGAAACTAAGGGAATGCCCATCAATTGAGGAATGAGTACCAAATTATTGCATGAGAATGTAATGAAATACAGTATATATATATTATGTGTGTATACATATATGTGTATATGCATATGTATATAAGTGTATGTGTGTGTGTATATATATTACACACACACACACACACACACACATATATATATATTTGTGACATGGAGAAAAGGGGGGGGTGGAATCTAGAGAAAAAACATGTAAATTTATATAGAGTGAAGTAAGTACAACCAGTAAAAACAATTTATGAAATCATATTTTATAGAATAAACAACTATGGAACATGTAATAACATCATTTAATACAATTACTAGTTATGATTCCAGAAAACTCATAATGAAACATTGCTATAGATTTCCTGGCAGAGTGGTGATAAACCTCAGGATTTATACTGAAAGAACAACATACACATGTCATATAGATCAATATGTGTGTATATACATTTGTGTGTGTATATGTTGTATGATTTGTGTTTTCATTCCAATCTAATCTATGTGGTCAATATGGTCATTATGTGTATGGCATCTATGTGTTTTTGCAAGGCTATTGTGAGAGTTTTGAGGGATGGCAAGTGGAGGAAGAGAAAAATAAATTTTTAATAATTGGGGGGGAAAGTTAAATTTTAATGGCTTTTTTTTTTAAATCATGAGTTTTTGTTTTTGTTTTTTTTTAAATCACGAGCTTTTCAGCTAAGAGCTGGGACTGAGATAAGAATTGAGGTCAGACTGAAAATGCAATTCTAACTCACCTGAAGAAAGACCTCTGATGTTTCTCTAAGAGGGTGGCTGAACAGAGGCATGTTGAGAATACAGTTTTATTTACACATCTGTTGTGTTCACAGTCTTTGTGTACATCTCTTCCAAAGAGTCTTTTGTGCCCTAAGCATCTCTCTGTCTCCCCAAAATCTCTGGAGCCCTGTACACAGGTAAATGGGATCACCACAGTATTCCCTTTGTCATCCTGCAAACTCACCTTTTGCATTAAAAAAAAAGACAAACAGAATGTCCCAGGTGCAATTGGATACCAAGGGTTTTGTCCATGGTTTTTTAAAGTTTGCCAACTGCTTTATACGTAGTTTTTATTTTATTTAAACCTTGTAACAACCATATAAGGAAAGTTGTACAGGTGATATTTTGTGAATTTTATAGATGAAAAAAACTGAATCTAAGAGAACAATTCACTTGTTTATGCTCACACTGTAGTCAGTAAGCTATTCAAAGGTGGCCTTCTTGTCTTGGTGCTGGTACACAGCCTGAAGCGGGCTCTGCATCTGTTTAGCTTCAGGTCCCTTCTTCAGTCCAGGCTGTATTTTTGGAGTCAAATCAAACAGCAGCCAGGTAGCTTCTGTTCCTATTCCCTCAAAAGACTCAATACCAGGGACAGTGCCTTAGGAATCTGCTGCCGCTCCTTGATCTGGTCCATTGCCATGAGCACAGATTTAGTCCTCATGCTGCAATCATACTGGCTGCATCCCCTCTCATTGCCCTACTATGGACCGTGGACTGTATTCTTATGTTGATAAGGGCTGGAAAAACAATATACTATAGTTTCATCTTGGGTTTCCTGGTCATTATTCTTATCCTTGTGCTTTTCTCATATTTTAGGGGGTATAATTGTGAGGGAGAGTTAAGCTACACTACTTCTTCCCATTGCACCATGTTTGCCAATCTCTCAGACCAACTCAAAATAAGTTTTAAAGCATGTTAAAATTAAAAATGCCATGAGAAAGAATGCATCTATGCCAATTCTATTTAAATTCTGGAAGAGTTTGAAAAAAGGATGGATTACTAGAATTTCAAAAATATTGTTGACAAAACTGACTTTACTAAAAATAGCATTTATTAAATCTTCATTATATTCAGAATTCCCATACTAGGGCAAAGGAAATGAAATAAAAGGCATAGTTTGTGTTATGCACAGATTGTAGGGAGATTAGAAGTGGGGCCTCTAACCAGTACTAAGGGTCAAGTATTATTAAAAGGGAATGTGACCCAATATGGTACCAGCACCAGCAAGAGTACCAATTCAGAGAAATGCTAATAGAGTGTGTTGAAAGCTCTCGAGTTGGATTTTTTGCATTTTTAATATGTAATAAAAGGCAGAGGATGATAAAGGGCAGCTCTTCTCTGTGTTTTTTGTAGACTTGTTTCTTCTGGTGGCCACTTATTTCTGAAGACATGATTAGAAAAAGGAGAACTTTATTTCTACCTTATCTAGGCCAAATGTGGATTAAAGCAGAAATAGAAATGAGTCCAGTTTTTTCTCTTAAGTAACCAATAACATTTTTTTTATTTGCTGAGGCAGTTGGGTTTAAGTGACTTGCACAGAGTTAACAGCTAGCAAGTGTTAACTAAAACTTATGTTTTAGGCCTTTTGACTTCAGGATTTGTTCATTGCACCACCTAGTCCCCCCACAACCACACAGTTACTTTAAATGAAGATTTCTTATTCAGCTTTACATTTCTACAGACTTTTCCCTTTCATTTTAAATTCTTGTTTCTCAAGACCTTAACATTTCTGGAAAGAGAAAGATTGAAGAATTTGAGGAGGTGGGACAGCTAGGTGGTGCAGTGTATTGAGCGCCAGCCCTGAAGTCAGGAGGACCTGAGTTCAAATCTGGCCTCAGACACTTAATACTTCCTAGCTGTGTGACCCTGGGCAAGTCACTTAATGCTAATTGCCTCATCAAAAAAAAAAAAAAAAAAAAAAGGAATTTGAGGACTTATGACAAATATTTGAGAAACATCATTCTAGTCCCTAAGATAGTGATCTTTAAACTTTTTAAATTAGGTGCCTCGTTAGAAAAACTTTTTGAATATATATGTTATAAATATGTACTGTTATGATAAAAATGTGCATAATACAATGATTATAATATAGATTTTTTTAAAAGGATGAGGTAAAAATGAAATAATATTTGATTCTAGAGTAAATAGAGCTGCTCAGCTTATAGTAAGAACAGCACCAATTAAGAAGCCCACCGATGATTGGAGACACCAATTAGAAGGCTATTGCATTAGTTTGGAATTTGAAACCTGAGTCAGACACTTGTTAAGTGGATCCAGGCAAATCACTCTTAGTTTCTGAGTCACACAGTGGGAGTGATAGTTGCATCTATCTTAGAAAATTATTGTGAGTATTAAACTTTTGCCTTTTGCAAACTTTAATTCTTTATAAATGATATTATAATTAATTGAGATAATAGGTTGTAATGTTCGTGGTGATTTGGTTTTCTGGAGGCCTTTGGGTCAGAATTATTTTCAGTAGAGTAATCACCACAGGAATAGCCAGGTGTTAAAGTCCGAAAGTCTTTATTGTCTCCTTCCCCTGGTGCTCAGCTAGCTTTCTGGAGAGCCTTTCAGACCCGCCTTGGTCTCAGTGGAGAAAATGCAGGAGGACAGGCCAGCCATGGTGCTGATGAAGGTGGAATGAATGAATCTATCTCTCAGTCCCCCAGGAGAACCACCAGGAGCCTGACCAAAGATGGAGTTAATCTCTTTCCTTGGATCTTAAAGCTGGAGCTCCCACCTCCAGTCCATTGTCTTCTCTGGCTCTCAATGAATCTGGCTGAGGCTCCTAGCTTTTATGTTCTACATTGAGTATAAACCAGTCATTATATCACTAGGAAATCATTATTTGTGGTAAGATTAAATCAATCATGCTAAATTTAGAGAACTATTAAGCACCATGCTAAACTAGATAACCATTGTCTCATCAATTCCACTAACTTAACATCTTGTAAGAATCCTTGTTTCAGAGTTCTGGCCCATAACAATAGGTGATAAAGACCAAAAATGCTATAGGGGTAGAAGTGGAAAGATTGGTCCTTGATTAGATATGTGTAGTGAGATAAAGTAAGAAGTCAAAAATAATGCTTGGGGTAACAATTTTGGTGATTGGAAGGATAGTGTTCTCTCAATAGTAATATTTAAAGTCAAAAGGTAGGGTATGTTTTTGGGGAAAGATAATGAATTTTGTTTTAGATATCTTATTTTTGAGATGTTTGTAAGATATGAAATTTAAAATGTCAAATACCAAGTTGATGGTATGGAACTATAGAATACAAGAAACTCAGACTAAATATATAGATCTGAGATTCATTGTGATATAGATGATAACTGAACTTATCTGAGCCAATGAAATCACAAAATGAAGATTATTGAGATAAAAAAGAAAAAAGACAGAGTTGGGGGAAATAAAGCAAAATTAAAAGGAATATGAAAAAATGATATTTCAAAAGAAAATGAGAAATAAATAGGTAAGAAGACTACAAAGAGAGAACAGTAATAAAAACTGAGAGGAAAATTTCCATAAGGAGAAGGTGGTAGAGTTTCATATGCTGTACATATGTCAAGAAGGAAAAGGATCGAAAAAAGACCATCTGATTTAGCAAAATAATAGATTACTGGTAACTCTGAAAACAATTTCAATGGAATGAAAATAGGAATAGGAAAGTTCAGAACTGGGGTAGTTTTGAGGGAAAATCTAAGACTAATTCATTCAATCTACTGTGTGTGTGTGTGTGTGTGTGTGTGTGTGTGTGTGTGTTTAAGAGCAAGGAGGTTCAGGGAATAGTCTTTCTCAATGACTACAATTTTAGACTCAGAATTTATCTTCTAAGAGATAATTATGTTGGACATGAGCAGAGATCCAATTTATATTGTAATTTAAGTAACCTTTTACTCCTTTCTCTCATTTACGAAGGCTCCTAGAAAAGAGCTACAACTTAAGCTAAAAGTCAATTTTCCCCTGTGTGCCAAAAGGGGGACATATTAATTATGTAATAAGAGAGCAATATCTTTAGTCTGTTGTTGTTTTTTTGTTTGTTTATTTTTATTTTTTTTTTTTGCTTCTGTCTTTTTGAGACAATTGGAAGTTAATGTTATTTTTTAAAACAATAAAAACAATTAAATTGTATTGAGAACTGTTTTGCAAAAGATTTTAGTAGAAACACCCAGACCCCTGAAGATGACTTAGAAAAAAAGAAGCAAATGCACTGAAAAGTTACCACTGTAATATCATTCTTTTAATACATATTATTTTCTGAGATTTAGAAAATTCCAGAGGTGGAGCCAAAAGGCTGGAATTATTCTCACATTTCTCACATTTCCCTCTAATGAACTTTAAAATAATCCCTCAAATCAAATTGTGGAGTGACAGAGGCAACGAAGAGTTTAGTGAGATATTTTTCTGGCCTAAGAAAAGAGTTCAGAAGAAGAAGCTTGTATCATGAGGGTGATTACCTGTCTGATATTTATCCACAGAATGGAAATAGCAATAGCAGTAAAACCAGCAATAGTTTCAGGAACTATCAGCTTAGAGAAAATAAGAGGGCCAGACAAGTAGTCAGAAGGAGAATAGGAAGAACCCTTTGAAGGTAGGGAGTATAGCTGGTATTTTTTTCAAATCTATTGTTCATATGAAATTCTGTTTCTCACTCCTTTTCTTCCCTTCTTCTTCCCTTCCTGACATAGTCCCTTCCTTTCTTCTTTCCTTCCTTCCTTCCTTCCTTCCTTCCTTCCTTCCTTCCTTCCTTCCTTCCTTCCTTCCTTCCTGCCTCCCTCCTTCCTTCCTCCCTCCCCTCCTTCCTTCTTTCCTTCCCTCTCTCCCTCCCTCCCTCTCTTCCTCCTTCCTTCCTTTGTTCCTTCTCTACATCCCTCCTTCTTTCCCTCCCTACTTTCTTCCTTCCTTCCTTCCTTCCTTCCTTCCTTCCTTCCTTCCTTCCTTCCTTCCTTCCTTCCTTCCTTTCTTCTTCTTCCATCCTTCTTTCCTACACACCTTCCTATTCTCCTTCCATTCTTCCTTCCTTCCTCCATCCTTCTTTCTTTCTCCCTTTCTCCCTTCCCCCTGCTTCTTTCCTCCCTCCTTCCCCTTTTCCCTTCCTTCTCTCCTTCCTTCCCTCACTCCTTCCTTCCTTCCATCCTTTCTTCCTTCCTCCTTCCCTCCTTCTCTGCTTCCTTCCTTCTCTCCTTATTTCTTCCTTCCCTAGTCTCTTCTCCTCCCTCCTTTGTTCGCTTCCCCCTTCTTCCCTCGCTTCCTTCCTTCTTTCCTCCTTCCTTCTTTCTTTCCTTCCTTCCTTCTTTCCTTCCTTCCTTCCTTTCTTCCCTCCTTCCTTCCTCCCTCCTTTTCTTCCTAACCTCCTTCTTTTTTTCTTCCTTCATTCCCTCCTTCCTTCTCCCCTTTCTTTTTTTCTTCCTTCTTTTCTTCTTTCCTTCCTCCCTTCCTTCCCTATTTCCTTTCCCTCTCTCCTTTGTTCTCTTTCTCCCTCCCTCTTTCCTTCCTTAATTCCTTCTCCCTTCCTTTCTTCTTTCCCTGGTTCCTTCTCCCCTTTTTTCTCTCTTCTTTCTCCCTCCCTCTCTCCTTTTCTTCTTTTCTTTTCTTTCTTCTTCCTTTCATCCTTCTTTCCTTCCCTCCTTCTTCCTTCTTTCCTTCTTCCTTCTTTCCTTCCCTCCTTCTTCCTTCCTTCCATCCTTTCTTCCTTTCTTCCTTCCTTTCTTCCTTCCTTCCTCCTTCCTTCTCTCCTTTCCTTCTCCTTTCCATCTTCCTTCCATTCTTCCTTCCTTCCTTCTTCCTTCCCTCTCTCCTTCCTTCCTTCTCTCCTTTCCTTCTTCCTTCTTCTTCCATCCTTCTTTTCTACCTTCTTTCCTTTCCTCCTTCCCTCCCTCCTTCCTTTTTCCTTTCTCCCTGCTTCCTTCCTCCTTCCTCCTTCCTTCCTTCCTTCCTTTCTTCATTCCTTCTTTCCTTTCTTCCTTCCTTCTGTCCTTTCTTCCTTCTCTACCTACTTCCTTCTTTCCTCCCTACTTCCTTCCTTCTTTCCTTCCTTCCTCCATCCTTCTTTTCTACCTTCCTTCCTTTTTCATTTCTATTCTTCCTTCCCTCCCTCCCTCCTTCTTCCCTCCCTCCTTGATTCCCTTCTTTCTTCCTTCTTTTCTTTCTTCTTTCCTTCTTTCTTCCCTCCTTCTTTCTTTCCTCCTTCCTTCTTTCCTCTTTTCTTCCCTCCTTCTTCCCTTCTTTGCTTTCTCCTTTTCTTCCTCCTCTACTTACTTCTCCCTTCCTTTCTTCCTTCCCTGCTTTCTCCTTCCCACTCTTCTTTCTTCCCTCCCTCTCTCCCTTCCTTCTCTCCTTTCCATCTTCCTTCCATTCTTCTTCCCTACCCTCCGTCCTTTCCTTCTTCCTTTGCTCCCTCCTTCTTCCTTTCTCCCTTTCTTTCCCTGCTTCCTTCCTTCTGTCCTTTCTTCCTTCCCTCCCTCTCTCTTTCCTCACTCTTTTCCTTCCTTCCTTCCTTCTTTCCTTCCTTCCTTCCTTCCTTCCTTTCTTTTTCCTTCCTTCTTTCCCTCATTCCCTTCTTCCTTCCATCCTTCTTTTCTTCTTTACTTCCTTCCCACCTTTCTTCTCTTTTTCCTTTTCTCTTTCCTTCGTTCCTTCATTCCTTTATTCCTTGTTCCTTCGTTCATTCGTTCCTTCTTCCCTTTCTTCCTTCCTTCCTACCTCCCTCCTTCCTTTCTTCTCTTCCTTCCTTCTTCCTTCCTTCTTCCTTCCTTCCATCCCTTCATTCTTCCTTCCCTCTCTCCTTTGTTCTCTTTCTCCCTCCCTCTTTCCTTCCTTAATTCCTTCTCCCTTCCTTTCTTCTTTCCCTGGTTCCTTCTCCCCTTTTTTCTCTCTTCTTTCTCCCTCCCTCTCTCCCTTTCTTCTTTTCTTTCTTCTTCCTTTCATCCTTCTTTCCTACCTCCCTTCAGCCTTCCTTCCATTTTCCCTTTCTTTCCCTGCTTCTTCCCTTCCTTCCATCCTTCCTTCTTTCCTCCCTCCTTCTTCCTTCCCTCCTGACTTCTCTCCTTCCTTCCCTCCCTCTCTCCCTTCCTTTCTTCATTCCTTCTTTCCTTCCTTCTTCCCTTTCTTCCTTCCCTCTCTCCTTTTCTTCTTCTTCCATCCTTCTTTTCTACCTTCTTTCCTTTCCTCCTTCCCTCCCTCCTTCCTTTTTCCTTTCTCCCTGCTTCCTTCCTCCTTCCTCCTTTCCCTTCCTTCCTTCCTTTCTTCATTCCTTCTTTCCTTTCTTCCTTCCTTCTGTCCTTTCTTCCTTCTCTACCTACTTCCTTCTTTCCTCCCTACTTCCTTCCTTCTTTCCTCCATTCCTCCCTCCTTTTCTACCTTCCTTCCTTTTTCATTTCTATTCTTCCTTCCCTCCCTCCCTCCTTCTTCCCTCCCTCCTTGATTCCCTTCTTTCTTCCTTCTTTTCTTTCTTCTTTCCTACTTTCCTTCCCTCCTTCTTTCTTTCCTCCTTCCTTCTTTCCTCTTTTCTTCCCTCCTTCTTCCCTTCTTTGCTTTCTCCCTTTCTTCCTCCTCTACTTACTTCTCCCTTCCTTTCTTCCTTCCCTGCTTTCTCCTTCCCACTCTTCTTTCTTCCCTCCCTCTCTCCCTTCCTTCTCTCCTTTCCATCTTCCTTCCATTCTTCTTCCCTACCTCCGTCCTTTCCTTCTTCCTTTGCTCCCTCCTTTCTTCCTTTCTCCCTTTCTTTCCCTGCTTCCTTCCTTCTGTCCTTTCTTCCTTCCCTCCCTCTCTCTTTCCTCACTCTTTTCCTTCCCTTCCCTTCCTTCTTTCCTTCTTCCTTCCTTCCTTCCTTTCTTCTTTCCTTCCTTCTTTCCCTCATTCCCTTCTTCCTTCCATCCTTCTTTTCTTCTTTACTTCCTTCCCACCTTTCTTCTCTTTTTCCTTTTCTCTTTCCTTCGTTCCTTCATTCCTTTATTCCTTGTTCCTTCGTTCATTCGTTCCTTCTTCCCTTTCTTCCTTCCTTCCTACCTCCCTCCTTCCTTTCTTCTCTTCCTTCCTTCTTCTTTCCTTTCTTCCCTCCTCCCTTCCTTAATATTCTTTCTTAATATTCCTTATATAAAAATATTTTGCATGATTTCAAGTATTTTCTTGTCAATATCATTTTTCTTTCCTTCTCATTGGGTAGGTGAATTTTGGGAGTAAGGGACAGAAAATTCAGAATTCAAAATTTTAAATTAAACAATAGTTTGTAAAATGAAAATAAATTACGTAAAATCACTTAACTTTAAATATATTATTAATTTTTTCATTACAGAGTAAAAGCATGTTTAAGTGTATAACTCAAAATTTCTTAATATTCAAGGATATCTTTATTTATAATATGTTTGTTTATTTACATTATATGTGTTTATGCTTTTATACATAAAATTAACTGATACAAAAGAAATTTTAATTTTATATAAATACATCTTACTAAATCTTTGTCCATTAAAAAGTTTTCTTTCAAATATATCATTAGTCATAAGTTAAGTATTTGTAAAGAACATAAATTTAACGAGAAAAAGTGTATATTATGTTTTGTCAAACTATTTTAAAAACCGAGTCTTCATGTATTTCCTAAGAAGTGTTGTTCTTAAGATTGTCCACAAGATGGCGGAAATGGATCGGCTAACATTTGACATCTTAGAGGCTGTCTCTACTTTTGGAGTCTGAACTTTTCTTTGCCTTTCATCCTGTTGAATCCATTTTAAATAGGATTTAATTCTCTTGTGTACCGTTAAATGTATTGTTTTTCCTAAAAATGTACATATTATTGAAGTTGTTTGGAATTTAAAGTAAAATCTTCAAATTGTGACCAACACAAGCAAATAGTGTAAATAAATAAATGTAAGTAAAATGACATTTTTGTCTAATAGAAAAGTACTTTGTAAGTAAGAAATATGCTCTTTTCAGTAATGTTGGGTAATGAAGAGTTGTCATAATTTGTCCTGGCAATTATCAATTCATCACAAAGCAGTCATTTTTCTTTTATTAGTGTATGCTTTTATATAGGCTAGTTCTAAATTAACAGGCATCAAGTTTGTCAACAGTTGTCTATTTCACAACTTTAAAGCCCTATAAAGAATTGTGTGCTTCTTGTACAGATCTGAAGAGGACAAGGTAGAGACACAATTGAAAGAATACTAACTCTTAAATATGATGATCTGTGTTCATTCAGTTCCTTCCTCTGACAAATAGAATCTATTTGAATTGAGCAAGCTACTTAAGCCTGGTGTTCCATAGTTCTTATATGGATTTTTAGTTCCCTTCCAACGATAGATCTGAACCCAAAGTCTTTGATTCAGATTTTTGTCACTTATTTTGTGATCTCTTATAAGTCACATCTTTTTGTTTCTCACTTGTCAAATAGCCATAATAATCATAATGATAACAATAGCAACAACAACAACAATAATAATAATAATAAACCTAACTTCACAGGCTGATGTAAGAATAAAATGGAATGTTTTTAAGCCATTAATTTTTATGCAAATAAGCATCATAATACTTCATTGACATTAATGTGAGTTAATCATATGTATATGACATATAAATTTTGTGCCCAAGAATGTTCCCAGAAAGACACAGGTTATTTTGGGGGCAACGCCAAATTCCCCTTGGCTAAAGCTAAAATTAATAGCTAACTGTACCTCACTGTTCTAGCCATTTTTGTACTATTAAACCATCTTTATGCTAGTCTCCTGATGACTTACCTTGACCTTTAGAGAAATTTGCTATTCTTTTTGTGTAGTTTATGTTAGTAGAAGGTGTTTAAGAGATTCTCTCAAACTGCAGGGGTAGGGGTGGGTGAAACTCTCCCATGAAGAACATATAGGCCAACGACTTCGAGAGTTCTCTATTGATTACTCATTCTAGTTCAACCAGTATCTAAACAAGAATCCCTTCTACAACAGAGAATGGACAATAGCAATAACAGTAAGAGCAACAAAACATTTATTAATGACTTCCAATGTGTTAAATACTCTGCTAAATGCTGAGGTTACAAAAGAAAATTGGGATAATTCTTGCTCCAAAGGAGAGAACAAGGGGAGACAGTACATAAAGGTGTTTTCCATGACAGGGCAGATGAAACTTCCAGAAGATAATTATTTCCTAAAAAGCAAAGTAATGAAATAGTAGTCATGATAGCTAGGTGGAGCAATGGATAGAGCACTGAAACTGGACACAGGAAGACTTGACTTCAAAACTGGCCTCAAATACTTAGTAAGTATGACTCTGAGCAAGTAATTCAAATTTTGCTTGTCTTAACTATAAAATGTAATAATAACTGTTGTTAATCTTTCATATTCTGAGAAGATCAATAATATCATGAATGATGTCTTGACTTGTGTGTAAGTCAGTTGAGTAAGACATTGCACAAAGTCATCAGTCTCGCTCTTGCATCCCCTGAAGTTCAGTGGCAAAAAAAGGTTAAGATATTGGGAAGATACCAGGATTCCATGGACAACCACAGCATCTTTGAGGACTGAGCAAACTCTTAGCAGGGGTCCTCAAACTTTTTAAATAGGGGGCCAGTTCACTGTCCCTCAAACTGTTGGAGGACTGGACTATAGTAAAAACAAAAACTTTGTTTTGTGGGCCTTTAAATAAAGAAACTTCATAGTCCTGGGTGAGGGGGGATGATTATCTGCATCTAGCCCGCTGGCTGTAGTTTGAGGACCCCTGCTTAAGTATTCCATAGCTTCAGCTACCTGTATATCAGAACAAATTGTTCTAATCTGCTATTCTGCTGGGAAAAGTTTTCACATGATTGAGGTAGGTATCCCCCTAACTCACAGGTTTGAGGCCTGTTTGGTTACCTTCAATTTGGTTTAGTTCATCTGCTGAGATGATTTTATAAGGCAATAGCCAGAGCAAAAACTACAATTTCTTGGAGGCACAAATGAGTGCTGGGTGGCAGATGGATAGCAAAAGCCTAAAAAGGGCTTGGCAAACCAACTTACAAGAGATGCTAGCCTTCCCTGAAAACCTCATATAACCCAGTAATTATGATACCACTTATCTCTCAGGATTATGATAAAGACAAATGAGATAATATTTGTAAAGCACTTTGGTAATCTTAAAGAGCTTTATAAGTGCTAGCTTTTATTATTTTATATCCTCATGACTTGAGGAAAGATGGCAGGTTAGATTGTTCTGGAGGGTAATGTATATAAAGCTTAGAATAGAACAGGGTTCTGGAGTGTCTCTGTCAGAAGAAGAGAAATTAGAAGTTCTCTGTCAGAAGAAGATAGGGATTCAGCTAAAAGAGGATATTCAACATCTAATGAGATATGTAATACACTTGAAAAATAGCCATCCATTCTTTTTGAAGACTTTCAGATATAGGGAATCTAAAACATCTGGAGTCTGTGGAGTGATTATTACAATAGCACTTATTTATATTTATATATTTATATAGCTATATATTTATATAGCTATATTTATATAACACTTATTGATGCCATAGACTGTGCTAAATATTTATAAATATTATTATTTTATTTTCAAAATAACTCTGGGTTGTATATGCTCTTAATATTCCCATTTTACAGCTGAGAAAACTGAAGCAGGAAGATGTTATATTACTTGTTCAAAACCACACAACTAAAAAGTTTTCTGAGGGAAAATTTAAACTCAGGTAAACTTCTGGTCCAGGGCTCTCTGGTGAAACTTAGCTGCCTTTATAATTCCTTATTTTTCTCATCATTTCCACTCTAGAAAGTAATTTCTCACTTATGGAATAAGATCAAATCTGATAGTGCCACTTGTCAGTTATTCTACATTTGAAGATGTTTAGCTTTTGACACTTAGTGAAAGGAATGTGAGAGAGAGAGAGAGAGAGACAGAGACAGACAGAGGAAGGGAGAGAGAGAGAGAGAAAGAGGGAGGGGAGACAGAGGAAAGGAGAGGGAGAAAAGAGGAAGGGAGAAAGAGGGAGTGAAAGAGGGAGAGGGAGAGGGAGACAGACAAACAGACACACACAGACACAGACATAGACACAGACAGACCAAGAGCATAACTCTTCCAGATTCCCAGATAGTTAAAATCTAACATAACTGAAATACTCTAGCACCTTTCTGTGACAGATTGCTTGTGCCCCTCCTCATACAATGCCTTCTTCTTGTGTCAGGGGCCTTTAATATATTTCCATGATAATTTACCTTTTGTTAGCTCTTCTTTTGGTCTTTATTATTATCAACAATCCCCATTCTGGGTTTTAGTATTTACTTCTGTATTTGTTATGTCATGATATATTTAACTATTTATCCACTTTTGAAAATGATAGAAAAAGTTAAATTTTACAACATCTCAGTTATAGATATATGAGGTCAATTTTACCGGTTTCCATTATGATCAATCTGAAATAATATATTAAGTACCCACTACACATGACCTAGGCATTTAGGATTCAAAGACAAAAATGAAATTATATTCTCAAGTTTACATTCACACAACATATTTGTGTGTTTACTTACATATGCATATGAATATACAAATATGTGTATATGCATATATAATATGTGTATATACACATACATACAAAAGCCACAAACAGCTAAATATAAAGTTACAGGAGGTCTGATATTTTAGTGCATAGGAAAAAACCTCATATGAGTGGTGAAATTTAACCTTTGAAAGCATGGGGATTAAGAGAAAGTGAAGAGAGAATATTCCAAGTATGGTAAAAACCT
The DNA here is from genome assembly GCF_016432865.1 of Antechinus flavipes. Taxonomy (NCBI): domain Eukaryota; kingdom Metazoa; phylum Chordata; class Mammalia; order Dasyuromorphia; family Dasyuridae; genus Antechinus; species Antechinus flavipes. The sequence goes on along the minus strand of NC_067400.1, from coordinate 114,312,384 downwards.
GGGCAAAAATACAGAGTTAGGACATCAACTGTTCTGTATAAGGAACAAAAAGAAATCCAGCTTACCTGAAGCATAGAATATGTGAAAGTGAAGAATGTGTAATAAATTTGAAAGAACAAGTTGGAAGTAGCTCATGAAAGGTTTTTATTTGACCCTAGAGATAAAAGCTTACCATTTGGAGTTTATTGAGTAGAGGAGTCTCATGGTCTCTGAGTTAGAAAGTTTACTTTGCCAGTTTATACAGGGTGGAATAGAAAGGGTGAAATAAATCAGAGAGAGCAATAAAGAAGGAAATTATTCCAACAGTGCAAGTGAGAATTGACTAAGACTTAACTACCTGCATGTGTCAAGAAGAGGACAGATAAAAGAGATATAAAATGTATATAGTTATATATGTATAGTTATACAATGTAAGTGAGACTGAAGAGTCCAGGAGGACTCCAAAATTTGTAATCTGGGTCAATTGAAGTATGGTAGTGATTTTGACAGAAATGGAGAGGTTTAGAATATGGATAGGTTTGGGTTGAAAGAAAATGAGTTCTGTTTTGAATAGGTGAATTTGTGCTGCTTATGGGTAATCCATTTCAAAATATCAATTTTGTAAATAGTTATATGGAATGGAACATAGTAGAGACTAGAACTAGAGTAGTAGATCTAAGAATCATTAATATAGAAATGGTAATTAATCCATAGGGATTTATAAAGTCACAAGGAGATTAGATGAAACAGAGAAGAAAAGAGCATTCAGGACAGATGATACTCTCACAATTAGAAAGTGGAAAATGAATAATAATGCAGCAGTGAAATTAAGAAATAACATTCAAATAGTCAGGATGTCTAAAAGAGGACGGTTTCCCATCAACCTCTTCCCTTACCCTATCTTGAAATAAGAAGAGAGTGGATAGTAGAATCAAATACTACAGAAAGATAGTAGAAAAAGGTTCTGATTTGAATTAAATCCATCAAATTTGGCAATATGTGATTTTTAGTAACTGTGAAAATAAATTTTAATTGAGAAATTGTCAGATTACAAGGGATTGAGAAATTCTTGACAGGCAAAGAGAATAGAACACATCTTATAGATTATGAAAGAAAGGAGATTATTATAGGGACAAAAGATTGAGGGCTTTTATTTTCTTTTTATGGATTAGAAAGTCTCGTCATGATTTTAAACAACAAAGAGTGAGGCAGTAGCTATGGTGAAACTGAAAATGTTTGAGAATGATTGTGGAACTTGGCTGGAGATACTACTGGGATGCAATTAAGAGTACAAGAAAAGAGGTTATCCTTAAGAAAGCCAGTTTTTCATTACTAGGGGAAAAAAAAGTAAAATTAAGAAATGATGTCAAGAAGTTTGGATAAGGTGAATTGGGAGAAGAGAAAACTCAAGAATGACTTCTATTTTCTCAGTAAAATGGGGGGGTAGTGTACTCTTATGTGGGTGTAGGGAGGGGTGAACTGTTTTAGGAGGTCTCAGGAAGGATAAGAAGGTTTAGGTGATGTAGGAGGGCAATACAGAATCAGTTTAGGAATAAGGATTGCCTTGTGCTTCAAAGAGATTCTAGCTGAGATTTATAGGGAATCAGGTCAGCAAAGTTCTATGACTTACCCAGTATCACTGACAAAATATATGTAGAAAGAGTAAATGGAGACATGCAGTTTGGGAGAAGAATATAGTACAATCCTGAACTGGTAAAGGTAATGACTGATATGGGATGAAAGTGGAATGCTGAAAGAATATTGAGGCAAAAGGAGTAGACATTGTGGAAATGACAAAGAATGGGTTAAAAAGAAGTGAAACAGGAAAAGAGAATTATAGGAGGTAATAGGAAGATAAAGATATTTCATAATCTTGATTATGAATGAATTATATATAATTACAAGTGGAACACTTGTAAGTGATGATAAAGTTAAGGGTATAGCCTTCCCTGCGTGAAGCATGAAGAAATAGGTGTTTGGAACTGAGAAGATTGAGGGATTACATGGCAATCATGTTTAAGGAAAACTCAAAGTATCTGTCAAAGATCCCAATTATATATAAGTTGAGGGGATCAGTGGAAGAGTAAGACTGCCATTAAGAACCTGAATCTCTTGAAAGAGAGAATGTCTAGATTCTGGTAAATAACTATAACCAGAATCTGGATAGGATGGTATAGCTGGAGAGAATAAACTACAAAGAGAAGTTGCTGAAGGATTGTGGTAGAGGGAGCTCTATAAATTTCAGTGGGAAGGAACTCTTCCTCTATATTTACTATCCTTAGCAGAGTACAGGATAAAACAAAGTGCATTTAGCATTATGGGTGGCCAGGGCTTCAGTATCACCCTCAGGGGAAACCTAGTCTTCTTGTCAGAAGATAAAGGGAGCACAAAAGGAAAAAATTCAAGATGAATGGAAATTTATCAGTGAAAACATCAGGATCAATGAGTAGAATTATATTGAGTCATGGGAGGGCAAAGACATTGTAAAATTGAATATTTCTGTTTCATTCATATGTGATCTTTCTAAGTCATAGCAAGTCATGGCTGAAACAAATTAAAGCTAATTTCTATTTATTCCACATTATTAACCTGTTAAAATTGATGGATCAAATAAACCTGTATCATTTCTTCTTCTCCCTTTCCTTTTCTACCATTCTTTCCTTACCTTTGTCTCTTAGCATACCTATTGTTGCTGTTGTTTATTTATTTATTTTTTTAAAGATTTCTTTAGCATCATCTTCTGAAGGAACCTATTTCTTTCAACAGCCTACAGCTTTTCCATCCTGGCTATTTTGCAGCTGTTTCCCATCATTTTTATGTGTTATCACCTCCTTTAGAATATGAGCTTCTTGAAGACAGAAGTTATAAAGCTTATCACAATGCCTGGAACATATTAAGTACATGACACATGCTTTTTGATTGAATCATTTATTGATTAGTCATGTTATATATCCACTTTATCTAATTTCTTTGTTGTCTAGTTGTTTTTGAATCTTGTCTAATTCTTCATGATCCCATTTGGGGGTTTTCTTGGTAAACTGGGCTAGTTTGCCATTTCCTTCTCCAGTTCATTTTACAGATGAAAAAACTGAGGCAAATGGGCTTAAATAACTTGCCCAATGTCACACAGCTAGTAAGTTTCAGAAACTAGATTTGATCAGAAAGATGAGTCTTGCTGAGTCCAGGCACGATATTCTATCTACTATACCACCTATCTGCCCTCCTGTTTAATTTCTACACTAATCAGTATTATTCTTGCTATATTTGGCACTCAAGGATAGAATCTTTAACAAAAACCAGGGGGGAAAAAACTAAACTAAACAAAACAAAACTTAATCATCTTCAAGAAAGCAAATGTGTGAGATATTCATTGATGTATCTTCCATTTTTTCCAATCAGTGTGTTGGAACAATGCTTCCAAGGTAATTGGAAATGGTTTGAGGGATATTGAATCCCATTGTCAAACTCCTCTGTGGATGTCGATTAGGCACAGTTCCACAAACAGCTTGAGTTCTGTTCTGCATGGGTTGTTTATCTCTTCAAGGGTGTTGGCGTAATCTGTGTTTTTCCACTGTTATGCAACATGCTCAGGAGCAACAAAATTTCTACTGAGATCTCCACTTTAAAAAAAAAAATAGTCCTTATATGCAGAACATACAGGAACTTGCTAAATTGCTTTGGAAAATCTGACAAACTACAACATTGTTAGAACAGTGAATTCAGAAGATCTTTGTGGAAAACAGTAAGGAACATGACAGAAGGTACAAAGGTACTCATGCCCTTTGACTCTGTGATCTCATTATTGAAGCTACTTTCAAGAATGGATTTGGAAGGAAAAAATTAAATTTATATAAAAATACTTGAGCATTATCTTTAATATAAAGGATTTGAAAATTTACTTGATGCCTGAAGAAATTAAGCAAATGAATGTAATGGAATATGATTGCTATATGTGTAGATGCATTGATAATATAAATAAATAAGGATATATATTTAATGACAGAGTGAAGAAAATAGAAACAGAATAGAATCTGATGAAAATAGAAACCAGAATGAAGAAAATAGAATCAGGGAATAGAAACTGATATAAAGAAAGCTATACTTAACAGTAGTTATTTAAATAATAGCAACCATAGTAACAAAATATGGAAAAATATCTTGAGTGGAAATAGTTGAGATGCAAGTGAATAGAAAGATCTAGATATTACTTTGTTAAAATTAACTTACATATTTTACTTGAAAAAATATAGAAATATGCAATTTTATGTGCAATCTTTTTGTATATTTGATTTTTTTTGTTGAAAGTTATCAAGTTTATCATAAAACTATATTTAAAAAGGAAGAGGTATCAATGCATATATGCTGGATGACATATTCCTGGAGAAATTATATAGGAAGAGGAGAATTAAAGAACTTCCTATTCTAAGAAAATGTGATTGAATACATTGATGATGATTCTATATTTCAAAGACCCGCATTTGGGAAGACCTGAGTTCAATTCTATTCTCAAACATTCTGTGTAAATTCAAAGTTTCTGTGACCTAGGACAAATAGCTTAACTTTTGTCTTGATTTTTTTTCATCTGTAAAATAGGGATGATGATGATAATAGCATATAACTCCAGGGTTTTTGTGAGGATCAAATGATATAACAAATGTCAACCAGGGGATTCAGTGAATAGGTCCAGATCTGAACTCAGAAATACTCATTTATAAATAAGTTCAAATCTGGACTCATACTCTGGGAAAGTCACTAACCTGTTTGCCTCAGTTTCCTCATCTGTAAAGTGAGATGGAGAAGAAACTGGCAACTACTCTAGTATCTTTGCCAAGAAAATCCCAAATGGGGTTACAAAGAGTTACACAGGATAAAATAACTGAACAACAATCCAGGCTTGTTATGAGGACCAAATGAGATAATTGTTAACTGCTTAGCATAGTACCTGGCACAAAGTGTTTTACAAGTATCAGCCAATTGTTATTTTATTAATAAGAAAACATTACTGTTAAACATTTTTTCAATTAACATTTCTACATCTATAGTTTCTCAAGCACAAAACAAGTAGCTAAATTCTAATAACTGCCTACTTTTTTTGCTTATGTTTTTATTATTTTTGCATGTTTGTTTTTGTTATTGTTTTCATTTGTTTGTTTTAAGGAGTTGTTTTGAGGAGATCTAGACCATTGTAGAGGAAATGTCTTTGTAAGATCAATAAACATTTTCCTAAAAAGAAGTTTCAAAGTTCAATTTTTGTATTCAAAAATTGAATTTAGAAACATCTTCTAAGGAAAACATTGGTGGTATGACACGAAACATGGATGTACTGCATTGTGTTAATAATGAAATTATTTTCTAGTATCAAATAAATCAATTTAATCTACATTTTTAATAATATCTCATTTCATAAACACTTGAAAGCATCTATTTAAACTTTGTAGAAACAGTTATGCACTAGTTTGATGCTATGGTTTATTTATATGTCAAAAATTTTTCTTGTAGCAATCAACATGATGAAAGATAGTAGTATGGTACAATAAAAAGTTGAGGATTTTGAGGCAGAAGACCTTAGAGGTCAAGTTCAAAGTTCAAACCATGCATGTCACATACTAGTTGTGTTAACCTGGCCAGGTTCTTTCTCATGTCAGATCAAGAAAAACCTTTTCATTTCAGGGATATGTACCTTAATTAGAGGGAATTCCCTTATCTAATATCTCTCTAGTGTAGTGAAATAAAGATGTAGGCTCCATACCTATATCTGTGAAGCTAAATATCCATCTAGAAATACTGTAAGCTTACAACTAAGATAGTGTAAGTATATTGCATAAAAGTAAATTTTAATATACTCTATTCTATAAAATTTTTTTGACATTCTTTATTTTGTTTCTAATCCCTTTCACAAAAGCCAGAAATTACAAATATTTTCTCATTTGTAAGACAAATATCTAAGATAATGTTGTCAACTTCAGTCTCTAGTTATTGAACATTTAATAATGCAAATCTGGAAGCTGGTGGCAAAAAACAACAACAACAACAATAAACTTGGGTTGAGGTTTTCTCAAATTAAAAAGGAACACATATCCCTTTCCCCATATAGCTATGGTACTCTAAATAACTTTGAGGAAGTTAATTTTATAGAGAAGGAGATATAAGGAAAAAATTTAAATTGACCAAGGAAAACATGCAAAATGTATCTTTAAAATACTGAAAGTATACGGTATCTTGTGTATGATAGGATTGCTGATTACAAGAGTTCATTCTTCTCCCCAGCCACACAAGTTAGATTATTTTTTTTTACCTAAAAAGGAACAAGCTGTCTCTATTATAAGACTGGCCAGTGCACATATACATAGGTTTCTGGTTACCTAATGTTGTAGAGAGTCGGATAATGTTGAGTTGAAGTACTTCAGAATTGGCAGATGTACCAAGATCAGGAAAGGGGAAGCTTTTATTCCCCAAGCTTAGTCCTATACTATACTTGTTGAAAAATCTTTGTGTTCTAGAAGTTAATCTATTTTTTGTAATTGTAGAATAAGCTCAAGTATTTTATTTCTTTTTAACACTAATATTTCTTTTTAAACTAAGAGAATATCAGCCCAATTCAACTCCATCCCTATCATTTGACAAAATTGGTTATTGGGATTGGATGACCTTGAGACTCATATTATAATTGAAATAAAGGGAGGTTCTTTCAAATGAAAAGTGGAATATTCGAATGGTTATATATAGCTACATACAATACCCTTTAACAGGGACTTTTCTGTTGGTGTATGTAGAGTCCTCTCAATGCAGCAGGAAGTCTATGTTTATACAGTGTAATTAACTCAGTGAGTGTTAGAGAAAGCCGCTGGAATCTGTGTGTTTTAATGGTATTTTTTTTGAGGTATGTGTCACAATAGATTGCCTTTGGGATCCCTTCCAAGTCCAAGATGCTGAGAGCAGGAGTGTGAACAACAATAACATTGTATTTATTTTATAAAAAGGTTTTCTTTAGTTTACTAAAACCTTGTTTCCCTACTTTGACAATTATGTCATTCCCCAGTGATTTAGATAATTGACATAACCTATAAATTGAATCTACTTTTTTAAACTGTGATTTTAGAGTCCATCATAGGAAAAACTATAAAAAATGATATTTATGTTTATAAATTCAATAAGCATCTGTTAAACACCTACTTGGTGCTAGATACTGTGTTAAGTGAAGGGGATACATAAAAGGAGGAAAAAAAGACTATTTTCAAAGTGCTCAGAGTTTAATGGAGGAAAACAAGCAAATAACTATGTACAAATAAAATATATGTAGGAGAAATGGGGGATAATATCAGAAGGATCTACAATTAAAGAAGACTGAACAGCACATTTTTTGCAGAAGGTGGGGTTTTATTTGAGATTTGAAAAAAAAAAGCCAGAGAAGCAGGAGGCAGAAATGAAGGAGAGAAATGTTTCTTGTTTTAATGTATTTTTTCCCTAATTATATGTGAAACATATTTTTACATTTGTCTTTAAAATTTTGAGTTTCAGGTTCTCTCCCTTCTTCTCCACCCACTCCCTTGCTCCTTCTTCCCTCAACCACTCTCCCACATATAAAGTTATGCAAAACAAAGAGAGAAAGATGTCTCAGCATTGGCAAGAGTCAGTGAAAATATTTAAAATTGGGAAGTGATTCTGGGTCAGGTTCCAAGAACCACAAGAACATCAATGTCACTGTATTACACAATATAAGGAGAATAAGACAGAAAACTGGAATTATAGAAAAGGGCTAGGCTATAAAAAGATTAAAAAAATTAAAGATCATCTTCTGATTGTATTAGTTTGAATGCTTACCATCCCTCCCTCTGTTATATCCTGCTTTTCAGTTTTCTCCTGCTATTCTTCAATTTCCTATTTTCTGTATAGTAGAAACAAACAAACAAAACTCTTTCTGTTGCTCAAGTGTCTGTTACATTCCAAATAGTATCCTATGCTCTAAATTTCTCCTCCTCAAAATTCATCTCTCACTGCAACCTGGATTAGCTTTCTTATATGTTATTTTCTTACAACAATTTTTCTTCTCCAAGGTGACAGCTAATTGGTTGGAAGAAGTCACTCCTTTATGTTATTGTTCATCCTTCATTTTTGAAGAGGATCAATGATATCATGGGGTGATGTCTTCCTGACTTACCTGTGAATTGGATTTAAGTAAGGCAGAGTTGCACAAATCTGTCAAACACATTCTGTCTTCCAGTAGCTAAAAGCCAGTGATGAGATAAAAGTGAAAACACTATGATGCAGTGGATGACTTTGGCATCTTCAGTGTCTGATCAAGCTTTCAGTATTCCATAGAAACTGCTTCCCAGACCTTCCAATCATTTCACTGGGGGAAGTTTTCACATACTTGGGGTAGACATCCCCTTTACTGATGGGTTTGAGGTCTGTTGGTTAGTCAGCCCGGTTTAGCTCCTCTTCTGAGTCTGTTTTAGTGGGGTGTGACCATTCTGTGCACTATAGGTGAGAGCTGGAAGACAGGTAGGTACTAAAGATGAATGAGCAGCCCTGAAAAGGATTTGGCAAGCCTTCACCAGAGCAATGCTAGTCCTTCCTGAACAATATGTGTTATCTGGATAAAGGTCAAGAGGCATTCCTTAACACATTGGGATATATTAACATATAAGGAAGAATAATTTCTTCCAGCTAACTTTATCTGACAAAAAATGGTCCATTTGCAGACTGACAAGGAATTTGTTTTTTTGTTTTCTTCTTTGTTTTTAAACAGAACATAGCTTCTCCAATGACCCTCAAATTCTAGCACACAGCTGGCTGTCTACTCATCCAATCTATAGTGTTGACCTTGCGTTATCATTTTCTTTCATTGAAATGGTAGAAATTCTTTTGTTTAAGAAACAGATACCAGGAATAACAGCTCCAAAATGAGCAAGGAAGAAAATGTCATTTCTTAATAATATACTTATTTTGATGCCATGTAGAGAAATTGTCAGGCAGACTGAAATGAGTCATTTTTTGATGTTCACTAGTTTAAACCAAAGCATAATCTAGGATGAAAGAGGGCTTTCTTTTCCATAACCCCAAACTTTTTAATTCATAAGATATATACACAATATTCATGCATAATATATCTGTGTATATGTGTTGTTTGAATATTTGTGCATGTGCACAATCTGAAAGACCTATGACTTCCTTTTTATTGCTATGCTTTCTATTTGTTACTGTGCACTATATTGTTGATGTTGTTGAGTCATTTTTTCAGTTATATCTGACTCATTCTTATCCTATTTGGAATTCTCCTGGTAAGAATATTGGAGTGGTCTCTTATTTTTCTTCCTCCATCCCATTTTATTGATGAATAAACTGAGGCAAATAGAGTTAAGTGACTTGCCCAGAGTCACAGATCTAGCAAGTGTCTGAAGACAGATTTGAATTTGGGAAGAGGAGTCTTTCTGACTCCACACTTACTACTATATCCACTGTGCTATCTAGCTGCCCTATGAATTATAATTCCTTATATTTGTAAAATTAACCATCTAGACCAGTGGTTCTCAAAGTATGGTCTAGAGAATCCTGGGGATCTCTGAAACCCTTTTAGAGAGTCTACAAATTCAAAAATAGTTTTTATTTCCAATATGGTAAATGTCTATAAATATAACCCAGATACACAAAAATAATTTTTAATAGGATAAAGATACTGAAAACAAAAGTTTGAGAACCACTGATCTAGACTCTAAGAAGTCACACACAACTAATGATAACTATCAAGTCAATATGATAAATATTGATGATAAAACTCAAATATAAATTCATAATTAAATAGCATGTTATTGTAAGGTGGATTTTTGAACTTGATTACCTAGTTGGTAATGTAATATGGATGGATATCCGTTAATGTCTACTTTGATCTATGCTACAAAGAAAAAACCTCACTGCCTTTTCTCTTAGCCTCAAAATATTCATGAACTTCAATACAGCAATTTAAGGATCACAAAGCATTTTCCTAGGCAATAAAAGAATTACTAGTCCCATTTTATAGATTAAGAAACTGAGATTCATAGAGTTTTATGTGACCTGGCCAAATTTAATATCAGAGGAAAAACTTTAACCCAAGTAATCTCATGAAAAATCGTTATCTACTTTCTACTACATCATACTTTATCACTATATATTGACTAAGGTTATCAAATATGTATTAATAATACATTTTTTGTATAGAGCATCATGACATTCAAAGAATAAAAATTAATTCAGTTTTTACTCTATGTGGAGTTTTAAACTCACACATACAAATTGTACATCTGCACTTATTTAAAGATAGGCTCACTGAAAGTACATGGTGTAATATATGATTCATATATTCATCTTATTACCATATCCTATACCTTTCTCCATACCTTTGTGAATTGTTTATAACAAATAGAAAATAGAAAGTTCAGTGATATTCATTCATTTTTCCCCATGTGGTAGAAAGTAACAATGAAAATCATTTCTCATATTCATACTGAGTAACCTTAAATTTTTTTTGATAGCTGTTATCAATCTACTGTTTTTCTTCTGAAATTATTACATGCAGTTGCAAATGAGACATCCATTTCTTTGAAAGACATCTAATTTTTCCCATAATTTGGAATTTTTGGCATATTTGAATGGAAGGAAAAAAGGCAAGTTCATTATCCAAATCATGTTTTGGGCTGGCCAGAAATGGGATTTATCAGATCACTGGAGAAAGAGAGTAAATAAATAAACTAAGAACAGTATTTTTTTCCCTGGGGATATGGGAATAAAGGAGATTGAGTTAACAGATAAAATGTGGTAAAAAGGAAATTTTTATCTGAAGGAAGGGATTAAAATTAAATATGTCTGAGAAAGATAACTACAGGAAAAAAATTGGCTAGTGCTTGTATCCTGATTTACATGAGATTTTTGTGGGATTTTTTTTCTTTTTGTTTTTTTCTTTTTAAACAGTCTACATCTAATGGGACAACCTGAGAAAAATTTAAGTGCTATAGGTTAGGCATTATATGAAGCACTGGAAAGAAAATTAATAAAAAAGACAGTCCCTGCCCTCAACGAGTTTGCAATGTAATAGAAAGGACAGGAGACTAAGGGTGGTAAAGGTAATTGAAGCTTAATTTAGTGAGAAGATTAGAGATAATGAGTTTAACCTGTAAGGAGCATCTTTTTGTCTGAATTTGATGCCATGTAGACCAATAGATGAAAATGGGAGAGTAGAATCAGAGTCTCATAATTTTATGCTAGGGAAAACAACAACAACAATAACAACAACAACAACAACAACAACAACAACTTGAAAACCACTTAAGTCTCAGCAATTTTTGGAAGGGCACATGGGTAGATCCAAGCTGGCAGATTAAAGTCAGGATGCTGCTTCAGCTTTTCCAGTTTCCCCCCAAAACCACATGAAATCAAGCCTCCAAACAGTCTGAAAGAATTAAATCACTCTCCAGCTCAAGATAGATTAGGAAAACTTCAATAAAGCTTAGTTTCATTGGGGTGAAAAGATGTTCAGTCCAGGTCTGATGGAGCCTGGGAAAGCTAGTTAGAGAATCTTAAACATAGCAGATTAACAACTGAGACCTTCCATCCTGGCTGAATAGCAAAGCAGACCATTGGGACAGTCCTAGCTCAGAAGACAAATTCTGGGAAAGCAGGCTATTTCCTTGAAAGATCAGGAAAGCTACCTCACTGAAAATACAACAGATCCCTATGCTCAAAGCCAAGACTCAAAGCAGCATAACAAGCTTGTGATAATGTCCCATATACCCTAGAAGCAGAGTTCAATCATAAAATTAAAAAAAGAAAAAATATCAAAAGAAAATAATTAAGAAACAGAAAAGCACCTTCATCATAGAGAGCTACTATGGTGACAGGAAAGACCAAAACACCACCTCAGAGAAGAACAAAATGTCCAGAAAGGTAATCTCCAAGAGTGATATGAATTGGTCTCAAGCCCAAATAGCTTCTTGGAAGTACACATAAAAGAGTTCTTTAAAAGGCAAATAAGGGAGGTAGAAGAAAAAAAATGAGAAAACAAATGAGAGGTATGCAAGAGGGAGTCAACAGCTTGGAAAAGGAAGGCAATCCCTTAGAAAAAATACAATTGGCCAAATGCAAAAAAAAAAAAAAAAAAAAAAAAAAAAAAGCCCACTGAAGAAAATGCCACCTGAATTAATCAAATGAAAAAAGAGATACAAAAGCTATCTGGAGAAAATCAAACATCAAAAAACTAGAACAGGGAAAATGGGAGCTAATTTCTTTTTGAGATACAAAATCAGTCAAACAAACTAAAAAGAATGAAAAATGGAAGAAAATGTAAAATACCTCATTGGAAAAATAAATGACTTGGAAAATAGATCCTGAGGAGCATTCTTCAAGATATCATCAAGGAAAATTGCCCTAATATTCTAGACACAGAGAGGGGAATAATCATTGAGAGACTTCATTAATCACCTTCAGAAAGAGATCCCACAAGGAAAACCCCAAGAAACATTGTTGGGAAACTCCATACCTAAGATCTCAAGGAAAAAAAAATGCTACAAGCTGCCAGACAAAAGCAATTCAAATATCAAGGAGTAACAGTCAGGATTACCCAGGATCTGGCAGCATCTACAATACAGGATCAGAAGGTCTGGAATACTGTATCCCAGAAAGCAAAGAACCTGGGGTTACAATCAATAATCAACTGTCCAGTGAGATTTAGAATCATCTTTCAAGGCAGGTGATGGATCTTCAATGAAATAAAAGACTTTCAATCATATCTATTGAAAAAACCAGAACTAAACAGAAAATTTAATCTCCAGATATCAGACTAAAAGAATGCATATAAAATTAAACAGGCAAAAGTTTAACTGTTCACATTCCTAGATGGGAAAATGATATCTGTAACTCGAACTGTATCTGTTATTGGGGAATTTAGAAGGGGGCATCATAGAAAGAGATGATTTTGAATGGACTCTGATATGATGATATAAAAAAAGCATTATCGGGGTGGAAAAAGAATTGTACTAAGAGAAGAGGATAGAAATAGACACAGAATACCTATTACAATTGAGGGAAAGAAAGAAGTGGGATGAATATTATCTGAAGCTTGATTTCACCAGTTTTGGTGCAAAAAGGGAATAATTGAATAATTCATTTGGGTACAGAAATTTATCTTACCCTATAAGGAAGTAGGAGAAAAAAGAGGAAAGAAAATTGAGAGGCTTGATATAAGGGCAGGAAGATTAGGGGAAAAGTGAAAGGAAGAGGGAAGATAGGGGAGGTAGTGGTTGGGGTGAGCTTAAAAACAATACACTACTACAGAGGGACAGGGTGAAAAGAGAAAACAAAAGTATATTCAGGGGAGAAAATAGGATGGAGGGAAACATAAAGTTGGTAATCATAAATGTGAATGTGAATGGGATGAACTCTCACACAAAATGGAAGCAAATAGCAGAGTGGACTAAATAGCCAAATCCTACAATATGTTCTTTACAAAAAATACATTTGATGAAATTAATAGAGCAGAAACTAGGCATGGACCCACACTTAACACCATACACCAAGATAAGATCAAAATGTGTTTGTGATTTAGGCATAAATAATGAGATTATAAATAAATTAGAAGAATATAGGATAGTTTACCTCTCAGACTTGTGGAGGAGGAAGGAATTTGTAACCAAAGAAGAACTAGAGATCATTATTGATCACAAAAAAGAAAACTTTGATTATATCAAGTTAAAAAGCTTTTGTACAAACAAAACTAATGTAAACAAGATTAGAAGGGAAGCAATAAGCTGGGAAAACATTTTTTTACAGTTAAAGGTTCTGATAAAGGCCTCATTTCTAAAATATATAGAGAATTGATGCTAATTCATAAGAAATCAAGCCATTCTCCAATTGATAAATGGTCAAATAATATAAACAGACAATTTTTAGATGATGAAATTGAAACTATTTCTACTTATATGAAAGGGTGTTCCAAATCACTATTGATTAGAGAAATACAAATTAAGACAACTCTGAGATACCAGGACATACCTGTCAGACTGGCTAAGATGACAGGAAAACATAATGATGGATGCTGGAGGGGATGTGGGAAAACTGGGACACTAATGCATTGTTGGTGTGGAGTTGTGAATGCATCCAACCATTCTGGACAACAATTTGGAATTATGATCAAAAAGTTATCAAACTGTGCATACCCTTTGATCCAGCAGTGTTACTATTGGGCTTATATCCCAAAGAGATTTTAAAGAAGGGAAAGAGACTTGTATGTGCAAGAATGTTTGTGCCAGCCCTTTTCCTAGTGTCTAGAAACTGAAAATTGAATGGATATCCCTCAATTAGAGAATGGTTGGGTAAATTGTGTATAATGTTATGGAATATTAATGTTCTGTAAGAAATGACCAGCAGGATGAATATAGAGAGGCTTGGAGAGATTTATATGAACTGATGTAAGTGAAATGAGCAGAACCAGGAGATCATTATACAAATTCAACAACAACACTATATGAGGATATATTCTGATGGAAGTGTTTATCTTCAAGAATGAGAAGATCTAATTCAGTTCCAATTGATCAATGATGGACAGAACCAGCTACACCCAGAGAAAGAACATTTCAAAATGAATATGGATTACTTGCATTTTTGTTTTTCTTCCCAGGTTATTTTTACCTTCTGAATCCTATTTTTCTTGTACAACAAGAAAACTGTATGGATCTGTACACATATATTGTATTTAAGATATACTTTAACATGTTTAACATGTATGAGACTGCCTGCTATCTAGGGGAGGGGGTGGAGGGAGGGAAGGGAAAAGTTGGATCAGATGTGATTGCAAGAGACAATATTAAAAAATTACCCATGCATATCTTCTGTCAATTAAAAAAAACTATAATAAAAAATACATTTGACACAGAGAGATACATATAGAGTAAGGGCTGGAGCAGAATTTATTATCCTTCAGCTGAAAAAAATATAGATAGATAAATTGCTCAGATTAATAAAAGAGGGAATAAATTATTTAAATAGTCCCTATTTTAGGAAAAGATATTGAAAAAGTCATTAATGAACTCCCTCAGGAAAAAAAAATCTCCAGAGCCAGATTGATTTAAACGTGAATTCTACCAAATGTTTAAGGAATAATTAATTCCTTTACTATATAAAGTATTTGGAAAAATTAGAGGAGTCCTGCCAAGTTTCTTCTATGATGCAAACATGGTACTAATATCTAACCAGGAAGAGACAAAACAGAGGAAGAATATTACAGACCAATCAATGAACATTGATGCAAAAAATTAAAATGAAATATTAGCAAATAGAATACATATATATGTGTGTGTGCATATATATACATTTTATATATAATAATAGGATAATACAGCATGACTAAGTGGGATTTATATCAGGAATGCAGGGCTGGTTCAATATCATGAAAACTATTGCCATAATTGAGCATATCAATGACAACAGAAATCATATGATAAGAGATGCAGAGGAAAGTTTTTGACAGAATATAGTACCCAATCCTATAAAAAACATTAGAGAGCATAGAGATAAAAGGAATTTTCCTTACAGTAATAAGTGTTATCTATCTAAAACCAACTAATGAAGAGAATTGGGATGCATTCCTCATAAGATTGGGGTGAAAGAATACACATTATCACCACCATTATTCATTATAGTAGTAGAAATGTTGGCTTTAGCAATAAGAAAAGAAAAATAAATTAAAGGAATTAGAATAAAAATGAGGAGATAAAAACCATCACTCTTTGCAGATTATATGATGATATACTTAGAGAATCCTAGAAAAAAATCCAAAAACCTATTTGAAACAATTCACAACTTTAGCAGAGTTTCGAGATAAAATAAACCCACACAAATATTAAGCATTTCTGTATGTAATTGACAAAGCTCAGCAGCAAGAGATAGAAAGAAAAATTCCATTTAAAATAATTGTAGACAAAATAAAGTATCTGGCTATCTACCTGCCAAAACAAACTCAGGAACCATATGAACACAATTACAAAAAAACAAAAACAAAAACTTCTCATATAAATAAAGTTAGAATTAACAAATGGGAAAATATCAATTGCTCATGGGTAGACTAAGCTAATATAATAAAAATAACAATTTTGCCTAAAGTGGCCTACTTATTCAGTGCCATACCAATCAAACTGCTAAAAATTATTTTAAAAACTAGGAAGAATAAAAATAAAATTCATCTAGAAGAATATCAAGAGGAATAATAGGAAAAATACAAAGGTCGGTGGCTTTACAGTACCAGACCTAAAACTATAATAAAAGCAACAGTCACCAAAACTACTTGGAACTGTTAAATCAGGAGAATAGGTTAGATACACATAACACAGTAATCAATGACTATAGTAATAGTCAAATAGTAATTTGACAAACCACCAAACTCCAACTGTTGGGATAAGACCTCACTATTTCACAAAAATTGCTTGGAAAACTAGAAAATAATATGCCAGAAACTTGCCATAGACCTACATCTCATATCTCATACCAAAATAAGGTTACAATGGGTACATGATTTGGGCATAAAGGATGTTAACATAGCTAAATTCTGAGAGAAAGGAATAACTTACCAATCTGATCTTTGGAGAATGGAGGAATTTATGACCAAAGAGAATCTAAAAAATACTATGAAAAGTAAAAGGGACAACTCTGATTACATTAAATTAAAAAAAAATTTACACAAATAAAATAAATAGAAACAAAAATAAAATGGAAGTACCAAACTTGGAAGAATTTTCATAATCAATATTTCTGATAAAGGTCTTATTTCTATAATATATAAAGAACTCTATCAAATTTATGAGAATACAAGTCATTCCTCAATTGAGAAGTGGTTAAAGGATATGAAGAGACTGTTTTCAGATGAATCAATTAAACCCATCTATTATCACATTTTAAAAAGCTTTAAATCACTATTGATTAGAGAAATGCAAATTAATACAACTCTGAAGTACCATATCATCTCACACCTCTCAGATTGGCTAAAATGACAGGAAATGTTAATGACAAATGTTGGAGGGGATGTGGGAAACTGGGACAGTAATGCATTGTTTGTGGAGTTGTGAAATGATGCAACCATTCTGGAGAGCAGTTTGGAACTGTGCCCAAAGGGCTATAAAGCTGTGCATCCTATCACCTTGAAGTGTCATTACAGCTCTTTTTGTGGTAGCAAAGAATTGGAATATGAATAAATGCTTATCAATAGGGGAATATTGAATAAGTTATGGTACATGAAGGTAATGGAATATTATTGTTCTATAAAAATGATAAACAAGCTGATTATAGAAAGGCCTGGAAAGTTGTACATGAATTGATGCTGAGCAAAACAAGCAGAACCAGGAATACATTGTACACAATAAAAGTAAGAATGTGTGATGATCAATTATGAAAGATTTGCTTCTTCTCAGCCATTCATTCATGCAAAGGAATTCCAATAAACTTGGACAGAAAATGCCATCTGCATCCAGAAAAAGAACTGAGGAGATTGAATATAAATCAATGCATGCTAAGTCACTTCTTGTTTCTGTTTTTTTTTTAATCTCTTATGTGATTTTCCTCTTTGCTATGATTTTTCATTTCTAACATGATTCATAAAGCAATGTGTTAAAAATTAAAAAAAATCTTTTCAATGTGTGATGAACTTGGTTCTTCTCAGTGGTTCAGTAATCCAAAGCAATACCAATAAACTTTGGATAGAAAATGCCATTTGCATCCTGAAAAAGAATTCTGAAGATTTAATATAAATCAACACACATTGTATTCACTTTTTTTCTTTCCCATTTGTTTCTCCTTATTGTTCTGATTTTTTCTTTCCCAAGGTGATTTATAAAGCAATATATAAAATGTTTTAAATCTTTTTAAAAAAATTGAAAGAAGGAGATAGTTGAGTTTTCTCTATAAATAGTTGGATTAAAATTGCATTGCAGATTTCATAGACCCATGTGAGATATATTGATTTATCAATGAAGATTTATAAAAATCGTTTGAAAAGAGGTACTTCCTATTATTATCTATTCAGTGCAAATGATGATTATCCATTTTTGGCCAGATGATATGATCAGGATTGTGTGTTGCTCCGAGCCATGGTGGCAGATGAGATAATTACTTGATTTCATGTCTGCTTAAAGAGATGTGTGTGTGTGTGTGATTCCCCCATGTAGTATTCAGATCCTTGCACTGGTATCAAGTTAGTGTACAGGTCTATAAGTGCTTCATGCAGAAGGGACCGCTCTAGCCCGTTTAGGAATCTGGGGCAAGGTGGATAGAGCTAGAGTTCCTCTCCTAAGATTAAGAGTAGGGCTTATTCTAATGATCTATGAAGCGGTATGAGTGACAGTGGCAATTTAAGGGTTATATGGAGGGAGGGAGGTGTAAGATTTGATTCAGAGCAGGAGAAATGATTATTAAATTTTCTGTTTCTTATCCCTAGGAAATCAAAGAAACCTACAAATCAAGGTTTGGTTTATCATTTTGTTGATTGTCTAGATACCAGTATTGAAGGGGTATTACCTTTCAACAGATGTGTCATCCTGTTCATATTCCCTAAACCTTGGGGAAAATCATGTTCCATAGTGCAAATATTGCTGCTCACCCTCTCAGATCCACCCAGCCCCAGATCAATGGCTTATCTTTTCTCCATTACCTTTGGCCCGCAGAAGTCATCACTGGATTCTTATTTTCAGAACTCATAGAATCCTGAAAGTTATACTAATATTCTGGAAATACCCTTCCTTTTCACATAGATGAAAATGATTTCATTTCTACACAAATTTCAGTGGGGTTTCTCAGCTAGTAGAATAGCAATATCAGCCTGCAGAGGTGATAATCACAGCTTCATCAATCCTTGTAAGCTGTGACAACATGCTTTTATTCTCATTTATATTTCAGAATTTCAGAAGCAGGAGTGAACATGGCTTTCCTAGGTAGTTGTAAGGTGACATTACTGTCTAGGTATGATCTTTCATGATGAAATTTTTTAAGTTATATATTTTGTCAAATTTTATGGGGGTTTCCTATATCAAAATTTTTGGTTTTGTTTTTTTATGTAGCAGAGAGATTTTAAGTTGAATTCTTTATTGTGTATGAGTTTCCTCATAGACAGTTATGTTGTGTCTTCATAGTTGGAAATACAGTAGATGAGCTCATTCAATGAATTTTGCCAATTAATGCTCTTTGGGACTGGAGACAGAGTGTGCTAATAGAGTTTTTGTTTGTTTTAAATGATGAGCTGCTTGATTTGTTGGCAAGGTGCCTCTCTTCTGATAACCTGACAGATGGACAGAAAAGTGGTTAGGTTTTCAAATTTTATTTTATTGATATCTTTTTTCACATCAACTTTATTTTGAAATATATTTCCATTCCATTCTAAATCTAATGAATTATATATATATATTTTAACCAAAGTTATTTTTTAGAAATTAAAAAAGTAGTTAAGTAAAATCATCCAATCAACAGTGTCTGAGAACATATATAATATTTTGAAGAAGTGGATTTTGAACTAAGAAGTGAGGATACCATTGGGTAGGCAAGAAAATCATGTGTCCATGAAAGTTGATTTATATGGCAATTTCAGGCTTCTCAGATTGGAAAAGATGACTTACATTTGGTGTGGCAATTAGAATCATCTGATTCTAATCTTCATACTCTTGCCATTTAGAAGATAAACATGATGGAAGTCCTTGTGGTGAAGGCAAAGGGCCTGGTGAGTTTATTTATACATTTCAAGAGATCTATGTACCTAGACAGGTTTCTCAGATGGGAAAAGATGGCCTAAATTTGGTGTGGCAATTAGAATCATCTGATTCTAATCTTCATACTCTTGTCATTTAGAAGATAAACATGATGGAAGTCCTTGTGGTGAAGGCAAAGGGCCTGGGAGTTTATTTATAGATTTCAAGAGATCTGTGCACCTAGACAGAAAAGAAAAAAAACGCCAACTTCATTATCACCAAACAACTGAATTTTATAATTTTTGTCAAGCAACAAATTTTATTCGTAGTAGGGATCCATAGATTCCACCAGATTGCCAAAGAGATCCATGTTATAAAACAGATTATAAAGTCCTGGTCTATAACAATAAAGATGAAACAAGGATTTTATTCTTAGGTTGTAGATATATTTAGCTGGTCAAAGCTTTCTCTTTTTTTGATCCGTCACTCAAGTTATTTGGCTTAATGATAAGATCCATCCTGTTTTAAGATCAAGGTTCTTCTTTTCCCTCAAACTATTCTTTCGTGTATATGAAATATCAGAACTATTGATGTTCCAATAGTAATGACTCAATTTTAAAGTCCTCTAGGGTAGAACCAAAAGTTGGGGATAGCTTTTCAGTTTATTTTCCTTTAAAGTGAGGAAGATCTATACAATCGAGTATGAAATTTTATCAAGGACACCTTTGACTGAATGCAAAAGCTGACTTTATATTTTTATAAATTTATACATTATAAAGAGGTTGTATCCCAATGAGACAATACAATATTCTCTATAGAATTAACAATTATTATCTCAGAGAGATAAATGAAGAGGCTTTTGATGGGTATGGGCATTTAACCAACAAGGTATTCCAAAGAATAAGAGTAAACTGTGCTATCAGAGAACATCACAAAAAGAAGAGAAGGTGGACTCGTTACATATATGGTAACATTGACAAATGACAGACAGAGGGCTTCACTGGTATTCTTTCAATGTCAGGAAAAGTATTGAAGTCTTTTGGCATATGGGGTAGACTCTCTTTTTGGTAAAATTATGGTTAGGACATGAACAGCAGTGGGACATGGTGAATGGACGCAGAAGGACTATGATCTCTGATGTTGGAGAGATATTTCCAAATTAATGAGATTTGAGATTCTAGTGAATATCGGGATATCTCATATTATATAATTTTTAATGACTTCAAAGTGTATTAAGATTTTTGAGATCCCCTGAATTACCAAACTGTATATATATATACAGTTATATATAGTGTCTAACTTTTTGCCACAAAAGTCTGTCATTATAGTTTTCTATCTATGGCAAACTGATGAACACTAGACAGAAAGAAAGAAAAAAAGACCTATTATCTACACCATTTATATTTATGTTATAACTTATAGTTTTATTTTCTTCACAACCAGGGAGAGACTGATTCATTTGCCTAATACGTGCACACACATTCACACATGCAAATCATATATATGTATATACATATATATGATTTTTAAAAAATATTTTTCTTAAGCTTGCTTTGTTTCTTTACATTTGACTTCTCTTGTCTTACCACCCAGACGTTCCTAACAGGGTGGCTCCCATAACTGAGATGCAAAGTTAAAAATGAAATAAACAGAACTATAGTAGGCTCTGTGGGGTCTCAAAACAAAAGCCATTTAACTCTGTTCATTTACTGACCTTCTGATCCTATATTAGCATAGAAAGTGCATACTCAAGGAGGGTCTTGGCTTTGAAATGAGCATACTAAACCTTTTAACATTTCATTAGAACTTTTTGCACTATATTCTCTATATGATGCTCCCAAGCGATAAAAGCATTTTTATGATATATTACAGCGAGATGCATATCAAAATCTTTGCTAGCTTAAGTAGTTTTCCTTAAAGTTTTATTTCAGCTTTTCCTGGCTTTGCTGATACATTAAGTCTGGAATCACTATCTCTAAAACAGAAGGTGTTTGTATGCTTGAATGGAGATAACATTTCTAAGATTAAAAAAAAGTTCAGGGACAAAACTAACCCTCATTCATTAATTTAAAATAGTAAAGGTTTTGCTTTTAGGTACTTAAATTGAACCGATTCTCATGGGATTTCAGATATCTTCTTTGTTTTATTTTGTTTGGAGAAGTTACTAAGTCATACACTTTTTTATAACTAAGTAAATTTTTTATAAAGCATTGAAGCCCTGGCTTTCACTCTTTTTCTTCTCCCTAAACAAAAGTCTTAGTTGACAATATTCATCCTTTAAATTCTTCCATATTCCTATTCAGAATATCTTTATGGAGAATATTAGAAAAAGAGGAATTTGTAACATTGGCTTGCAAAAAACATAAAAATTGTTTAAAATGTCATTTAGCCTTAGGATTTTAAAGTTGTAATGGATTTAATATAATCAAACTTCTGTTCCAACTCCCTCATTTTATAGATGAAAAACTCTAGAATCAGAAATATCCTGTGTAGGAACATAGTCTTTTTAGTTTGTATTCCCTTTTCCCTTATTGAATAATTTAATATTACAGTAAAATGAATGGAAACTTGGGGTGGGCATTCTTTCAGGTATGTGTGAGAGAGGATCCCTGCTAATCCACTTGTCATTTCAAAGCAGGTGAAGCTATTCTTTAATTGTTTCCGGTTGGATATGATCAGCCAGGATTTTGTATCTCGTAGAAATTCCATTCTGGCTTGATTGGGAACCCATGAGCTCATCGTTGGGGAAATACATTCCCTATCTAGCCCTCTAGAGAACCTAAAAAAAAAAAAATAAATAAATAAATCACATAATTCAAGTCTGACAGAAAACAGAGGCCTCAGGAACAGGGACTATTCCTTTTGTGTGCCCTGAAAGTTCAGGTTTAGCAGCCTGGAAGGGAACCATTCCTATTTCTTTCTTCTTTCCTTTGGCACGAACTTTAAAAGAAACCCAAAAGAAGCTGGGGCCATTCCTTTTCCAAGCAACTTAGCAAGTAGTGGCTGCAGGAGGCAGAAGAAGGCAACAGAAGAGGAAGGGAAGAGAAAGAGATGCTCAAAGAGAGAGACTATGAGAAAAAGAGCTCACATGGTCTTTATTAATACTCAGTGAAGGCAAAATATAAAAAAAATGGTTAATTAGTCACTCCAGAGAGAAGCTGTGAATGTCTCAAGGTGTTATAAATATTAGTACATAAGTTGATTGTATTAGTATTGATAAATTACTAGATTCCATTTTGATTAGTCTATAATTCTTTATTTCTTGGCATTCCACTTTCTATGTGGGAATCAAGTTATCTATTGATACCAGATTCATGTTTATAATCTTGGTACCTCTTTATTTACTTTTACCTTCACCATCTTTGTGGAGAAATCTCTTAATTAGAAACATAAATAGAATTATTTCTCATAAAACTAAGATATGATCAGAATTGAGCAACTGTTAAACTTAGTTCCCTTACTTGGAAGTAAACAAAGTAATGAATGTAGAGCAAGTCTTAAAGAAAAGGAAAGGACAAGACGGACAAGACTTGGTGAAGGTAGCTTCAACTTGTTAGAGAGAGAGAGAGAGAGAGAGAGAGAGGAAGGAGAAAAGGAAGGAAGTCATTCACTGTTAATCTTTATATAATAGTGCTGGTTCTGCTCACTTCACTTAACATCAGTTCATATAAGTCTTTCAAAGGTATTCTAAAAGCATCCTGTTCTTAGCCTTTCTTATAGTACAATAGCATTACATCATAATAATATAACATTATTTGTTCAACTATTTCCCAATTGATGGGCATGTGCTCAATTTCCAGTTCTTTGTCACCAAAAAGTTGCTATAAATGTTTTTGTACATATAGGTCAATATTCATTTTGTTGTGGTTTATTTATTTATTAGTTTGTTTGTGATACGCACCTAGTAATGATGTTGCTGGATCAAAGAGAATGCATAGTTTTAAGCCTTGTGGACATAGGTCTAAATTGCTCTCCTGAATGGATGGAGCAGTCATCATTCTACCAATAGTGCATTAGTGCCCCAATTTCCCCACATCCTCACCAATATTTGTTATTTTTCTTTTTCATTATATTAGCCAGTGAGATAGATATGAGGTGATTTCAAAGTTGTTTTAATTTCTTCTTCTCTAATCAATAGTGATTTAGAGCATTTATTTTTCATATGGCAATAGATGGCTTTAATTTCTTCTTCTGAACATTGCATGTTCATATCCTTTGATCATTTATTAATTGGGAAGTGACTGTATTATAAATTCTCTATATATTTGAACAATGAGGCCTGTTTCAGAGACATTTGGTATAAACTCCCCACCTTGTCCCCATTTTCTGCTTTTCTTCTAATTTTGCTTGCACTGATTTTGTTTGTGCAAACCCTTTTTAAATTTAATGTGATATAAATTATCTATTTTATACCTAGTAATGTTCTCTTTCACTTATTCGGTCATAAATTTTCCCCTTTATTATAGATCTCACATTTTCATGTTCCCATAAATTTATTTATAGTATCACTATTACTAAATTGTATATACATTTTGACCTTATTTGTATATGGAATGAAACATTGGTCTTCTTTCTAGTTTTCCTAGCAGTTTTTGTTAAATAGTGAATTCTTGCCCCCCTCAGAGCTTTCATATTTGTATTTATCAAGCATTATACTACTATGGTCATTTACCAATGTATATTACTGATCCATCCTTCTATTTCTTAGCCAGTACCAGACTGTTTTAATGAATACAACTTTGTAATATAGCTGGAGAGCTGGTACAGCTAAACCAGAAGTTGCTAGTTTTCTGAAAAATTCTAACAATATTATTTACTGCTCTGTAGAGGAAAGATCTACACCAAGAATAAAGACTATTTGGACAGTCTTTGGGAGCATATTATGCCATTCTAAGAGATGGAATCTCTTTTCTTTTCTTTATCTCCTCCTGAATTTGAAGACATGTATAAGTAAAAAGCCACACTGCTTTAAGATAAGGGAATAAAATATATTTTTGTCTTTTAGGAAACAAACTTTATCATCAAATATGTTTTTAAAATTATATTCAGATGACATTATTTTCATTCAGAGCATTTATTCTTGTAAATTTTATTAAACTTTTTTTTTTTGAAGTTTACTACAGGCATCCTTATTACTTAATGATTTTGCTGTAATTAATCCCAGTCAGGGCGGCTAGGTGATGCTGTGGATAAAGTGCCAGACCTTAGATCAGGAAGATTCATGTTCATGAGTTCTAAACTGGCTTCAGATTTGACAGTTGTGTGACACTAAGTCACTTAATACGTGTTTGCTTCATTTCCTCATCTGTAAAATGAGCTAGAGAAGGAAATGGCAAATCACTCTAGTATCTCTGCCAAGAATGTGACCCAAATGGGCTCACAAAGAATCAGACATGACTGAAACAACTATACAACAATAACAAAAGTGCCAGTCAAGCATGCATATTATATAACACTGGAAGAAATAATTTAAAAAGAAGTCTCTATTATGTTTTTGTACTTTCTAAGAGTTTATAATTTACAGTTTTCCATTAAGGGTATTGCCAGGCTCCTTGGCTTCACCTTAGGCTGTTCCTACCTCTCTATTTTCAAGACGACTGGCATTAGACAATTAACAACATTAGGATAGTTGATGGTCTTGTCTAAAGAAATGGTAGTAGGTTTCAGAAGATTAATAGCATCCGTGGAATTTTATAATGGAACATCTGCAAAATAATCATTAAACATATTTGTCACAGTAATATTATGTGGGTTTCCTAAATCAGAGTGCTCCATAACCTGCTAATACATTAAACTGACCAAATGTGAATTTGGCAAGCAAAGCAGGTTCCCCTGTGAATGTTTGGCATGAAATTAAGACATTCAGATTTGGATTATGAATAATTCAAATTAGAAGACATAATTGAGCATTATACACTAATTTAATAGAATACAATTTTCTTTCACCTGTATTATTCCTTGAACTGATGATTTAGAGGAAACCAATAAACATTAACTACCAGAAATGCTTCCTATCAACAGCCAAGATGCCATAATGAGGAAAGAGACATATGGAACCATTTAGTGATGCTACATTATGTGCCCAAGTTACACTATTTTTAAAGATGTTGTCCATTAAATTAGGAAAATAAACCTATTTTGTATGTGACTGATTTTTTTTTTTAGTTAAAAATTTACAGTGTTCTACATATATAATTACTTTTGGAAATCTAATTAAAGAGAGGAAATTGGGGAAGTGAAAGAAAAATCTTTTAAAAGTTGACTAATAATATTTGTTAGTTATAAATTTTTGAATATTCTGCAAAATAAAAAAACTATAACATAATCATTAATGAAATTCTACTTAGCTTATTCTTTAACTCTAAAAATAGAATAAAATAGCACATGCATCCATACCACAGAGAAAGGGGCCAACCAAATCTTGCTTCTGTATTAAGAGAACTTGCCAATATTTATTTTTTCCTAAAATCAATTTAAAGGGAAGAAAAACAGATTTGAAACTGAGGAAATAAAACAAGGGGAAGCACAGGGGACTAAAAAGTTCAAAATGCTGACTCTGTTTTATTACCCACTTAATAAACATCTTGAATAACAAAATAAGAAAAGCTGAATTAGGTGGGTAGAGACATAAGAGTAAAGTAAAGAGATTATCTTCATAGATAAGTTAGTACTTGTGTCCCCATTTATTTAACTTCAGAGCTCTGTCTTTTTTAAAGGACTCTTTGAAAGGCTTCTTTTCACCACTATCTCCTGACCAGAATGTCTATGGAATGACATTCTGGATCTCCAAAAGAAAGATCACTATGGCTGTTTAGCAGGAAAACATTGGACTCATATTTACTCTCAGCTCAATTAATACTTTTGTTTCTTCTCTGTCCCTTCTTTTTTCATTGCCACTTAGATGAGTCCTTTGAATGGTATGCATTTATTTTCTTAAACTGATGGACCATCTTTTGTACCCACAATTTCTCTGGTGGCCATTTCAGATTGTGATTCTGAGAGGTAACTTCGCAGATTCAGGTTGTCTTTAGAATGCCAGTTTTATCCTTCACCACTCAAGTAGTTAATACTATGATGGACACAGCTGGCTGAACTGACTTGATGAAGGAGGGCATTCTGTCCAAAGAATTCTGGTGAATGAACAGAAGAACGCAACAATTGGAGTAGCCATATAATCATAGGGACAATCCTTTTCATTACTAATCTTGTATCCCAAGGGTGGTAGCTAGAACTTATTCTCAGCATATCTGAGTTATTAAGGTCTTATCTAAGGTGCCTGAACCCAAGAACTTGAATATTGTTTCTGCTATATAAACAACAATGATTGTGTATTCTAAATAGTAGAAACTGAATGATGTAAGTGATGAGAAGAAAAGATTTTCAGTTAGCCACCATACAAATTAGCCACCATGAAAATAAGGTTGGAATTAGAGTTAAAAAAAAAATCTAGTTTCAAGTACTCAAATGCCACTCAGTGTCCGTTGTATGTTCTTTGGACAAGTCATGAAAACTTTCTAAATATCCCTTCTTCAGTTTAAAAATAATCATCCCAAATGACCTCTAGAATTCCTTCCAGCTCTAATTTTATGATCAAGTTCCATATGGGTGACCCAGGCTTCAGTGAACATATTTAATACATAAATTTCTTCTCTCATGATATAATATAAACTCTTCAAGAACAGGAGTCATTCATGCTTGTTCTTGTACTCTCAATACATAGCATAGTTCCTGACACAAAATGTATATTTAATTTATGCTTATTAATTAATATTAGGGTAGCATGATCCATCTTTGATACTCTTTTTGGTTGGTTGTTGCCATGAGTCTGAATTGTTAAATCTTTCAAAGCTGTTTGTCTTTACAATGTTATTATTCTATAAAAGTTATTATTTCATTCCACTTCATTTCATATAGCCCTTCCCTGATTTCTTGGAAACCATTTCTTCCACAATTTCCTCTATTATTATGCCAGAATTCATTCAGAAATTTGCCAATTAATTGAAACTATCTCAATTTCCAGTTATTTGATACCACAAGAAGAAATGCCATTGCATTTTTTTTTTTAACATGGGCCCATTTCTGCTTTATTTAATTTTTTTGGGGGTCTAGACCTGGTAGTAATGTCACAGAGCCAAAGGTTATGCATAGTTTTGTTAGCTTTTGCTGCCTTGTTTTAACAGTAAGTATGTGACAAGTTCATTTCATAATAAATGAACTTTTATATATAAATTATAAATATAATAATAAAAATAAAATAAAATAAAATATAAAAATTTTATAATAAATTGATTATTCTTCCATTCTTCCATCAACTTATTTAAGTTGATGTATGGATGATTATTGCCCTTAATGCAATAGAAGAATGAACATTATGACATTATGTTTTGAACCAAGAAATAAATCATTTAAACAGCTGAAAAGTTAGAAATGGCCCAGCTTTTCTTTTTTACATAATGGCCTCAGTGATTACATGTTAGGACTCCTGTGAGAGGTTAGATAACACAACTCCAGTCATACCTTGCCTAACATCATTAATTGGCCCCACTAAAACTAGACTACAAGTGAAATGGCATTTCAGGGAGTAGTTAGTTCAAGTGGAACAATATTACAAATGGGCTAACAGCCAAATGATACTATGATAGGGGCTTTGTGACTAGATAGTGGGTTATGGTTATTATGTATAAATGATATGACCTTGGACAAGGCATGAATCTTTTCCCTGTAGTCATTCAAGGCAGTTATACTTCAAAGTGTGCATTTTCCACAATTCCTAGACCTATAATTTATTCCCTGTAAGATGAAGATACATAAGTGCATTTGTGTGTGTATAATGGAGTAATATAAAAATGACTGTGTATTTTAAATTGATATTGTTAAATGATTTGTTCAGGATGAATCTCATTCCATTAATGGTGCTACCATTAAATAAAAAAAAAAAAAAAAAAAGAAAAGGAAAAAACCAAGATATGTGTGTATCATCTATTCAGAGGCAATATAGGACTATAGTCATTCATATCAAATTAAGTAAAGGTTTAGAGACAACTCTAATCTTGTTTAAGCTTAAATGTGTAATTGATTATTCAATTATAAATGAATGCATATGAATATAATTTTGGAAAACTGGCTAAAATCAAAGGAAGATGGGGAAACTTTTCTTGGGCTTAAATTTGCCTTTTGACTGTCCAGACAAGTAGAGAGTCACCTAATAATTAGAGAACCTTCAGTCTATTATGGCTGACCTGTGACGTGTAGGACAGGAATAATGAAAGACATAATTAGGTCATTCTACATTACCCATGTCCCTATTATGCTGCCACATGAAAGTAGTGGTGCAAAATGATTTGTATGCACATTATGGTCCCTCTGAACCTTGCAAAATCACTTAGCTCCCTAATAGAATTACCAAATATATCTAGCAAAGCTTTAGAATAGTCATGAAATTTTAATGCTGAAATATGTCTCAAAGATCACCTAGATGAATCCTCTGTTCTTACAGATAAGGAGACTGAGGTCTAGGGAGTGACTAGTCCAAGATTCCATTCATACATGTGCATTCATACATATAAACATACCATACAGAAATACACATACACACACATACATATGGATATGTATGAAGGCTATGTGCTTGTGGATATATGTATTTGTGTATGTGTGTGTGTGTGTATGTATGTATACATATACACACACACACACAATACCTAGATAGACACAAACATATATACAGTGGTATATGTGTATATAAAAACATATTTTATCTCTATATAAATATGTATGTATGTGTGTAAATATATACTAACATATGTATGTGTTTGTTATCTGTATTTATAGATATGTATATGTACATATATGTGTATAAGAAGTGAGAAAATATGTTTCCTAACTTCCAATTAGTGAATAACAGAACGTATTATAGAAAATAAATGAAACTTTTGGATTTTGTAGCTACCCTTTTGCTTTCTATCCCCTGGATTTTTGATTATTTTCCTCAGTAATTTACAAGAAACATAATACATTTTTATTTAAACTTCCAATTTGTACAGTATTTTAGAACAAAGTTTACATTTGAAATCAAGAGTCATGTGTTTCAGTGAATCCAAATAGCACCATTACCCCCTCTCCCCCATACTATACCCAGCCCACCCACTCCCCATTCTCCTACTCATTTGGTTTTTGTTGTATTAACAGAAATTTTTTTTACACAGATGAAACCCTTTGTCCCCAGTGGATCACTCTGCCCACTCTCTCATTTGATTCTTGTGAATAAAACAAACACTCTTGGCTTTCTGAATATTTCCATTGTTTATCCTCTCAAAGTCAAAACAAAAGGCTGTGAGTATATCCCAGGCCAACTCTAGCTGAATATTTCTGGGTAGCTTATTGAATTAGAGTGATCAAAATATTTGAATCACCTTGGATATATTAGTTTTTGAGGAAAATATCACTAGAATATCATAAAATGAAGAAACTATTATTTATTTTTTGTTGAGGTAATGGGGGTTAAGTGACTTGCCCAGGGTCACACAGCCAGAAACTATTAAGTTTCTGAAGCCATATTTGAACTGAGATCCTCCTGGCTTCAGGGCTGGTGCTCTATCCACCGCACCACCTAGCTGCCCCAGAAATTATTATTAACAAAAGAAAGGAACCACAACAAGGCAGGAGTAGTTGGGGCTTGACCAGCATCACAAAGAAGCTTAAACCTTACAAGGAAAGAAAGTTAGTGTTAAGGAGAGTGAAAATGTTAGTTCAAATAAACCACATTTATGAAATACCAATAAATGTTATTTATTAAAATATTATATATTATACAACACAATATATGAGCATAGTGTAAATATATTAAATATATATATATATATTTATGTATATAGAGAGATAGTTGAAGATATAGCACCTTTCTTCAAGGTATATTACATCCTACAGATATACATACAGGTGTGTATGTATGTATGTATATTCATATATATGTAGTATAAAAATATAGGATGAAGTGTTGATTATATCCTCATGGATACAATCATGGATGTCTGGTTGGACAAAGACACAACACTAGTTTGGTAGGTTCCTTCCAAACAAACCAAATATGAAGCCAGCAGGTTGCATTGCACTCATAATAGTCCCCATTGCAGTAGGAAACCAATTAAAATGTAATGGGCAAAGAGTTGACAAATAAAAAATACAGTAGCACAAACATGAGTATGTGGATTTCTAGGTCAATATGCAGTCTGCAGGGATCCTTTTGTATGGTTTTGTGCCTCTCATCTTTTATTTTCATCTGACACTATGTCAGACAGTATTCCACACTCATGAAGCATTTGACTCTTAATTTGTCCACTCTTTTATCATGGGTTATTCAACAATTCTGAAAACATCAAATAAATATCTAGCATATGTAAGACACTGTACAAACTATTGAAGGCACAGATATTTATTTAAAAGAGCACAATTTTTCTCCTTAAGAAACTGACAAATCAAATAGATTTAAAGGAAGACAAAATGCTCTAGGAAGATTGAATTAAGATAGATCATTTTCAGATGGAGCCATTAGGGAAAGCTTCATGGAAGAAATGGAACCTGAATTTTGCTTTGAAAAATCAAACCAACAGAATAGAGCAAGATGTACACTTTTACTACTGGAAGATGCCCTAAACAATTGTCTAGGAGAAAAAGCAAACAGATTAAGGGCAGGCAACATATTCTAGTTCAGCCACAATATGGTGGTCAAAGGGTATAGATAGTAAGGGTGGTATTGTGAAAACAAAGCAGGAGAGAAATATTGGAGCCAAATATAACAATAATTTCTCTTTAGGAATTATTGTTCCATTTAGCACCTGTTCACTATGACATGCAGTCCCTGAAAATACTTATCTCTTTTTCCTTCCCAGACAGGAAAAACAGGGACGGAAGGAGACTCAGATAAATGTATTTTATATTGTTATATCTGACTACCCACCTTATGCTTCATCCAAATTAAAAGGTACATTTATCACTACTAAACCCCCAAGTAGATTTTGCTTTGTCTAAAAGATCTCAAATTGTCTCAATGTCTCTAATTGTAAAAAGAATAATATAATTAAAGAAAATTTAAAATAATCATTGATCTTATTATTAACTATATGTCACTTTTTAAGTCTCCCAAACATGGTAGCACACTAGCTATTTTATACACTTTATTCAAACTTACACAATCCTGTCAAGTAGAAATATTTTGGAGCATCTCAGGAGAAAACAAAAAACAAAAATTAGAAGTACTTTCATATCCTAGGAAAAATTATAAAATTAATCAATATTTCAAAGGAAAATTTTAGTACACATCTATTATTTCATGTTTTAGAGAGTTCACATTAAAGAATCTCCCTCTACCAATGATGACCTGAAATAGTTCTATAACTTATTATATGAGGTGCTGAAAGATTAAGGGATGTTCCTAGAGTCATTTGAATTCAGGTCATGATAGCTCCAGATTCAACTCTTCCACTCCTTGAGGAAGTATGCTCAATGTTGGCAATACAAATATAATAATAGGATAACAATACTGGTTTTCACTAACAGGCAGAGCTGTCAGTTACTTTTGTGAATTCTTGGTTACCCAGAATTAATTTCTCCCTTTATTTCATGGTATTCCACTCTTCATCCTGTCTCCCTTCTGATGAAGCAATTTCCTTTCAAGTCTGAATACATACAAAATATAGATTAATTCTAGGTGCCTGACTTACTGCCTGCTTAATAGCTTTTGGACTATTTCTGATCTATTTTGATCTACAAGACATCTTGGTGAAAGTACCATCTCTAGAAAATTGTTAAAAGAAATTGATGACTTTATCTTCTTTAAGTAGAAAGCTTAAGCCAGTATATACTGGGAAAAATCTCTGTTCTGAGTTTTTCCAGATCAATTTAATGCTGCACTTAGCCCTAGAGGATAATTTAACAAGTAACTGTGGTTATAATAACATAAAAATTCAAGCAATCATAGATAAAGAAATTTCCAATGATTTTCTACTTTGCCAATCACTGATAAAGAGAAAAACTGTGGGAAATGAAGGAGAGATAGCTTTGCATGCAGATTTTGTACTCATTGACTATTATTTCTAGTCTGCTTCGTGGCCCATAGTCATGGGCCATTCTAGTCTTGATCATCAACCCTGGCTCCTGCTTTCTCACCCACCCCCATCAAATATTTAGAAGAAGATTTATACTTAGTTTGATTATCAGACATATTTGTTCCTCCAACCTTTTATCATTGTCCTTTCTGTGATGTCACCATGCTCCCAAACATATGGAAACATGATGGAAAAAAGCTTCAGAGGAAAATTCCTACAAATATTTTTATTAATTTAGACATATGTCAGGAACTTTTAAATAGCATTTTATTTATATATAAATTATATAGTTTTCTTTTCTTTTTTTTTAATAATTATAACTTTTTACTGACAGAACCCTTGCCAGAGTAATTTTTTACAGCATTATCCCTTGCACTCACTTCTGTTTTGATTTTTCCCCTCCCTCTCTCCACCCTCTCCTCCAGATGGCAAGCAGTCCTATACATGTTAAATATGTCACAGTATATCCTAGATACAATATATGTGTGCAGAACCGAACAGTATAAAGATAGTTTTCAACACTGAACTTTGTAAAACCTTTTCTTCTAGTTTTTTTCTCCCCTTCCCTCTGCCCCTTCCCTAAATAGCTAGCAATGTGGAATAGGTTAAACATATGAAATCTTCAAAACATATTTCCATATTTGTCATGCTGTACAAGAAAATTAGACTAAAAGAAAAAAAACACAAGAAAGAAAAAAAAAAGCAAACAATTACCAAAAAATGAAAATACTACACTTTGATCCATGTTCAGTCTCCATACTTCTCATACAGTTCTGGATGAACTGGATGGACTCTCTTTCTGATTCTTTCCATCACAAATCTACTGGAATTGCTTCGAATCATCTCATTGTTGAAAAGAACCAAGTGCATCACAGTTGATCATCACATAATCTTGTTGTTTAAGGGTACAATGTTCTCTTGGTTCTATTTGGTTCACTAAGCATAAGTCCATGTAAATCTTTTCAAGCTTTTCTGAAATCAACCAGCTCATTATTTTTTATTGAACAATAATATTCCATTACTTTTATATACCATTACTTATTCAGCAATTCCCCAAATGAGCATCCACTAAATTTTCAGTTCATTGACACTACAAAAAAGGCTGCCACACACATTTTTGCACATGTAGGTCCTTTTTCCTCTTTTGTGGTCTCTTTGGGATACACATCCAATAGATACATTTCTGGATCAATGATTGGTGTATAGAGGATGGTAGGAGGGACTAGGGGATGGAGTAAGACAAGCGAGGGACACAATCTGGGCAGTAGACGAGGGAGAAAGCAGTTGTGGAAAATCTCCTTCCATCCTGTTCAATCCTGAGTAGTGGGGACCAATAATAAAGATTAAGGACTTTTGCTTATCCTGACTCCAGCTGATTCTGGGGTGTCCTGGGTGCTTGCGTGGTTGTTATAAAACTCAAGTATAAATTCTATTGCTATGACCACATATTGACTTAGAAAGCCACAAATCAACATTTTTTGTATTGTGTTTTCATTTATCTTGTTAAATATTTACAAATTATATCTCTATCTGGTTCCTACTGTTCCCACTGGATTGAGTGCTGCACTTTTATTGATTTTTAAACTCCTGAACCCCATGGATTACAAACCCTTGCATAGTCATACACTTCATTCCTGAAATTAGGGGAAAAAAGAGTAAATAAAAAAGCTAACATTTCAGACTCATTTCTCCAAGTCTTATAACCTAGAGGACAGAAAGGAATATTAAGGTTCTTCAGGTATTCCCTCAATACTGTAAAGTGTGAGTAAAGAAGACATTCAATTAAGAATGCAACAGCAATAGCAATAAGCCTCACAGGTGTTGAGTCAGACATTTTAAATATGATCATTCCACTATGCAATAAATGGGGAAAATAAAATAAAGTAAAAACTTGTTTCTGAATTAGCAGTAAATGGAAAAAAGATACCCCTTCATTTCCTCTTCATTCCCACTCCCCACCACATAATTGACATGAGCCTCTTTGCCGTTCCTACACCATTTACATTATATATGTGTATATATATACATATATATACACATATATATGTATGTATATGTTTGTTTTTATATATTTACCTGCTGTTTTTCTCATCAGACTCTGAAATCTTTGAGAACAAGCATCTTTTTTTTTTTTTTTTTACCTTCTAGTCTTTCTTTGCATCCCCACCATTTAGCACAGTTCCTAGAACATAACAAGTACTTAAAAATGCTTGTTGACTGAATTACCCAGAGACGCTGACCTATAAAGGGAATTTAATTCCCTGGTAGTTTCCTTTACTAATACAATCACTGGTCCAGATCCTATCACTACGTTCATTCAAAAGATATGAGCTTCAATCTTTTGTTGAATTTCATGCTCAGTTAGCACATAGGAAAATAGTAACTATAAATCACATCCAATTAAATTGTGTATAGAATGAAGACAAGTCACAAATGTGGTATCTGAATACAAGAAGTGCTATCCCCAGATTTTCAAGGGCACTGGGGTAAACACATCTCTGAACCCTAAACCTTCTAGTAAATATGAGTTTATTTTCCCTGCTATTTTCTAATAAAGGTGTTGGAGGTAGACCATTACTCCTGTCTCAGGTAGGCCCACCTGATTGAGCATCATACCTTAAGCTTTCAGAGATTAAATGATAACCTTTCATTTTCAGCAAAAAGCAAGATTCCCCCCACCCCCTTTTTCTAGGTCAGCATCCAAATCTTTGTCAGAGTAGTATCTAGGGATAACAGAGCATTTTATTCACATAGGGCTGTGATCAGCATGCTAAGACTTTATTGAAAGAGTTAATATTTGGGGACTGACACTTATGGGTGATATTGTGTGTTGTTAGACCTTTTTAAGAATATATAGCACTACATTTAAGACTACTTATTAGGGTGATATAAAAATAGGCTGCAATTCTATCCCCTTACTCCCTGATTTAGTATTATAAATTTGAATGTATCTAGTAATATATGCGTGTCTTTGTGTGTTTGTGTGTATTTATTCTTTCACAGAGATCTGGGACTTGGCCTATCATGATTATATTTAACCAAATCTATATCTGGGTTTAAATGGTATGGGAAAATGATGAAAACTACAAATCACATCATAATTGACTAAGTACCATATGTATTGATGCTATGTGCCAGCAGAGGGCAAACTAAAACTCCAACAGCCAGATTCCTTCATTTCTTTTTATTTTGGTAATATTGCTAGGTAGAATTACTGATTCCATTTCTTTTAAGTATCTTTATACATTTCCATTTCACCTAGCTGAAAAATACATAGATCTAGCATGATATTCAGTACCTAATACCATTTTAGAAATGTTTTTGATTTGCATTGTAAGTTGATTACTATAATTGGCTTTTCAATAGATGTTCAGCCTAATTATTTTCTTTTATTCTTAAAGAGAAGAAATGAGTTTTGGCTTCATAATAGATTTTTGTCTCCAAGAGAGTGGATATCCTAAGCTCTTTGGAAGTATTTATTGGCAATGTCCTTGTTTCCAAGCTTCTTACTCAGAACTAGACCATGGAACCTTCCAAAAAAGGCAACTTACCCTTATCCCTTAGTAGCTATACAAAAGAGAGAATTAAACTTTTTATAACTTAGTAACTTTGATGTTTGTATTGAATGAATTGTAGTTTAGTTCTCCATTATATATCATTTAGAAGTAATGTAATAGTAAATCAACTCAATGTATTCAACTTAACAAAATCCTAATATGCTGAAAGAGTCCATGCATTATTATAGATAGTTGAACTTTACAATATATGGAATATATGTGTCTCAGTATATAAATGACATGAAGGAAAATAGATAAAAATACTGAAATTACCAAATTATTGTTAAGGCATCAATGTTAAGATGTTTTTGACATTCAATTTGACTCTCTCAGATCTATAAACTGTAGTCTTCCTCTCAGAGAAAAGTCAGTTGTAGAATCTATATCCATAAGATTTATCTTTTACTTAAAAAAAGTTTTTTTTAAACTATGGTTACTTTATTTTTTAATTTTATTTTTACTTATTGAATAAAATAAGTATTTCCATAACATGGTACAATAAAACTAAAAACTTCATAATACATCTGATTTTACCCATATTTTATCAGTTCCCTTTGCTTGGAACATTGTCTAGAATTAAGAAACTATTAAAGCAGATTAGACTTAAAAGAGTGCAGTGAGTCCCTTTTTTTTTTTTTAATCAAAGAGAATTGTGTATCTTATCAGCATAGCTCTGTACTCTCCTCTCCTCAGCAGTTCTTGACCTGAGATTTGTGAACATGTCTCTGTGTGTGTGTGAGTGTGTGTGTGTGTGTGTGTGTGTGTGTGTGTGTCCAGTAGCATTAAATTCCTTTGTGATGCTATGTGTTTTATACATTTGAAATGTGTGATTATAAGAAGGGGGTCCCATAGATTTAACCAGACTGCCAAAGGATCCATAACACAACGAAAAAGGTTAAAAATCACTGCTCTACAGGTTATCATGGGAAATCTAAAGATCATCAGCCTTCTACTCTCCCGCTGAAATAAATAGAAAGTTACAGTCATTATAGCTTGTAGGTGGGAAAAATGAGGGGTTGTTCAGGCTCTATTATGGAAAGGAAGGGTGATAGATTTTATTGTTAGACTCCCTGCCATGGAGTAAAAAGGACAATGAGACAATGGGTCTCCTTTCTTTCACCCTTCCTCTCATATTGCAGAAAATATACCGTGGGTCTTAACACAGGAAATGGAAAATTGAAAATGTAAATAATTAGAATTCAATACAGCATGTCAGTTATCTTGCTCCATATTTTTCTGCATTCTCCATTGTTGCCCATGTACCATTTTCACACTCTTCAAATATGTTTTAAGCTTCCCCCACTCTTATTCAATTTGCGCATTCCTTGCACAGTTAGTAGCAATGGGAATCTGGTTTAGCATCAATGGTTTTCAGTTATTCTATTTAAGCACAACTATGTTTCCATTTTCAATACAAGCTTTACTTTTGTTTTCAATTTGAGTTGTTTTATGCCAACAAATTTTAAAGTTTTCTTAGTCTCCAGTTTCCTTCTCACGGAATCCCCAAATCAAAACATCATAAATCCACAGATACTTGAAATGCAATAAAAACAAAATTACACATTTAAGCCCCTCTCCCCGCCAAAGCCCAACAATCCTGTTACATAGTTTTGTGAAAATTGTTATGTACTTAACTAACTCCAGAAGAATATATAAAGCAAGAGTTTTCTGAAGTCATGATAAATAAAGACAATGTTCAATCAAAATAACATGCCCATATTTAGCAATAGCAGCCGATTTTTCTTCTTTTTTATTGGAAAAATATATGCATGGGTAATTTTCAACACTGACCCTTGCAAAAACTTCTGTTCCAACTTTTCCTCTCCTTCCCCCCACTGCCTCTCCTAGATGGCAGATATTAGCCCCATACATGTTAAACATTTTAAAGTATATGTTAAATACAACATATGTGTGTATATATATATATATATATAGATATATATATATATATAGATAGATAGATAGTTAGTTAGTTAGTTAGTTATCTTGTTGCACAAAAAAAATTGAATTTAGAAAAAAAGTAAAAATAACCTGGGAAAAATATCAAAAATGCAAAGCAAACAATAACAGAAATAGTGCAAATGCTATGTTGTGGTCCATAGTCATTTTCCAGTATTCTTTCCTGGGTGTAACTGGTTCTGTTCATTACTGATCAATTGGAACTGATTTGGATCCTCTCATTGTTGAAGAGGGCCACGTCCATCAGATTGATTATCATATAGTATTATTGTTGCCATGTATAATGATCCCCTGATTCTGCTCATTTCACTTAGCATCAGTTCATGTGAGTCTCTCCAGGCCTCTCTTTGTATTCATCCTAGCAGCCAATTTTTTATGCACAGTTTTGAAATATAAAAGCCCATGTGTTATTGGACTTGCAATCACAAAATCTGGATGTGAAGCTTGCCCTGAGTTCTACATACTTATGTGACTTTGAGTAAATCATTTAATTGCAAAGAACCTCGGGTTCCTTGTGTATGAAATGGTAATTATGAATACCTTAATTATGTTGTCTGTATCTCAAAGTTGTTCTGAGGAAAATGATATATGGACATAATTTATTACTGCTATTTAGCACTTTCCCAATTCATTACTCTTATGCTTCTTTAACTTTGTGATGGGAGTCATGTCCTTCAGATTTCAATGTCTTTATTTTATTTGCTACTGTCTATTCCTATATCACCTCTCTCTTAAGGATCATGCCTTAAACTCATTGGCCACCACTAGGTCCTGGGCCAAGCCCTGTTTGATCATTGTTTGAGTCTGGATTGACTCAGATTGAATAAAAGTAGCAGTCATTTTTACTTTGGCCCAAACCCTGGGAATCTTCTTCTCTTAGATTTATTTAGATTTTTTTTTTTTTGGTCTAGTTGAAAAGCGATTTTTTTTTGCCTCAATTTTTACTTAGGCTTAATAACTGAATCTGTGTAGCTTCAGCCGAACTCTGTTGAAGCCTGCTTAAAAAGGCCAAGGTCTCCCATTTTATCTAGGCCATCTCCAGTTGTCTTGATCTATATCTTGCCACTGGACCCAGATGGCTCTAGAGGGAAAATGGAGGCAGGTGACCTAGCCCAGCCCTTCCTCATTTAAATCCAATTCACTTTTAGTTGTATTACCTCTCTGATTCATGGTCATCTTTGAAAATCAAAGACAAACAACAAAAAATTCAACTAAGCTTATACTAAACTAAACTTATAAAAAACAAACAAAAAATCCTCTCCATTCTCTATTTCAGTGGAGTTCATCATAATAGAGAGCTTTTTTGTCAGTTACTAATTTTTTTTTCCAGATGGACAAATTATTTACAGTTTGCTGCATTATATTACTATTGTCTGGCTCTCATATATTGTTGGATGCTTCACCTCAAAATGGACCATGCTATAAAGTATTCAAAAGCATTAATTGACAATTTCAAGAATCCATTTTAAGCTGTCCAGGTCTCATCTCCATGGGGTGCCAGTGAAAAGAGCACAGGAACTCCATCCCCCATGTTTCCCAGCCCTGTTCCTGTCAGCTCAATAGGATCTCAGGGGAGTCTCCCAAGCACTAGCACCATCTTCCCCATCATCCATAATTAGCAATCCACATCAAATCCATCAGGCAGCAGCCAACCATATCAGCATCACTAACATTCTGCACAGCTATGACTACTGGGAGATGGCTAACAACCTTGCCAAAGAGAACAAAGAGTTCTCTAATGATCTGGATTTGCTGCTGGGGCTCCTCATCCTGTATTGCAGTATGGATCACCTAGGTCAGTACTCCCAGCAAGGACTACATTGGCTTTAAATTATGTTCACTGATCTTGGTGATACTGTGCCATTTAGCCAGACTGTGTAATAATCTCTCATGGACTGTTTAATTATTCTGGACACTGCGCTGCCAAAAATCCTACTCACAACATTTATCCAAATGAAGATGTATATTTCTTTAGGAAAAAAAAAAAAAAGAGAAAAAAAGATTGTGTAATTAAGTCCACTGCAGGCTATCTTCATATTATTTTCCCTTTGTAATTTAGATTTGCTTTGGATTTTTCAATAAGTTTTCTGATTGCACAGAGAGAATTAATTCTGAAAAAAAAATAACCTCCCCCCAAAATCCAAACTGAAACAACACTACTACATAGAATCCCAGAGATGAAAGGGCAATCAGAGACCATATACTTTAAATTAATCTTTCTAATTATTTTCTCCACAATATACCTAATAAGTGAACACCCAGTTAGCCACAATATGAATGAGTCCATTCAAGTTATGAATAACACAAATTCCTCAGAAAGTTTTGTTATAACAAGCCTAAATTTGCATCTCTAAAGTTTGCAGGGATTGCTGCTAATTCTCATTTTACCTTTCTTCCCCCCCACCCCAATCTGAACAAGAACATTTTTAATTCTTCTTATACATGATAATCTTTGGAAAACATAAAGAAAATTCTTATATGCCTCCCCACCTACCCAAAAGTCCTCTCTTTGTCAGACTAAGCAGGCTGAGTTTCTTTTTTGTGATCTTGGTCAAGTCATTGAAATTTACAGGACCTTAGATCACTAATAAAATGGATTAGATTACCTCTAAGGTCCCTCTCATCATAAATGTATAATATTACTATAGCCATATGATGTTAGCCTAATTCTCAAATAACATATAATTGATGTCCTTCACCATCTTTGTCCTTCTCTTTTATACAATCTCAAGCTTATCAATCCAGAGATGAAGCAATAAAAATTGATCTCCGTATTCCAAATGTGAATTGACAAAGCTGCAAAATCCAGGAAGACTATCAAATAGTACCATGTTTCTCTTACATAAAGGTAAACAATACATTAGTATTTTTGGTGACATATTACTATATTATTGACTCATATTAATCTGAAAGAGTATTAAAATCTCTAGATTTTTTTACCCAATGAATTTCTTATTGTGTCTTCTCTATTTTGTATTATGTAGTTGATCTTTTCATCCAAAGTTAAGGCATTAGATTTGTCCTTATAAAATTTTATTTTGGTTCATTATTCAGGATTTTTGATCTGTTTTTAGATTCTGGCTATCTCATCTGTGTGGTAAGCATTCCAACTCTGGAAAATTTGCAATTTCTATATTCAAGCCAGCTATTTCTTTAGACAAGTAGAAAAATGTTAAATAGTCCTAAGATTAATTACTAGGTAACTTAACTAGAAACCTTCCTCTAAGTTGACAAGAAGCTATTCATAAGTATTGTTGGTATTTTCTCATTAAATTCTAAACCCACTATTATATATGGTTCACATATCTCTACCTTGTCCACTGACATAACAAGTGACTTTGAAAAAATGCCCCCCACAAAAAAATCAATATAAATCATATTTGGAACATTATTTTGATCTATCAATGCCATTTCTTTTCTGAAATGAAAATAAATATAATTCAATATTGTTCTTGATTAATCTGTACTGACTTTGTGTATTCAATATTTACTTTTCTCAATGTTTATTAATCACCTTTTTAATAATATGTTCTATGATTTTTTCAAAAATTAAACTCAAGTTTACTAGTCTCATTTGAAAATCAAAACATCATTTCTGTGGGATCTATCCTATTATCCATAATGTATCAAAGATGTCTTGACTCCCTTCAACAACCACATCTGCCTGTTTTTTTTTTTTTTTCCAGTGCCCTGGGCTTTCATTCATCTCAGTCTGATGATTTGAACTTATCAAGGCTAACTAGGTGCTTTTTTATTACTTGGAAGATGGTAGACTCTGTCAATCTGCAACTAGGAATGCATGGCAACAGATTGGATCATTTTCACAAGCTTGGAATGTCTCAAGGCTACCCTTAGGGTAGAAGTTTTTATACTTCACAGTAACTAGATGGCAAAGGATGGGCTCAATTAAGGTTTTACTTTAAGGGTAGTTCCCAAGAGGTAGAAGAATACTACTATAATTCTCTCCTTGGTGTTTTATTACTATTTCAAAATGAAATCCTGTCTAGTTGACCGTGTAGAAGATTTCTACAAAAAGCAAAAATAAAAAATGAAAGCAAAACCAAGATGAATAAACTGGTGATAGCTGCACAAACTTATTCTATTTCTTTTGGGAAAATCTTATGCTAAGAGATTCTAATTTGGGGGGAGGGAGAAAGAAATTTAAGTAGGAATACAAAATTTAAAAACAGAATTGTTATATGAGTTTTCTATGGGGTGGGTGAATTGTTATTGTTGTTGTTAAAATGTTCAAGGTGTTCAAGACCTTTTGTCTACCATGAGGAAACTATAAAGGTAAAAAACAATATCAATTTGTTACAATAATTATATTAACACATATATTCTTTGGTACTTACACTCTTAGCACCTTGCTATTTTCTTGATATAAAAATATATAATTTGATGATATAAAGACATTGACCTCTTTCATTTCAACCTAATTTTCTGTATTCTTCCTTAACTCTAACTTTGAACTGAAATTGAGTAACGATTTACTTGACTCAATTTTAATGATCAGATCAAGTTTTTCATTGAATTTATTCATATATTCTTCCTTTATACCAGATGCTGGCACATGTGCCATATTTAATAATAGTTTATTGACTTTATTATTTTAGAGAACATTGAAAAATGATATGACCCAAGTGTTTTATAAAAATGATATTCCTTGTACCTTTGAATCACAATGAACCCAATATCATAAATTCTTGCAATTATATTTTGAGAGAGGAAGTCTGATTGATCCATCCCATTTCCTGTAATTTCTTTGATTTTTGTTTTCATTCACAGTAGTGATAGCAATATGCACTTGATTCAGTTTTTGTCACAGCATGTCAATGCTATATTCAGATAATTAATAGTACAAACAGAAAATTGTAACTTCACCAGAAAATGGGAATGAGGGAATTATTCCTTCTTTTCTCATTTGGTCCTGGTATAATAGATATTAGAGAGAAAAAAACCTCACTTTTGTGACTTCATCCAAAGTTATATGAAGAGATATTTTTAAAAAAATGTAAAATTAGAGTTCAGAATCAGAGATTCTAATGACTCTCTGGAAGAAAAAAAAATTAAATGCTATTGAATATTGGATTTACTATCCTAAAAGATAAGGCTTTAGAAG
The DNA here is from genome assembly GCF_016432865.1 of Antechinus flavipes. Taxonomy (NCBI): domain Eukaryota; kingdom Metazoa; phylum Chordata; class Mammalia; order Dasyuromorphia; family Dasyuridae; genus Antechinus; species Antechinus flavipes. The sequence goes on along the minus strand of NC_067400.1, from coordinate 114,268,973 downwards.
AATTGTATATATAGTGGAAAACTTGGAGCAGTGATCTTTGTTGACATCTTCAAGGAGTTGGATACTCATATTACAGGATAAGAGAGTTCTACAACAATTCAATTTTGAGGTAAAGTGTTACTTGTTGGATGATTCTCCTTGATATCTCTGGCTGATAGTGTTCAGCATTTCTTCATGGAGAGGCTAGAATGGATTCAAGAAGTTGAGAAATAAAAAATGAATATGTGAGACAGCATCTTCTGGAACCTAGAGGTCCTATTTTTTCTCACAGACATTTAAATAAAACTCTTAATTCTTTGAATCTTGTGAACTGGTTGCAAAGGGAGTTACTGATGGTAAACTGGATCAATTAATCATTAATCAATGAATAAATAATGGTACCTAATAAAATGTTCCCTGATGACCTCAATAATGGGAACAAAGCTAGACATGTGAGAAGTCATTAGAAAATACTTGAGAAGTTTATGTCAGTAAAGAACCTAGGTAACACAAAAGTTATAAAGCAACACCACTAAATATATCCTTTCTCTTCTCTTCCTCATTCCCTCACACTTCCTATGATTCATTTTTCCAGTTTAGAAACAGAACTAGGATGCATGGACTTGAAAGATCCTTCATGATTTTTCCCCCATATGCTATGGATTGCCATGGAGAAAAAACAAAACAAAACAAAACAAAACAAAACTGCAAATAACAAAAACACAAAACACATTTATTAATCAATGCTCTTGTAATAAGCTTCTTTACATTCACTTGAATTGAATACAGTTTTATTAGAAGACTGTCCTTTTTAAAAACAAACAAACAAACTAAAAACACCTTTTCAGAGGTCTAAGGGAAGAGCTAAATAATGTAATATGAAGGATCTAGAGTAGACTATGTAAGATAAATGTAGATGAGGAACAAAGAGCATCCCTCTTGCATGCTATTAAGGAAGACTTGTTAGATTACACTTGACTCTTTTACTCCACATTCTGATCACATTACCATGAGCCCTTCTGTCCTAGATGAATTGAAGGATCTCAAATGAAAACTGCTGAAGTAATGTTTCTTCATATCACTTGTTCTAGAAAAGGTAAAGACCCCATAGTTTCTTTTGTTCTCTTTCCTTCATAGTTTCTTGTTAGCTTTTTATAATTTGGCTTTAATTTATCCTTCCACATTTATTTTATATTATTTTTAATTCACAGTCCATAACTAAGTCTGCTCACTTCACTGTATTTTCCCAGTTTCAGAAAACTATCCTGCTTATCATTTCTTATAGTACAATAGTAACTCCATCACAAACATATACCACAACATATTTAAACATTCCCAAGTTGATGGCCAAAAACCTCAATTTCCAGTTCTTTTCCAACACAAAGAGAACTTAAATAAATATTTTTGTACATATAAGTCCTTTTCTTTTTTCCCTTTGTTTTCTTTGGTTTATATATATAGTCATAGTTGGATCAAAATGTATATAGCCTTTTGGGAGTAATTCCAATTTGTTTTCCAGAATGGTTGAACTAGGTCACAACTTCACTAATGGTTCATTAGTATATCTATCTACTCTCTCTCTTTTTAAATTTTTCATAGTATTTTATTTTTCCAAATACATATAAAGATAGTTTTCAATATTGATTTTTAAGACTTTGTGTTCCAATTTTTTTCTTTCTTCCTTCCTTACAATGGGGGGAATCATCTTAAGACAGCAAGTTGAACTGATATATGTTAAATATGTATAATTCTTTTGTTTGTCATATTCTGCAAGAAAAAATCAGACCAAAAAGGAAAAAAAATGGAAAGAGAAAAAGCAAGGAAATAACAAACAAAAAAGCTGAAAATACTATATTTTGATTCATATTCAATATCTGTAGTTCTTTCTCTGGATTCATCCCGTCTATTTGAATTGCCTTGCAAAACTGCATTGATGAGAAAAGCCAAGTCCATCATAGTTGATTATCACATAATATTATGTGTTATTTCTCTTGGTTTTGCTAGATTCACTCAATATCGGTTCGTGTTAAGTCTTTCTAGGCTTTTCTGATATCAGCCTGCTCATCAAATCTTATAGGAAAATATTATTCCATTACATTCATATACCATAACTTATTCAGTCATTCTCCAATTGATGGACAACCACTCAGTTTTCAGTTCCTTGCCACCATAAAAAAGAGCTGTTACAAACATTTTTGTACATGTAGATCCTTTTCCCATTTTTATTATTTCTTTGGGATACAGAACTTGTAGTGAGACTGCTGGATCAAAGAATATGCATAATTTGATACCCCTTTGGGCATAGTTCAAAATTGTTCTCCAGAATGGTTGGGTCATTTAATAACTCCTCCAAAGGTGCTCTCCAGAATGGTAGGATCAACTCATAATTCCACCATCAATGTACTAGTGTCCCATATTCCCCCATTTCCTTCAACATTCATCATTACCTTTTCCTATCATCTTAGTCAATTTGAGAGATGTGAAGTGGCATCTCAGAATTATCTTACTTTGCAATGCTCTAATCAATAGTGATTGAAAGCATTTTTTCACTTGACTACAATTGGCTTTTAATTTCTTCTTCTGAAAATTATCTGTTCGTACCCTTTGACCATTTATCAATTGAGGAATGACTTGTATTCTTAAAAATTTGAGTCAGTTCTCTATATATTTTAGAAATGAGATCTTATTAGAATCATTGGCTGTAAAATTCCCACCCATCTCCAGTTTTCAGGTTTCCTTCTAATCTTGACTGCATTCGTTTTGTTTGTGCAAACCCTTTTTAATTTAATATAATAGAAATTCTCCATTTTGTATTTCATAATGTTATTTAGTATTTTTGGGCCATAAATTTCACTCCTCCACAATTCTGACAGGTAAACTATTTCTAGCTTTCCTAATGTGCTTATAGTATCACCTTTTATATCTAAATTAAGACTTATCTTGGTATAAGGTGTTAAATATTGGTCAGTACCTGATTTCTGCCATATTATTTTTCAGTTTCCTGGAAATTTTTTGTCAAATAGTGAGTTCTAATCCAAGAGCTGGGACTCTTTGGGGTTATCAGACACTAGATTACTATGGTCATTGACTTCTGTGTTTTAATGAATCTAACCTATTCCATTGATCCACTACTCCATTTCTTAGCCAGTACCCCATCTATTTCTTAAATCCACATTAGGTTTTGCTATTTCTAAGAGGTGTGAGGTATTACTTCAGAGTCATTTTAATTTGCATTTCTCTAATTAATAATGATTTAGAGCACTTTTTAAATATGACGGGCGATAACTCTGATTTCTTTTGAAAACTTCCTCTTTATATGTTTTGATCATTTATCTTTTTTTCATTATAGCTTTTTATTGACAAAACATAATGATGGGTAATTTTTCAACATTGACCCTTGCAAAAATTTCTGTTCCAACTTTTCCCCTCCTTCCCTTCACTCCCTCTCCTAGATTTCAGGTAGTTCCACATATGTTACATATATTAAAGTACATGTTAAATACAATATAGATCATTTATCTTTTAAGGAAAAGGCTTCTCTTAATATAAATTTGATACAGTTCTATATATATGTACATATAGACTGAAAAGTCTATTAAAGAACTTACTGCATTGAAAAAAATATCCCTTCATTGTCTATAGTACCTTCATATAAACTATATTTCCCCTGATAGTCTCTTTTAATTAGGGGTATTTTTGTTTTTACTTTGTGTGTGATCATGATTGCTATTTTGTTTGGTCCTTTCACTTGTCTGGCTCTTCACACCTATACTTGGGGTCTTCTTACCAAAGATTGAAAGTTAATTGGTTTTCCATTTCTTTTTTTAGTTCTTTTTATAGATGAAAAGACTGAGACAAACAGGGTTAATTGACTTGACCAAGGTCACACAGATAAGTGTCTGAAGCTCTATTTGAACTCAGGTCTTTCTGATCCCCGACCTTATAGTTTATTCTCTGGATCACTTAGCTACCCTCATGAGGGCTTCCTTCAACTTGTTAAATTCAGCTGAAGCATATTAGATTTTTCTCCAGGCTTTTATTTTATCTCTGTGTGTCTGGTGTGTGTGTGTGTGTGTGTGTGTGTGTGTGTGTGTGTGTGTGTATGTGTGTGCACGCGTGTGTATTTGTTTATGTTTAAAGTATACTCAGTGTTTGTTGGGTAAATTATTAATGACTGTAATCCCAGTTTTTTTGCCTTTGGAATACCATATTCTGAGTTATCTTCTCCTTTAATGTAAAAGTTACTAAATCTTGTGTAATCCTGCCTGTGGCTCCACAATATTTGAATTGTTTCTTTGTGGCAGATTATATTATTTTCTCCTTGATCTAGCAACTTTGAAATTTAGTTATAATATTTCTAAATGTTTTAATTTTGGTATCTTTTTTAGGAGGAGCTGTGTAGATTCTTTCAATTTTTATTTTACCCCCGGACACAAGATATTAGTGTAGCTTTTCTTTACAATTTCTTGAAGTATAATCTTGGATCTTGCTTTGATCATGATGTTCATGTATTCCTATAACTTTACAATTATCTCTCTTCAACCTATTTTCCAGAACATTTGTCTTTCAGACCAGGTTTTTCACTTTTTCTATTTTTTTCATAATTTTAATTTTGTTTTGTTGCTTTTTGGTGTATCATGGAATTATTAGCTTGTACTTGTCCAATTAAGGAATTATTTTCTTCAGCAAGCTTTTATACCCCCTTTTCCCATTTGGCCTATTCTTCTTCCTCCGCCCTTTAATTCCCTCTGAATGAGGGAATCTTTGTCGAATCTTTGAGTCATTTTAAACAATTAGCCAACTGTGGAATTTAAATTAATATTTTCTTCAGTATTTTTTCTAACTCTTTCACCAAGTTGTTAAATGCTCTTTTCATATTTTTTGTATCACTCTCATTTTTCCCCCATTTTCCTCCCCTTTAACTTTATTTAACTCTTCCAGGAATTCTTGTTCATGTGTCAAGTTTTCATTTTATTTATTTGAGGCTTTGTTTGTACCTTTTTCACAGTCTTGCCTTCTTCTAAGTTTGTATTTTGAATTTCTCTGCCATCATAGTAACACTTTATCATCGAGTTGTTTTTTTGTTTGTTTGTTTAATTGATCATTTTTTTTCTAGCCTATTTCTTGACTTTGAATCTTATATAAAAATTGGGCTCTATTTACTTTGGAGTAGCAAGGAACTGTCCCAAGATTCAGTGTTTTTGTTTGTTTTATTATTATTATTATTTTATTTTGTTTTGCTGCTGTTTTCAGAACTAGTTCTGGGGATATGCAAATTGCAAGTATTTACTGATTTCTATGATCCTGCAAAGATGTATTCATTGATTCCATAGTCAGTGTTTTTGTATTTTTCCAGGAAGGACCTCTATACTCTTACACTTGTAAATACTAGTGTTTCTCAGCTCTGATATTGCAACCAGAGCCCCTACTCCCTTGTGACCAAATACAAGGGCTACTTTCTGTGCTATGAGCAATAGAGATACCAAATAGTGCTAAATCCCTTGTAATCTCTTTCTGACCAGTTGTTTAAATCCCTTACTGTCTCTTGGCTGAAAGCTTTGGATGCTACTGCTATTTCTGTCATTACTGCTTTCAAATCTTTTTGCTGCTATTGCCACTATGTGCAATCATGACATCTTCCTTCCCTCCTCCCATTCCTCCCCATCTACCGCCCAATGTCACAGACTCTTCTATTGACCTTTTAAATTGATTTTGGCTGGAAAGTTGTCTCACTTTGACCTTTGTCCAGAATTAGATTTTTGAATGTTATTCTAAAGTTGTCTGGGGGGACATGTTTGGAGAATTTAGCTAGATCTCTGCGTCTATTCTACCATCTTGGTTCCTTCTTATAGATCAATACTTTTCCCCCTATCTTTTTTGGTATACAAGAGAGTGTGTGAACTTCTTAGACACAATAACTGTTTATTTTTGTCTTCATATCTCTAGCACATATGCCTAGGACATAGTAGGCATTCAGAAGTATGTGGTAAATTTAACTAAATTTTAAATTCAGTCACTTTACTTTTATGTACCTCAGTTTCCTTATCCATAAAATGAGTAGGTTGAATCTCCAAGATTCTTTCTAAATGCAAGACTCTTTTATTTTAATCTCATATTGATAACATACTGTGTAGATAATTATATTTAAAAATAAGTATCTCAAAATACACATTAATTATATCAGTATTTCTTAAGTAGTTAAGGGCTTCATCTCTAGCTCATTACATACTTGAATATTCAAGGCAGATGTTTCATAGACAACAAAGATTAGGAATTACTATTATAAGTGCTAAAATAATAACTCATAATGAATTTCTTGTATAGCAGTAGAGGAACTTTTATCTAAAATATAGGTATATGTTCCTTCTTATTCTACCAGCAAATCTAGTCATCTTGTTCCTGAGTATTTTTCATAGCTCCTCTTCACTTTTATTCTCTCTGGTCTATTTCTCTAATTTGTTGTAAGACTATCATCCAGAACTTTTTCTAAATCATGATACTTCTTGTAGGAACTATCTTGAACATTTTATGCCCCATTTTGCAATACTGTATTATATGTATCAGTCAACAACACTACACACATAGAAATCATATATTCTGGATATTCAATGACAATCCCCATTTCAGGCAAATAAAACCAACTTTTAATGAGATGTCATAAAATAAACATTTTTTCCAAACCTTGAGTCATGATTTTTATTTCATAAAATATGATCATTATAACTAATCCCATGAATATAAATATAATTGGACTTCTATGATCACAACATTTATAATTATGGAATTTGTGGCTCTATGAATGTAATCAGCAGATTTTAATTTGGATATAATTGGGTATTTCACTAAATTTGTAGTTAGACAATATTAGATAAATTACAATTTTTACCAATTACATTAGTTCATAGAATTCTAGAGTAGGCCGTTACATTGATTCCAAATTTCTTCATGACTCTCATGTCTATAGCAGATCAATAATGTTATTCCTTAGTCTTCCTTTGATGAAGTTTCTTCTTTGATAAAGCAGGAATAAGAATACTTTCATTTTAACCTATAAAATATTATGAAAATATAAATGACTTCTATTAGTATGAGTCCACAATAGATAATTTGATATGCCATTTTAAATGAATTCCAGGCCTTGCATCACTACTCACTACTTAACACTTCAGAAGACTTGGAATTTTGTCATTTCCTTCATTGGTGCAGCTCACGATTAATCCATCCTTGAAAATTCCACTTAGAGGAATGAAGTTTGTGTTCTTCTAGAATAACGTTTGAGAATGAAGGATATCCTTCATATCACATCTACAGGTTTGGGGGAACAAAATCCTTCCTGGAAAAATACCAGAGCTTTGATATACATGCAAACATACAAACAAAAATCCAAATAAACAAGCACATATGTGAATGGTTAGATAAATAAAAAATACATAAATCATAAAATCAATAGAAGAATAAATGGATAAGTGACAGAAAAATAGCTGGCTAGTTACCTTCTCTTAAAGTGATGTTATAATCTGGGATAAAAAGGGGGTTATTGAGGTAGAATCATTTTCTTTTTCAATATTGTAGCAGAATGGCATTCTTTGCCAGCCAGAAATAACAGACCCTTGGCATCAACTTTTTCATGTTTCATAACAGTGTTTTATCCTAAGAGATTTCCTAGATCATTGAAATTCGCATGTAGGTAAGAGTTTGCATGGTATAGCTGAAATAGTGCTGAATTTGGAGTCAGTCAACTTAGGTTAGAGCCCACATGCTATATTATTTACTAAATATATGTCCTTATAGAAGGTACTAAATCACTCTTGGCTATTCTGTAAAATGAAAGCTATTAAACTTTATCAAAGATTCTTTTTTTTTCTATTATAGATCCATTTAGCACATTGGTGAAGTCCCCTTAGCTGGGATTTTGTAGAATAGTGGTTTTGAATGCATAAAATGATAATCATAGAATTACACAGAAAATTAACTACATTGAAATAAAATGATAGGACAGTTAGGTGGTATAGTTGGATAGGGAACCCTGGCTGGAATCTGGAAGATCTGAGTTCAAATTCTGCCTCAGACACTTATTTGCTGTGTGATCCTGAGAAAGTTACTTATTTTTAATTTGCTTAGCTCATCATCTGCAAAATAGGGACATTGAAAAAGGAAATGCTAAATTATTCTGATATCTTTGCTAAGAAAAGTTTATGGACAATATCCATGGGGTTATGTAGTTAGACACAAATAAATAATTAAACAACAATTATCAACATATATATGTGGGCCCAAATACATCTGTATATATGTATATATTAATACATGCGTATGCACACACATACACCACTCATAATTCCCAGATTCCAGTTTAAAAATATTTGAAATAGATGGTATTATTTAATCTTAGTCCTTTTCTATTTTAAAAGGCAGATTCTAAGTAAGATATGAGTAGATAAGCAATTGATGTGATTATGATAGGCCCCATTCTGAGTACAGACAAGGGGTCAAAATGTGTATCTATTACCTAAATTTGTTCAGTTAGTCTGTCAATAAACATTTATTAAGTGCCTATTGTGTGCCAGGCACTGTGATGAGCACAGAAGATTTAAAAAAATTCAGGCTCTATTCTCGAGAAGCTCATTCTTGAAGGATTTCACTAGTGTTCATGATAATGATTAAAAAATGTTTATTCCTTCAGATTCTGGACTGTTTCATCCTTATCTTCTTGTGCCCAGTTCTTAACAAAATGCCCTGTAGTAGGCACTTAAATAAATATTTGTTAAATCTAATTGGATATTCATTGAATAAAAGCATATATCATAATTTTCATTTTAATTTCTGTGGTGAAAGAAAAATAATGTGGGAAAAGAAACAAGTGCTTTTTTCAGCATACAGCTGTGTACACTTAGCTTGAAAGACATTTAGAGGAGGAGAAGTAAACTTCTGCTTTCTTATTCTGTCTACACCTTCTAATCAATGTTCTTTTAACTTTATTGCATTGCTTTATTCCAGATGTTAACATCCCATTTCTAACATTTCAAAACTTCTATTAAAACATCAATGTCACTTATGAGATAAAATTAATAGGTATATTTTTAAATGCTATAATAAATAATGAGTTAAATTTGAAGAAGCTAAATTTGAGGAAATGAATAGCTCTCTCATCATTGTTGTGACAGAGGGAAGAGATGCTAATATCCATCAGCATAAAAGAAGGCTGGAATTTCTGACAGGTACTATATAATTAAGAAATAGCATATTACAATTTCCATGAAGTAGTATAATACAAAAGAAACAAACAGTACTTTTACAAAAGAATAACCAAAGAACTAGAGGACAAGAAAAAAATTATACTGTAAACAGAAAATACAAGAGGAAACACAATTCCATAGTCAAGATTTAAAAATGAGTGAAGCCTCAAAGTAAAGAGGAACAGAAAATTTAAGGATATTGATAATGAGTACCATCTGTATAAAGCATTTTCCCTGATAGGTAAATGTAAAAAATGAAAACCCAAATGATCCTGATGAACATTATTTATCAAGAATCACCAATTAATTTTTAAGAAATTGAGAGAACAAAGTTAATCAAAGGATAATGCTGCCTAATTATAATGACCAATTCTAATCCACTGGAAGAAATGCACCATTCTCTTTTCATGAGGGAGTTGGGGACTTATGGTTATGGAATATTGGTTATTCTGTCCAAAATTATTTCTACATCAATTGATTTGAGACAAGTTATGGCTTCCCAGTCTAGGGGACAGGAGCAGTGGATACTCTAGAGGGGTATATTCAGAAATAACAAAGGAAAAGTCACAAAGCACAAGACGTAAAACAAAAGATAAGGACAACGTTCAAAGGAGCTGGAATTAATAATAATAATATTTGCACATGTAACATTTAGGAAACTTTTAATATTTCACAGGAATACTCACTTTTATGTGGGTACCTGCATATTTATGTGGAATATGATATATTCATATATTATAGTTAATCAAATTACAAAGGAGAAACATTACTAGTGAAAAATACTTATAAGGGAATTTCATTCTTGAAATGTTTTCCAGAAACCCTATAAATAAATGATGTGTTCTGTTCTCTACAGAATGATCAGAATGGAAACCAAGATGGTGGTGAGTAGGCAGATCTTAGTCTGAACTCCTCCTGGCTTCCCTCAATCAATAGTAGATTAAGCCTTTGAACTGGTTTTGGAGTGACAGAACCCACAAATATTTGGAGTGTAATAAATTTTCAGCACAAGATATTTTGAAAGAACTTCAGAAAAGCTCTATTTCACTTGGGTTTGGGGGAAGTAGCTGAACACAGGCAAAGTGCAGGGACCCAGGGCAATGTGGTGTCTGCATGCCAGGGAGTCTAGTGGGAGACTCTTAGACAAAATACAGGAGCATTGGACACTCTGTTCTGGTTCAGAAGCCAGTGGATCAGCAGACCAGCTGGGGGACCTCCAAAGCAACTAAGAAGGAAAATAGAGATCCCCTGAACTTGGTCATATACACCCAACATGAAGGAAGTCAGCAGCACTGGCCCATGACAGCAAAAAGTCACTGTTGCCTGTAGAGGAAGCATAGGAGAATCTCCCCATTTGCCCTAAAAGCAGGCTTCAACTTATACAAGGAACAAATAAACAAAAGAGCTTTTATATGGAAACAACGAAGAAAGGACTTCAAACCCTGAAGACATTAAAGGTAAATCATTTCCAGATGAAGCCCTGAGGACATTAAAGGTAAATCATTTCCAGATGAAGCCCCAAAGGATGATATGAGTTGGTCTCCATCTCATCACAAGTCTCTCTTGGAAGAATTCGAAAGGGATCTTAAAAGAGAGAATAAAAATGAGGAAAGAAAATGGGAACTTTGCAGGAGAGTTTGGAAAAGGAAACAGAAATTATCTGAAAAAAAGCTTCTTACAAAATAGATTTGACAAAATGGAAAAAGAAACCAACAACAGAATTTGTGAAATGAAAAAATAATGAACAAAATAATTAATTTGAAAGTTCAACTGGCACATACAAAAGAAGGTAAAAAAGTTAAGAAAAGAAAATTATTTACTAAAAATTGGAATTGAACAAATAGAAGTGAATGACTCAATACATCATGAATCAAACAAAACAAAAAAGAAAAAAATAGAAGAAAGTATAAAATTACTCATTGGCAAAAACAAGTGACTTGAAAAATAGATCCAGGAGAGATAATCTAAGAATTATTGGACTTCCTGAAAACCATGATTAAAAAACAACAACAACAACAACAACAACAAAACATCTTTCAGGAAATCATCAAGGAAAACTACTCTGATATCTTAGAACCAGAGGGTAAAATAGCCATTGAAAGAATTCATCCATTACTTCCAGAAAGAGACCCTAAAATGAAAACTTCAAGGAATGTCATAGCTAAATTTCAGAATTATCAAATCAAGGAGAAAATATTTCAAGTAGCCAGAAAGAAACACTTCACATATCAAGGAGCCACAATTAGGACTATCCATAATGTTATGATTATATTTTTCTTTCCTATTTCAAGTCAATATAATAACTTCCCTAGAAATTTTTATCTTTTAAGGTTATATTACTTTTTTCTTTTAATGTTTTCTCTCAATCCTGGAAAATCTTGGAAATTTGCAAGTCACAGCTATTAAGTGTTGAACACCTTCCAAATAAATTAAAAGTCCAACTTAAGGCTTTGTTAAAATGTTGTAATTGTTGTTCAATTGTTTTTCAGGCATGTTCAAGTATTCCTGACTCCGTTTTGTTATTATGTTTGTTTGTTTTGTTTTTGTTTTTGGTGAAGACACTGGAATGATTTGGCATCTGCTTCTCCAGTTTATTTTACAGATAAGGAAACTGAAGCAAAGAGAATTAAGTGATTTGGTAAAAGTCACACACCTAGCAAGTGTGTCAGGACAGAGATGAACTCAGAAAGAGGAGTCTTCCTAACTCCAGGGCCAGCAATCTATCCACAGTGCCAGCTAGCTGCCCTTTATCAAAATATAAGTACTTATTTTATGTTGCTATTTTAGTTGAAATTAAATTATTTGAAAAATTTAAAACTGTATTTCAGTCAAAAATGTTCCCTTTTCCCCTAAGAAGTACTAAAACATTCAGTTAGCAGACTGAAATTTTCACTAATATTTGACATTTTTATTAGAAATAAAAATAAATAGTAGGATTTTTATGTGCAATGTTCTCTAGTTAGTAGGGAGTTGGTCTTGAAACAAGAAAGAACTGTATTTGGTTCTTTGATATATGCTGACTTTGATACATATGCCAGTTCACTCTTTTGATATCTACTAGCTTTGTGACTCTGTGAAAGTCAGACATCTTTTCAGTGTTCTCTAAGACTAAAATTTTTAGATAAGTTGCTGACGTGAGTTGAAGTAAATCTCATCCAAAGCTTTTGAAATCTCAAGTCATATTCTTATTCTGTCTTTATATACATTGATGGCACCCATTTTTAAAGTCAAAATTTTGTTATCTCTGTTTATCAGATCAAAAAAATTTTTAAAAGATTTTTAATTACAGAAGTCCATTTTTCAATAAAGTGTTACAAGAGACTTTAATTGTAAAGTGTATAAAATTTAAAGTCAAAGTCAACAAACATTTATTAAATGACTACTTACTACTCTGGGATCAGTGTTGGGATACAATCCCAAAATAAATCAAGAGATTTCTTTAAGCAGCTATATTTTACTGGTGGTGGTGTGTATGGAGAAGTATAAAAACGTGGATAATAGGGATAGAAAGATACAGACATAAAGACAGACAGGCATAAATAGAATATTTATTAACATTCTTGTCAGACACTATGCTACACAAAAGCAAACATCCCTTCCTGCCTTCAAGGACATTATATTCTAATTAAGGATAATGTAAAAAGTTGCTAGGAAGAAGAGAGCCCTGATAGGGGAACAGAGAGATGAGGCCTCATTTCTCAAGCAGAGAGAACTGACGGAAATTTATTTAAAAAAAAATAAGACCCATTACCCAGTTGATAAATGATGAAAAGATATGATCTATGCTCAAAAGGCTATAAATCTATCTATATCCTGTGACCTAACAATAGGCTATTATTAACATTAGGCATGGATACCAAAAAGGATTTTAAAAAGAAGGAAAAAAGAAAAGAACCTATAATGTACAAAAATATTTGTAACAACTTCCTTCCCAAGGAAAAGACTTAGAAATTGAGAGGATGACCATCAATTGTGGAACGGGTGAATAAATTCATGGAATATTGTTGTTCTATGGGAAATGATGAACAGGAAGCTCTCAAAAAATCCCTGGAAAGTCCTCCATGAACTTAAGCAAAGTGAAATGTACTGTATACAAAGTAATACAGAGTTCTGGGATAATCAAATGTAAATGATTTTGCTATCGGCACAATGATCTGCAGGACTAATGAAAAATTTTATCTGCATCCAGATAAGGATCTGATCATGTCTGAATATAGATTAAATCATACTCTCTGTCTCTGTCTCTCTCACTTTCCTCTCTCTCTCTCTCTCTTTCTCTCTCTCTCTCTCTCTGTCAATTTTATTTTTCTTGAGGGTTTTTTATTAGAATAAGAGATCTGTGTTTTCCTTCATAACATGACTTTTATCAAAATTATATATATATATACATATATATATATATACATACACACACATACATATGTACATATATATTCATATTCTTTCAAACACCCATAATCAATTTGGAGATTGTTAGGAGAAACTCCAAAGTCTTTTAAATTATCATTTCTATTACTGACTAGGAAAATGTTTTTATGCTGTCATTTAGTTTGCAATCCTTTTGAAAAGTGTCCCTTTCCTTTGCCGATGATTCTTGGTGTAATCTTAGTTTCATTGCTCTCCAGAAAAACATATTCCTAGACCTCCAGTTCTTTAATGTAAAAGATGCTACTCTTGTGCTATCCTTACTATCCTTACTATGACTCCACTATATTTGAATTGTTTCTGTTTGGATGTTTGAAATATTTTCTACTTGACCTGGGAGTTTCAGAATTTGGTTAAAATATGCCTGAGAATTTTTAGCTTGGGATTTCTTGCAGAAGGTGATTGGTGAATTTCCTCAATTTATATTTTATCCATTGGTCTTAGAATATCAGGACAGTTTTTCTGGATAATTCCTTGAAAAATGATGTCCAGACTCTTTTTTTGATAATGAATTTCAGGTAGACCATTAATTTTTAAATTATCTCTCCTGAATCTATATCCCAGGTCAATTTTTCCAATGAGATATTGCATTTTTTTCTACTTGTTCACTTTTTTTGGTTTTGATTTATTTTACCTTGATTTCTTGTAAGGTAATTAGCTTCCATTAGCTCAATTCTGATTTTAAGGTATTATTTTCCTCAGTGAACTTTTGTACCTCTTTTCTCAATTGCCTAATTTTTCTTTTTTTGTAAGGTGTTATGTGCTTTTTTCCATTTCATCATATCTAATTTTCAAGGGGTTTTCTTCAGATAATTTCTGGTTTTCTTTTTCCATACCCTCTTGCAAAGATCTCATTTCCTTTCCCCATTTTTCTCCTAATTCTCTTTAAAGATCCTTTTAAAATTCTTCCAAGAAAACTTTGTGAAATGGGAACCAGCTCATAACACCCTTTGGGGATTTATCTGGGTTTGCCTTTAGGAATCTCCTGCAGGTTCTCTCTCTCTCTCTCTCCATAAAAGCTGTCTATAGTCAGAGTTCTTTTTGCTTTTTGCTCATTTTTAAAGGTTGAGGTTTGATTTTAAGGCAAAAGGGTGACACTACTTTAGTTTGCTCTGGGTCCAGTGTTTCTGACTGACTTCCCAGTCTGAGTAATTCTTCCAGGGCTCAGCGGTTTACAATTTTGTGAACCTTTTGTATTTGCTTTTGGGTGTCTTACAGCAAATCTGTTAAACTACCCACTTGCAAGCAAGAGGGAGTCAATGTACAGTAGCCTCAATACGCTAGCTCCCCACTCCAGCTCCCTGCCCCAGGCTCCCTACTCTGCAGTCTGTGCTCTGTAGCCTCTACCCTAGTGTTCTGACTCTAAAATTTGTTTAGAGTCATTATTTAAAGGCATTTGAAGCAGTTTGCAGGACAGTTTGGGCAAGCTGCTGTCTTTATTCCACCACTACCATCCAGAGATTTATTCTTAACTTTAAAATTTGATAAATTTTCTTATATATCTTGGAAATGAGGCCTTAATCAAAAAATATGATTGTAATTTTTTTTTCCAATTTAAAAAAAAATTACTTGCAATTAATTCTGCAAAAAAAATAAATTTTGTGTAATCAAAATTAGTCATTTTCTTTTGTTTGGTCTTTTCTAACATTTGTCTGGCTATGAACTCTCCCTTGATAGTTAATTGCCCTTTTGTTTATGATTTGACTTTTGCATTTATGAGGACCTGCCTCATACCCATCAGATTAATTGCAATATTGCTAAAGTTATAAATTCTGGAAAGCAATTTGGAATTATATGCAAAAGGTAAGAGAATGCCTAGAAAATGGAGAAAAACTCAAAACTCAAAAACTGTGGCATATGAATTGAATGAAATGTTATTTACCAATAGGAAGTGGAGAGACAGAGACAGAAACAGAAAGAAGCCATAGAGACAGGCAACAAATTGTATGAAGTAATGCAGAGGAAAGTGAGAAAAACAAAGAAATTATAACATGACATTAATATTATAAAATATTATTTTGTCAAGTTTTATAAACTGACAAAGTGAAACTAGCAGAATAAGGATATAACAATATTATAAAACCAAGCAACTTTGAAAACTACAAGAATTCTGATGAAAGCAATAATCCAGCATTCTGGAGGACCAGTCATAAAGCATACTATCTGCTTCCTGACAGAGAGATAATCAATTGATGATGCTAAATTTTTTAGGGATTTAGAATTTAAAGAGATTAATAAACAAAGAAACCCAGGCATTCAAGGTAAGGTTTATCTACACATACATACATATATATATATATATACAATGTAATATATATATATATATATATATACATATATTAGAATAAAAATGAAAATTATGATGCAGATATTGAATTCCTCAAGGAAAACAGTATACCCATTAACTGAGAAATATTGATAAAAGGGAAATGCATCAGATGATGTAGAATAAGAAGATGAACTCAAAAGAGCAGATGTTGCTGACTAATGGTAATAAAGGAGGATTTAAGTTGGAAGTGAAAAGAAATAAATATGGCTATTTATTTTCTGATCTAGTATATTAGGAAACATCATCGAATAATGGATAGAGTGCTAGATTCGGAGTCAGAGGACCTTGATTCAAATCTTAGCTTTGCCCTTTATATCTGGGAACCACAGGCAAGTCATTTATTAGCTCTGGGACTCAGTTACTCAACCATAGAATAAAGAGTTTGTAATAAATGACTTCTAAGGTTTTCTTTCTCATCCTAAATCTTATGTGATCCTATGTGAGATAGGATAACTCATCCTGAAATAGGTGTCTAGGAATGCAGTGTCTTAGAAAAAGACAAGTTTCTCTTATTAAAGCAAGAGGAAAAGAGCATGACATAATGAGATCTTCTATGACTGTGGACTTTATGAACAACAGATAAGTGATTGCAGAGGACATGATAGAAAAGGAGTTCTGAGAAACATATGCATTTCAAGGCAATAAACTTGAGGTAGAAATTATGAGATATTTGATCAAGACCCTTATCTTTAATGTCCTTTGATGACTGAATGTGGAATAGTTTCAGGTTTTTTGGCTGATCATTCCAATACTGTGAAATTGGAAAATAAGGCAACGGTTCATTTGGGTGTCTGGATAGGTAAATAAGTGGTTTGTGATCCCAGTGAGATTAGACTAAGGTTTGATGTCAGTCTCACACTCTCATTCCCAGATGGCAGGAAAAAAAAAAACAAAAAACAAAACAAAAAAACAAACAACAACAACAACAACAACAACAAAAAACAGAAGTATATTCAGCAAAAGGAACTCAGTTTCTAGTCTGGTAGTTCTTAAAGGCACTCCATACTGCTCTCAATCCATCTTTAATGCCCAGAACTTGTGATTTGCAATGGATGTGAACTATGTGTCCCCTTTGGTGTTCTGTGAGAAGTTTGTCCTAATAACTTTTAAATTAAAAATTCCATGTATTTGTAACAGGATGAAGAAAAAAGGCAAGAGAGAGACCAGGCATGGCGATATAAGTGATCTCTCATATTTTCTATCAATTACAGCAGATTTGCCATGGTTTTCTAAAGGGCCCAATACAAGCAGAATGTCAGAAATGTTACAAATAAAAAGAACCACAAACTCAAAATTTTGGCTTCCTCTTTATTTCAGAATTACCAGTCTTTTTAATATAACTCAATCAAGTGTCTATTATAAGATCTTTGCTATAGTTTCCTGAGTAAAAGGAGGGAAGAATCAAGTGTTCTGTGCCCAGATTAGTTTGGAAAACTGCAATATAGGTTATTTCACATATTTTAACAGAAAATAGAACTGATATCACTTTGACAGATCATTCCAAGCAAAGGTTTCAGATAGGAATCCAGTACTGATGATGCCGTGTGAATAGAAAAACTCAGCCACAAAGTTCAATATTAGGTGTTGGTTCTTTTGAAGACATGGAAATTATTCAAAGACTTTCTCATAAGGTACTTGTATGTAAGCTACCTGAGCTTAGAACCTGTTGTCTTTTTATTTGTAGTTCAGAACTGACAGTCACTTAAAAATGATTGTCAACTCATTAATTGATGGGAAGTCATATGATCTCTACTGGTGAAAGAAACTAAATTCTTGTGTTAAAAATAAAATAAACTCAATTCAATAAATATTTATTAAGCAATTTCTGTGTTCAAGGCCTAGGTACTAGATACTATTGAAATACATCATTCTTGTTACTACAAAACTTATTATTATATGGATTCAGGAAGCTAAGGTTTTTTAAGCTCACCACAAATAATACCTGTATTAAATCAAAAAGTCTAATACAACATGTGTTAGAATATAATATGTCTTATCCCCTGATAAACCTAAAATGGGACTCTGTTAAATTGCTGTGGCAATCAATGAAGGTTTTACTACTCTATTCATTCTGTAGTATATGTTTTATAGTGTGTGGTTTTTTTGAGGTTGCCTTCTATAAAAATGTTTATTTTCCCTCCCTACCCCCTACATAAAATACTTCAAGTGAGATTAATGTTAATGCCTAACTGATTATCCTGTATTCTATTAGGTTGTATTCCCAAGAAAGTCATTGTATTTTTCTTCCTAACATGAGCAAAAGATGCTTAGCAAAAATTTCACACTTATGAGCAGTATCATAAAAGTGGTAAAAGATTAATATAATTGAATCTTTTGTTTAAACAGGATACTCCATGCAGGAAGCTAAAGGCATATAAATATGTTTAATGTGTGATAAATGCATGTACAACATCTCTCTTGGTATTGTAATGGATGATTGCAGGACTTAAGACAATGTACAGAGTTTCTATGATGTAATACTCTATATTAAAGAGGTGGGGAACCTGCTATAGGTATCAAAATTATGTGTAATCAAAGTATCTTGAAAGGATTTTACAATATGCCTAAACATTTGGTAAATGGTTCTGACATAGTAAGAGCTGGACATATAATCAAAAGACTATCTGACTACCAGTGATGTTGTTTTTGGTGGTCTAGTAAGAGAAGAGAAACAACCTTATAAAGAATTCATAGGTTTGTGAATATGGAATTAGTTTACAAAGTCTATTGGGATTACCTTGAGTCTTTGAAACACTGAGAAGAACCATGTTTTCATAAATGATCACCACACATCCTTGCTGTTATTGTGTAAAACGTATTTCTGGTTTGGCTTGTTTGACTCAGCATCAGTTTATGTAAATTTTTACAGGCTTTTCTAAAATCAGCATATTCATCAATTTTATAGAACAATACTATTCCATTACCTTCATATATCACAACTTATTCAGCGATTACCTAATTGATGAGTATCCACACCTTTTCCAAATCTTTTCTACTACAAAAAGTATTGCTACAGAATTTTTTGCACATGTGGATCCTTTCCCCTCCTTTATGATATTCTTGGGACACAGACACAGTAGTGGTACTGCTGGTCAAAGAGTATACACAGTTTTATACTTTTTTGGACACACTTCTAAGATGCTGTCCAAAATAATTGGAATATTTCACAACTCCAACAGCAATGCATTAGTATGCCAATTTTCCCCACATCTCCTCTATAATTTATCATTATCTTTTCCTGTCATTTTAGCCAATCTGAGAGGTGTGAGGTGGTACCCCAGAGTCATTTTAATTTACATTTCTCTAATCAATTGTGATGTAGAGCATTTTTTTTTCTTTAACAATAGATGGTTTAATTTTGTCATCTAAAAATTATCTGTTCATATCCTTTGACCAATTTTCAATTGGAGAATGACTTCTTGTAAATTTGACACCATTTTTATATGTTTTATTGAGACCAAAATTTTTCCTAGTTTTGTACTTCCCTTTTAATCTTGTTTTTGTTTTTCATTTGTAAAAAGCCCTCTTAATGTAATCAAATTTGTCCATTTTGCCTTAAATAACGTTCTCTAGTTCTTCTTTGGTAATAAATTTCTACCTCTCTAAAGATCATATAGGTAAATTATCCCTTGCTTTCTTAATTTGCTTAAGGTATCTCCCTTTATGCCCAAATCATTTACCCATGTTTACCTTACTTTGACATGGGGTGTGAGATGTAGGCCTATGTTGAGTTTCTGACATATTATTTTCCAGTTTTCCCAGCAATTTTTATGAAATAGTGAATTCACATTCCAGAAGCTGGAGTTTAGGGATTTGTCAAATAATAGATTACTATAGACCCTGATTATTGTGTCATATTTATTTAATCTATTCCACTAATCCATCATTCTATTTTTAATCCAGTATCAAATAGTTTTGATTATTGCTTCATTATAGTAGAGTTTTAGGTCTGATACTGCTAAGTCATCAGTTTTTTTTTTTTTTTTTGTTGTTGTTGTTCATTAATTTCCATGCTATTCTTAATTTTTTGTTCTTCCAGATGAATTTTGTTATTATTTTCTTACCCGTATAAAATAATTTTTGACAGTTTGATTGCTATGGCACTGAACAAGTATGCCAATTTAGGCACAATTATCATTTTTATTTTATTAACTTGACCTACTCATCAGTAATCAATATTTTTCCACATGTTGGGATCTGATTTTATTTGTATGAGAAGTGTTTTGTCATTGTTTGAAGTTGGACAAAATAGCTCCTAATTATTGCTGTAATTTGTTTTTCATTGGTGGTAAGTTCACCCTTGTCATTTTGGAGGTTGGTAATTTTTTTCTTTCTTTCTTTTTTAAACAAATTAACCAAAAGTTTATCTCTTTTGTTAGTTTTTTTTTTTTTTTAATTTTCATAAACCCAGTTCTTAGTATTCTTAATCAGTTCAATTGTTTTCCTAGTTTCAATTTTATTTATCTCTCCTTTGAGTTTCAGAATTTTGAATTTGGTATTTAGTTAGGAGTTTTTAATTTGTTATTTCTAGCTTTTTAATTGCATGCATCTCTATTTTATTTAGGAAATATTTAAAGATATGAAATTTCCCCTAAGATCTACTTTGACTGCCTCCCTTAAGTTTTGGTTGGTTGTCTCATTATTGTCATTTTCTTGGATGAAATTATGGATTATTTCTGCAATGTTAACACAATCATTCTTTAGAATTAGATTATTTAATTTCCAATTGGTTTTTAGTTTATCTTTCCCTGACCCTTTATTGAATATAATTTTTATTACATCAAGATCTGGAAAGAAAGCATTTACTCTTTCTGCCTTTCTGCATTTGATTGTGAGGTTTTTATGCCCTGATACATGGCATATTAAAAAAAATTTAATAGCTTTTTATTTACAAGTTATATGCATGGGTAATTTTACAGCATTGACAATTGTCAAGCCTTTTGTTCCAATTTTTCTCCTCCTTCTTCCTGCCCCCTCCCGCAGATGGTAGGATGATCAATTCATGTTAAATATGTTAAAGTATAAATTAAATACAAAATAATTATACATGACCAAACGGTTATTTTGCTGTACAAAAAGAATTGGACTCTGAAATATTGTACAATTAGCCTGTGATGGAAATCAAAAATGCAGGTGGCAAAAATATAGGGATTGGGAATTCAATGTAATGGGTCTTAGTCATTTCCCAGAGTTCTTTCTCTGGGTACAGCTGGTTCAGTTCATTACTGCTCCATTGGAACTGATTTGGTTCATCTCATTGCTGAGGAGGGCAAGGCCCATCAGAATTGATCATCATATAGTATTGTTGTATTGTTGTTGAAGTATATAATGATCTCCTGGTCCTGCTCATTTCACTCAGCATCAGTTCGTGTAAGTCTCTCCAGGCCTGGAATGATCTTCCTCCTCTTCTCTAATTTCGAACTTCTCTGGCTTTCTATAAGTCTCAAGAAAAATTCTGTCTTCTATAAGAAATCTTCCTCACTGCTCTTATTTCTACTTGCCTTCCCTCTTTTAATTATTTCCTACTTAGAATGTACATATATAGATATAGATCTATATAGACATAGATATAGTTATGTTAAATATAAATATGAACAAATTTGTTTTCATAATATCTTCCCCTTTAGATTATAAACACTTTGAAAGTAGGGACTGTCTTTTGCCTCTCTTTTAGTGCCTAATTAATAACAATAAATTTTTACTGCTCTCTTCTTTTGTATAATATGATGGTTCTCTGGGAAGCAGGTTTCTTGGGGAGGTTTTCTGGAGACAGCTTTAGTTTCAGTTCCGTGTAATAATCACCTCAAATACAGCCAGGAGTTAAAATCCAATCTTTTATTGTTTCTTCCAAAATAGCCTGGTTAGTTTTCTTAGAAGCCTATCTCCCTCCTCAGTTCCAAGAGCTCTTGCAGCTTGTCTTTTAGCTCTTCCAGCTTTTGCCTCTAGCTCAACTCTATTAGCTTCTCAATCTCTAACTCACTTCTGGCTCTGTCAATCTTCCAAACTGAACTGACTCCACTGACTCAGCTCCTTTTTATGCTCTTTTAGAGGTGTAAACTCAAAGGTTGAATCCTCCTCCGAGAGGGGATTGTGGGAGGTGTAAACTTGGATATCTCCTGACTTGTGAACTCCAATGTGTGAGCCAATGTGTAAACTCTCTTAAATGTGTGAGCTCTAATGTGTGAATTCTCCCAAAGGTGTGAACTCCAGAGGTGTAAACCCAAGCACATAAGCACTGTTTCTATCAATTCCATTGAGTTAACACAAAGATTCTAACAGTTTATAAATTCTATGAGTCTTTTACAACTTATCTTAATTTCTAATTTGCACATATGTGAAAGACTAAAAATCAACAGTTGATTGCACTAAGATCCACACAATACAACTTGAATGATTTAACCATCAATGGATTTGCTTATAGTTATATTTACTGAAAGTATAATGACATCATATATTTATAATTGAAGGCCCTAGATCTCTTATTTTGTTCTGTTTCTAGAGAGAATTACATTATGGCAAAAGTCTATGTGTGTCTCACATATTATCAAACTGAAGAAACTGTGGGTTTAAATGCCTTCTCATAGAAATGGCATGTGAAAAATAGATAGTAGGCAGTTACAAATTACCCTATATTGTGGCAATTTTGTTGAAAGATAGTGTCCTTCTCTAATGTGAATGACAAGAAATAATAATAATATCAAGAAATAATCGCAAAGTTAAATAAAACCAAAGTAGCCAAATTATATCTTATTGCTCTATGTAAAATAAAATAATTTTGTTGGTTTTTTTTGGGAAGTATTTTCCTGGAAATAATTGAAGTTTTTTTTTTTTTTTTTTTTTTTTTTGTATTTGAGAGAAAAAAATTAAAGAGTCAAAATACTTAGTTACCTGAAAAGAGCTCAGTCATACATTTTAGTCTAAGCATCCACAGTAACCAGGTGGATAAGAATACTTACCTGTCTAATATCAGGCTGAAAATACCATAAACATGTGCATTTGTGGCACTGTATAAAAGTGGAAATCAAAGTGCCAATTTAGCAACATGGTGAATACTCTATCATGCATGAAATATGATCGTTAAGAGAGCCTCTGAGATAAATAGAAAGCTCCAGTTGCTTAAAGGATACATATGATTATAGCCAAGAAAATTGTAAATTCATGAGCAACCATGTATATTATGTTGCTTGAAAATATTTATGTGAATATCGTGTTGTCCAAGTGCAATGATAAGTGGTTTTTGAAAAGCCAAGTTGCACTTCTAGCCAGTTTTTGGTGCGTGGATACATTAATCATGAATTCAGGACTCTATTAATCCTTCTTACACTCTTCTCAGCAAAAATAAGAAATGTCTTGTCTGCAACTGGAGTCCGTGAACAGATCGGCAGGAATTTGAAAGTATATTGATGTAAATGAGGAAGAGCAAGAGAAAAATGGATCCCTGCAGAATACTAAGATTTACTGTGGCATGATGAGAAGTTAAGACAGCAAGTGGAATGAGTTACTCGCAGTCTATTTGTATAAATAAATCTTTTTTTCTGGAGGATGCATTTTTAAATAGTAGATATGGAGTTAGAAATTATATCAAAGCCATCCACATGAGCTGCATATATCTAAGTAGGTGCGTGTGTGCATGCTCTACAGATGGCTAAATTATTATCCTTCTTCATCTTGTTTAAAGATAATGAACTTAAATTTATCAATCTAAATATTATGTAGCACTAAGTAAAAAAAAAAAAAGCTAAAAAAGAACAAAACAAAACCACAAATAAATAGAACACCCCACAAGTGCTTAACTTTGAAAAACTGGGGAAACAGAAATTGAAGGACACCGGAAGATGTTCCCAAATAGTCAAGAATAACAAAGGGACACTGTATTGTGGTAATTGAACTGTGAGGATGTTCAGACAGATTAAACTAATGTCCTATGAGCTAGTTCTCCTCTGTGCAGAAAGGAAAAAAAAAAAAGAAATTATGCTTATCGGCTTGCTACGTGTCCTTTGTCTATCATTTATCCCTCCTTTAACAGTCACACATATATTCTCTTTTGCAACTAAGACTTTGGAAAGACTCAGACTTATTTATTCCCAAATCCATCTGAAGCTTTGTCTTTGGGAATTTCCTTAGGTGACTTCCTTAAAGATATGTCCCAAATAACTGCCTAAGAGAGATTCGAACTGAGATCTCCCTAACATAAAATTTAATATTCTCTATCATACACACACAATATACCTATATATATATATATATATATATATATATATATATACACACATATATATATATATACACACACATATATCATATTTACAGATACACACACACACACACACACACACATATATATTTATATCCTATACACACAGACATATATTTGTATATAGAATATATGCATGGGTATATATGTAATATATATGTTATATATTACATATATACAAGTCAAAAAGAGGCAAAGATGGTCCTTACACTCGAATTGCTTACTATGTAATGGAGGAGACAATGTTCAAACCTCTATATAGTTTTATATATACACGATAATATGTAGCATATGCAGAATAAATAAAAATAAGTTACAAACAGAAAGCTAGAATTATGCATCCTGTAGAAAATGACATTTTATTTGACACTGCAAGGAAGCAGGAAAGTTAATAGGACAAGAGGAGGGAGAACATTTCAGGCATATGAGAAAGCCAAAGAAAAAGCCCAGAGCTGGGAAATACACTTATCTGTATAAAGCTAAATATCCTTCAACCAAAATAACATTACAAAAGACGAAATACAGAAGCGTATGTAAGGATTTACCTATCTTCCATTAAACTAGATGTGAAAGAAATTTGCAAAAATATGTAAAACCAAGTCATGTTCACTAAATATTTGTTTTGAAAAAATATGGTTATTTTGATGAAATGTTGTGTTACTACAACTGGTTTATTTTATTTTAAATGGCTTATCAAAGAAATATTTTAAAATGTATAAACTTTAATTTCCAATGTGGTAGTTATCAATAAATATTACCCACATAAAAACTCTGACATATTCACACACTTGTTACTCTAGCTTCTGCCATGGGGCACTAGTTTTCATAATGGTAAAAGGTTATCATCCCCAGATTCACCATCGAATTAAGCCACCTGCTTGTCAAAGCCTTATAAGCTTTAATGATATTACAAAAGCATCCATTCCTCATACAGCTAATATTTAATGGGTTTATACAAACTTCTTTATTTTCAGAAATGTAGATATTATTGATATTATTTTTATCACCAAAAATGCCCAAATAAACTGTCCCACCCTAACTCTGAAACAAAAATATAAAAGAATACAACTTCTGGACTCTTGATATTTGTTAAATTGTTTCTCTTTTTCTTTTTCTCTTGCAGTGACTTTAATAATGAAATGCTAATGATCTCCCTTCTTATACTCTTAGACCTGAGAAGAATATTAGAGATCATCTATTCCAACAGTACTTTCCAGCTGAGTAAACTCAGCTTAAAAATAATCCTCCTGGAAACTTCATTGCTTACATCCTTAATGATCCCCAAGATACTTTCAGACTCTTGCCTTATTGCCTTACCTCTGGGACCAAAAGCAGGAGTCTGTAATGATGGGACTCAGTCTAATTGGCTAAATCTGTAGCTATACATGTCAAGCTTTTTTTTCAGACTTTATACTGCAAAAAAGTCTAGTAACTTAGTCAAAGTGGACAGCAAATAGAGTTTTTTTTTCATCATATTGAGTATTATAACACCTGTGCTCCAACAGGAAAGGGACTACCTGCTGTTTTTGTTCTAATTTAGCCCTTCTTTTTCTTGACAGAGTTTTGGAATAAAAATATAAAAAGAAAGAAGTTAATTATTGATTTTATTTCTTGGAAGTTTCCAGGTATGTATTTTTAAATATGCTTTGATGACTATAACATATATAGTGCTACAGTGAATTTTCACACAAATGTCATATAATTTTCTTGAGAATTGAAGAGAAAGGAGGGTGAAAGACCAATTTAATTTCCAAAATCAAGGGAGAAAGGGGGATGGCCTCCTTCCTAAGATTTGAATGTATTTCAAGTTATATTTTGTGCTGACTCACAGAAATTGAAGCTTTTTGTCTGACTTCTTACCACCCTCCTATTGTCATCCATGAGCAAAAAGATATTCAGCTTCCTACATGGAAAGGTGAAATGCCATGGATCACCACTCATCTTCCTTTAAAGTTACAGACTCTACCATACTAAGTCTCCTGCCTTGGTAAGAAGTAACATCCTTTCTTCTCCTTTATCCCCTCCCCAGCAATAATATCTATGATTCCTCCCAAACTCGTTTAAGCCAAACCTTTGAATGACAAAAAATTATCTGAACTCATTCTTCAAAGATTAACAAACTGCTCTGGACAAACTCTACCTGTCTTAGTAGTTTTGTACATGCCATCATAAATCAAATCCTATTTCCTACTACCTAATCTCTTGTTCCCATTTCCATCAATTCAATCTCCCCTATCCAGAGTCCCAACCAAAAGTTATCCACCTATTTTTACTGTGCCCTCTTGAATGTTTGCTTCAGAGACACCACATCTTTTTCTAATTTTTTTTTTCTTTTCAACATCACTTTCTTCTCCTAAATCTCACTGCGACATACCTAAAGACATACCCTTCCTCTTCTATTAGCACTTTCAGTCGTTTTCCCTGACTCACTGATTGAGGTGGGTAAGTTGGATTTCTTCTCAGTACCCAGTGCCACTCTTGGTACTCCTGCCACCTTCACTCATTAGTCTCTTCTCCTTTGAGCTTCAATAAATCTATATTTACCAAGCAAAATTATAGTACCTCCTGATTATCAAGCTCTAGGATGCACCTTTTCTTTCCTCAATGAATTCAATAACTGGATCACAATTTTTCTCTCCCTCTCAATTCCTGCCCTGAAGCTAGGGGAGTTCAACATACATACTACTAGTCTCTCAAGAAACCTAATCTCACAGTTTCTCTTACACATTTAGATGATGTACTCCTACACTTTCTCAGCCACACAAAAATAGAGTTATCCTTGATCATTATTAAGAAATTCATATTCATGAAATATTAAATTCTCTTATAATATGATATCCCCCCATCTATCTCTGCCTTTCAATCTCAAATCCTGTTTCTTCATTTATTCCTTGATATCCAATTCCCCTGTTATTTGAAAAGCTATCACTCCTGCTCTAGCTGTACTCTCCACCAGTCTCCAACTAGATCATTTGGTGAATCAGTTCAACTGTAAACTGTCTTCTTTTGAGTCCCTTAATCCCTTTATTATATTGCCATCTTGCCCTGCCAAACCGCAGCCTTGGATTACTCCCATCTGTAATGGCTTTGTTTTTATAGGTGTGCTGCTGAACCAAACTGGAGAAAATCACTAAATTATGATGACTGAGTCTGTTACAAATGTATATTTAATAATCTCAACTGAATCTTTACCTCCTCAAGGCAATTTTTTTGATTGATTCATTATCCCACTTACCACAGAGGCTATTCTAAAACTTTTCATCATTTTTCAAAGTTCTCATTGCTCCTGCTTCTCCCACCTTCTCGGAAGAAAAATTTACCTCATATGTTACTGAAAAAATCAAGACTGTTCACTGAAAGCTCTGTATTTATCCCTATTTCCCATTTCACATCAATAACCTAGATGCCTTGTGTCCCTTTTTCCTCCTATACTCTTGTCTCACATAAGAGATATCTCTTTTTCTTGCTAAGACAAAACCTTCCATATGCATAAGTAATTCCCTTCTATCTTATCTTCTCCAGTAGATTGGAATAGATTGCCTTTTTTAATCTAATTTTCTACATCTATTGCCTACTTACCATTTAATGCCTATAAACATTTCCTGGAAAAGCCCTCACTTGATTCATCCATCCTTACTAACTGTTGTCTATCTTTCTCTCTTTTTTTAAATATCTAATCTCCGAGAGAAGGTTATTTTTGCTGTTTCTACTTCCTTTCCTCTCCCTCATTTCTTAGTATTCTGACATCATCATTCAAATTAAACTGCTCTCCACAAAATTACTTATAATGATTTTATTGTAAAATCTAATGGACTATTTTCAATCTTTTTCATTCTTCTTGACCTCTTTGTAACCTGTGACATTGTTCTGTGACAATGCTCTATTTTCCTTTTTTAAAATAACAATAGCTTTTCATTTTTAAACTACATGCAAAGATAGTTTTCAACATTTACCCTTGCAAAAACTTGTGTTCCAAATTTTTCTCCCTCCCTCCCTTCCTCCCTCTCTCTCTCTTTTCCTTCCACCTCCTCTAGACAGCAAGCAATTCAATACAAGTTAAACAGCTGCAATTTTTCTAAACATATTTCCACATCTATTATGCTGCACAAGAAAAATCAAATTAAAAGGAAGGAAAAATGGAAAAAAGATAAAAAACAAACAAACAAACAAACAAACAAAAAAAAAACAAGCAAGCCACAACAACAAAGGTGAAAATACCATGTTGTGATCCAAAATGCAGATGGCTATCTCCATCACAAGTCTAATGGAACTGGTTTAAATCAACTTATTGCTGAAAAGAGTCAAACCCTTCACATCTGATCATTACATAATTTTATTATTGCTATATACAATGTTTTTTTGGTTCTACTCACTTTACTTAGCATCAGTTCATGTAAGTCTCTCCAGGCCTTTTTGAAATCAGTCCGCTGATCGTTTTTTTAGAATAATAATATTCCATTATATTCATATACCACAATTTATTCAGCCATTACACAGCTGGTAGGCACCCCTTCTGTTTTTAATTCCTTGCTACTACAAAAAGGGCTGTTACAAACATTTTTGCATATGCGAGTTCTTTTCCCTTTATTATGATCCCTTTGAAATATAGGCTCAGTGCAGACACTGCTGGATTAAAGGGTTTACACAATTTTAAAGGCCTTTAGACACAGTTCGTAATTGCTATACAGAATGGAAGGATCAGTTCACAACTTCACCAAAAAAGTATTAGTGTCCCAGTTTTTCCACAACTCCTCCAATATTCATTATCTTTTCTTGTCATTATAAACAATTAGAAAGGTGTGAAGTGGTACCTCAGTGTTGGCTTAATTTGCATTTTTCTTAGAAAATTTCTAATTTTCTAATTGCAAAATCTAATTGGATTTTCTCCAGTTTGGTTCAGCAGCACACCTATAAAAACAAAGCCATTACAGATGGGAGTAATCCAAGGCTGAGGTTTGGCAGGGCAAGATGGCAATATAATAAAGGGATCAAGGGACTCAAAAGAAGATGGTTTATAGTTGAACTGATTCACCAAATGATCTAGTTGGAGACAGGTAGAGAGTATAGTCTAGAATTGCATAATTCTAATTAGAATTCTAATTCTAAAAGCTTCAGAGCATTTTTTATATGACTAGAAATGACTTTAATTTCTTCATATAAAAATTGTCTGTTCATATCCTTTGACCATTTATCAATTGGAGAATGACTTGAATTCTTATCAATTTGAGTCAATTCTCTATATATTTTAGAAATGAAACCTTTAC
Source organism: Antechinus flavipes (assembly GCF_016432865.1). Taxonomy (NCBI): domain Eukaryota; kingdom Metazoa; phylum Chordata; class Mammalia; order Dasyuromorphia; family Dasyuridae; genus Antechinus; species Antechinus flavipes. Next base: position 114,239,486 of record NC_067400.1, on the reverse strand, counting down.
CAGAAACTTTGGATGTAAAATTTTTTCACCAATTTTCTGCTTTTCTTCTAATCTTGACTACATTGATTTTGTTTTTACAAAAACTTTTTAACTTAATATAATCAAAATTATCCATATTGCATTTCTCTAGGTTTTCTTTGTCCCTAAATTCACTTTTCACATATCTAAGTGGTAAACTACCCCTTGTTCTCCTAATTTTCTTATAATATGATCCTTCATGTTTAAATCATGAACTCATTTTGACCACACCTTAGCATAGGTGTTAGGGATTGGTCAGTGCCTAGTTTCTGCCATACTTTTTCCAATTTCCTCAGCAATTTTTTGTCAAATAGTGAGTTCATGTCCCAGAAGCATGACTCTTTGGGTTTATCAAACACTAGATTACTATAATTATTGACTATTGGATTGCTCTCTTTTTCTTGACATTATTTCAGTAATCACATATACTTGACTAGTAGGATTTTGTGATACTAATCTTTCCCTGTTCTCATTATACCTAATTGTTCTTTCTTATTTTCCTTTGATGGATCTTTATTCAAGGCATATCCAGTAATAGTAGGTATCCAATAGAATTCTGTGGAAGATTGGTTTTTAAGATGGCTTTGGACTAATCAGTATCAGAGGTCCTTCATACTCAAATCTGTAATCTTGTGCCTATCATAGTAAGATATTAATAAATGCCTTTTTTAGGTTTTCTTGCATTCATCTCATGACTGTTATTATAAACAAATATAGCAAATTCACAATTTCACATCATTCACCTTTTTATACACATGTATCAGTGATGAAAATGAGATGAAGAGGTGATAGGTAACACTAGGATAAAATGAAGTCTTTACTTTTGCTTTGCTTTGAGTGGTTAATATTGAAGATCTCAAGGAACAAATGTTAAATCATACATTGGAAGAAGCTGGTAAGAGTGGGGTTTTCTAGGTTTGTGAGTCAGGTTTTCTTGTGCATTTATACAAAAACATGTAGGAGTACATCAGGGAATCCTGTTCATTTGAAAGCTGTATTATCTTCAAATACTTCAAATGCAGATGACAAGTTGTAATATACAATGAAAATGATACAAATGATGACTGCCTTTATTTTCCTGTTTTATGGTTTTATTGATATTTGTCTAAGAGATGCTATTACATCACAAATTCTTCCATAGCCCCAAATAATTAACCCCTTATGAATAAATAAACAAAAATGCTTTTATACAAATAAAACCAATGTAGCCAAGATTAGAAGAGAAGCAGAAAATTAAGCAAAACAGACAACAATAATTGTCTGAAAACGAATGTCCCCAATCCATAGATAAATTCTATTAATAGTAATATAAATTCTTAGGGCTATTTTCTTTATTGTTATTGTTATTTTTATTGTTGTTCAGTCAATAATTTCAACGATATCTGACTGTGATTTAATCTGGGATTTTCTTGGTAAAAAATATTGTTGGGGTTTGCCATTTTCTTCTCCAACTTTTTTTATAGATGAAGAAACTGAGGTAAATAGTGCTAAGTAATTTGTCTATGGTTTTCTAGCTAGCAAGTATCCAAGACCAGATTTGAAGTTGGGTCTTCCTGATTCCAGTACCAGTACTCTATATACTGAGTCATCTAGTTACTTCATATTTCATATAAATAGATTGCTGTTTGAATAGATTAGATGGGCATACACACATACATGTATGTGAATACACATATGTTTGCATACATATACATGCATATTTTACACATACTAACAGATTTTTATATATACTTCTTATATTCTACATATAATAATATTACAGTTTCTCTTATGATTCTTTTGTTCTTTTTTAGGTAATGAATTATGTGTATCTATTGATGGCTGTTGAAATCAAAGTGAAAAATAATAGTAATTTGAAACAAATGAAGAGAGGGAAGGTAAGAGAAAAACGGAGAATAAGCTCATTTTATCAAAAACACATTGACATATGGAGGCCTAAATACCATTGTTTGCACACTGATTATGACTTTTGCTGTATGATTATAGTATTGATACTTGCAATTTGTTTTTGCTCCTTGCTTAGGAAGAAGGCTTCTCCACAAGAACTCATTCTGCCCAGCTCAATTCCCCAGTGATAACAAAATCAGTGTTAGTTTTGTTTGTTTGTTTCCCTCAAGTTTTGCTTCAGTGGAACCCTACTGATTTTCTTCTGTATACTTCGCATATGGCTGCCCTTCATACAATAACTGCTTTGAAATACTGCTACCATGTATTATTGTTATACAGGCTGCACCACTAGTTTCAGCTGCAATCAATGTGTCCTGCATGGCCATGCTTGTTGCAAACTTATTTCAGACTCCACTGGAGACTTTCCCCCCTTGTTGTTTGATAAAATGTGCAAAAGATAAGTCCTGTTCTCTTTCTCTCTTTTGAATGTCTTTCATGTCTCCTTCTTCTTCACTGACTTTTTCCTTTATCCTTTCAAAGATACAGATATCTTCCTTAAAGCTATCCATAAGATAAGATGAATTGTGATTGATGATCCTTGGTCCTGAATTTTGGATACCATACTACTGTGATCTGGGCCATGATTTGGAGAAACAGCAATAAGACAAGAAAGAAGTGGATCCCAAGCTGAATTTCATATGCATACAGACACCCAATTAAAACTTCTACTATTATTGATATAAAAGAAGTTTTTTACCTCTTTCACACACATATTAAAGGATGTTCTAACTTTCCCTTTTTGAATTTTTATTTATGGTTATTCAAGATAAAAATAGTGTTTTATCTCTTCCACACACATATTAAAGGATGTTCTAATTTTCCATTTGTGACTTTTTATTTCTTGTTATTTATTTAATTTGGTGTCACTTTTATGCAAATGTGTTCAAAGGAAGAATGAAAAGGCATTTTTCTATTTTTTTCTAATTTCTAAATTTTCTAATATTCTAATTTTAATAATCTCATTTTCTAATTATTCCAATCTAGAATCAGAGACTTGTTGCTATCTCTAAACCCCTCTAGTAGAACTTGGCTCCCCCCAACTTTGAAAATTAATTTGAATATTTTCCCTTAATGTATTTTTACTCTGAAACTGCATGAATGATTGGCTCAAATACATCCTCTTGTCTCTGGCACCAGACACTATTTTTTTCATCCTTTATAATCTCACTTTCCCTGAATATTTTCTGCCTATTGCTGCATTTTTAATGATTACCATATTTTTAAAATTGGTAAAGCCAAAGGCCTTTATGTGATGTTCTTATTCTCCTGGACCACTCTTTAAAAACTGATTTTATAGGATCTTCGATCTTACATTTTAATAGAAAGGGCAATGTATCTATTGATATATACTTTGTCTCTCTGTTTTACATTTGTGTTTTATCATGCACATAGATAATATTAATTTATATCTATCTAGAGAGAGATAGGGAGAGAGGGGGAGTAACAGACAGGCATAAGGAGCGACAAAGAATGAGAAAGAGACAGAAAGACCTAGACAGATACACACACACACAGAGAAATAGACAGACACAAAGAGAGAAACAGAGAGAGGCAGAAATACAGAGACAGAGAAAAAGAAAAAGAGACAAAGACAGTAACAGAGGCAGATAGAGAGAGACAGAGAGAGAGAAATAAAGACACACACAGGGGAGACAGGCAGAGACAGGGAGAGAGATAGACAAAAGACCTACAGATAAACAAAGAGACACATAAACAGAGAGAGAGAGAAAGAGACAGACAGACAGAGACAGAGAGATAGAGAGATAGAGAGAGGGAAAGGAAGGAGAGGGAGGGAGAGACCCAGAGACCCAGAGAGACAGAGAGAGAGTGCAGAGGGGAAAGAAAGAATTGGAAGGAGATTGCAAATGATTAGACAATGTATTTGAATTCTGTTTGACACAACATGTTAGAAGAAGGAAGTTTTTTTTTTTTTTGAATATTTAGAAAAGTTTAGTCAAGTTAACATTCAATAAAAAATTCAATAATGAATATTCAATAAACATTCAATATTTAGAAAAGTATAGTGAAGTTAAAGAATATAATAATAAACATTCAATAAGAATAGATCTTGTTTAGATTAGAAGGGAAGCAACAAACTGGGAAAACATTTTCACAGTTAAAGGTTCTGATAAAGGCCTCATTTCCAAAATATATAGAGAACTGACTCAAATTTATAAGAAATCAAGCCATTCTCCAATTGATAAATGGTCAAAGGATATGAACAGACAATTTTCAGAGGATGAGATTGAAACTATTACCACTCATATGAAAGAGTGTTCCAAATCATTATTGATCAGAGAAATGCAAATTAAGACAACTCTGAGATACCACTACACACCTGTCAGATTGGCTAAGATGACAGGAAAAAATAATGATGAATGTTGGAGGGGATGCGGGAAAACTGGGACACTAATGCATTGTTGGTGGAGTTGTGAACGAATCCAACCATTCTGGAGAGCAATCTGGAATTATGCCCAAAAAATTATCAAATTGTGCATACCCTTTGATCCAGCAGTGTTTCTATTGGGCTTATATCCCAAAGAAATACTAAAGAAGGGAAAGGGACCTGTATGTGCCAAAATGTTTGTAGCAGCCCTGTTTGTAGTGGCTAGAAACTGGAAAATGAATGGATGCCCATCAATTGGAGAATGGCTGGGTAAATTGTGGTATATGAATGTTATGGAATATTATTGTTCTGTAAGAAATGACCAGCAGGATGAATACAGAGAGGACTGGCGAGACTTACATGAACTGATGCTAAGTGAAATGAGCAGAACCAGGAGATCATTATACACTTCGACAACGATATTGTATGAGGACATATTTTGATGGAAGTGGATTTCTTTGACAAAGAGACCTGAGTTTCAATTGATAAATGACGGACAAAAGCAGCTACACCCAAAGAAAGAACACTGGGAAACGAATGTAAACTATCTGCATTTTTGTTTTTCTTCCCGGATTATTTATACCTTCTGAATCCAATTCTCCCTACGCAACAAGAGAACTGTTCGGTTCTGCAAACATATATTGTATCTAGGATATACTGCAACATATCCAACATATAAAGGACTGCTTGCCATCTAGGGGAGGGGGTGGAGGGAGGGAGGGGAAAAAAATCGGAACAGAAACGAGTGTCAATATAATGTAATTATTAAATAAAAAATTAAAAAAAAAAAAAAAAGAATAGATCTTGTTTGTTCCTAAGTATTGGGCCTAGAAAATAGAGAAAAATTAGTTTCTGTTAAACAACATACAAAAACTGTATACAAACAAATTATAACATTTATGAGATTGCATGAGATTTTTTATCAAGAGAGATTAAGAAGGAAAAGAAAGGAATAAATAGGCCAAAATATATGTATAACATAAAAAGGGAGTTAATTCCAGGTATAAGGATAGCCAGTGAAAATACATGACTTCATTAAGAACAAGTCAGTCATTCCAGGTTAGTGTCATTTACTTTTCCTAGAAGCATAACACCATATGTCAGTAAATTTAATAGATCCTGACTATGAGCAGAAGAATGCTTTAAAAAGCATAATTGACAAAATGGAAAGAGAGGCACAAAAATTCATTGAAGAAAAGAATTGTTTAAAAAGTAAAATTGGTCAAATTGGACAGAAAGTACAAAAGTTCAATGAAGAAAATAATTCCTTAAAAATTAGATTTAAGCAAACAGAAGCTAATGACGTTGTGAAAAATCAAGTAACTATATAAAAAAAAAGAAAATAAAAGACAATGTAAATATCTCATTGGAAAAATGACTTGGATAGTAGATCCAAGAGAGATAATTTAAAATACTGGATTAACTGAAAGTCATGATCAAAAAAAAAAAATCTAGACATAATCTTTCAAGAAATTATGAAGAAAAACTGTGCTGATATTCTAGAGCCAGAGGGTAAAATAAAAATTGAAAGAATCAACTAATCACCTCTTTAACAAGAGCCCCAAATAAAAACTCCCAGGAATCTTATAGCCAAATTCCTGAGCTTACAGTCAAGGAGACAACATTGCAAATAGTCAGAAAGAAACAATCCCAGTATCATGGAACCATAGTCACGAAAACACCAGATTTAGCAGCTTCCACACTGAAAGATTATAGGGTGTAGGATAAGGATATGATATTCCAAAGAGCAAAGGAGTGAGAATTATATCCAAGAATCACCTTCTCAGAAAAACTGAGTGTAATCCTTTGGGAGCAAATGGAAATTCAATGAAATAAAGAATTTTCAAATATTTTTGTTACAAGAAAGACCATAGCTGAATAGAAAATTTGTCTTTCAAATACAAGACTCAAGAGAAGCACAAAAAGGTAAATAGAAAATGGAAATTATAAGGACCTCAATAAAGTTAAACTTTTTAGACACTTACATGAGCAAATGATACTTGTAACTCATAATAACTTTCCCTTTATTGGGGCAGTTAGAATATATTTGGCAGAGGTCACAGGAGTAAGCTGAATATTAAAAATAAACTTAATGATTGAAAAAGAAGAATGTACTGGAAAAAAGGGAAAGGGAGATGTAGAATGAGGGTAAATCACCTCATATAAAAAAGGTGAAAAACTTTTAGATTGGAGAGGTAAAGGAGGAAGGTAAGGGATGGTGGGTGAGTAAAATTGGCTCAGTTTCACTTATTTGACTTTGAGTAGAGAAATCTATCTTGCCCTACAGGAAAAATTTAGGTGAAGAGGAAAAGAAAATGGTGATTATAGAAGGGAGAGCAGACTTGAAGAGGCAGAAGTCAGAAGCAAAACATTTTTGAGTATAGGCAAGGTAAAAGGAGAGAGAAAATAAAATATTTCCTAGCAGAAAAATAGGATGAAAAGAAACATAGTTAACAAAAATAAGCAAATTTCTTTTAAACACCTTATTTCTGAAATATAGAGAACAGAATCAAATTTATAAAAAAATGGTTTCTATACACCAATTGATAAGTAAAAATTGTAACAGTTTTCAAATGAAGTAATCAAAGCTAATATAGTCATATGAAAAAATTCTCTAAGTTGTTATTGATTAGAGAAATGAACATGAAAACAATTTTCCTACCTCATAGCTATTGGATTGACTAATAGGTATAAAAAGGAAAATGGCAAATGCTGGATGTGAAAAAAAAAATGAAGCATTAATACACTATTGTGAACTGATTCAATCATTTTGTAAAGCAATTGGCAACTATGCCCAAAGGGCTATCAAATCAGCCATAAGCTTTGACCCAGCAATATCACTACTAAGACTATATTCCCAAAGAGAAAACAAAAGAAAAAGGCTCTATGTATACAAAAATTCTTATATCAGCTCTTTTTTTGGAGTCAAAAAATTAGAAATTGTGAAGATGCCTTCTATTGGGGAACAGCTTAAAAATTGTGAAATTATGATGGAACACTATTGTGTTAAAAGAAATGGGAGCAGTTTGCTCTCACAAAAAAACCTGGAAATATTCACATGAGTTAATGCAAAGTGAAATGTTATATAGATTAAATAACAGAAATACGGTATGATGATTAGCTATGAATGACTTGTTTTCTCAGCAGTACAAATGATCCAAGATAACTCTAAAGGACTAATGATGAAAAATGGTATCCATCCCCAGAGAAACAACTGAAGGTGTCTGATTTTTAGATTAAGGAATATTTTTAACTTTATTTTTCTTGAAGCTTTTAAACTTTTTTTTGACATATGTTTTCTTTTACATGACTACACTTGGTAAACTACATCAAACTGCTTGCCTTCATAATGAAAGTGGTCTGGGAAGGGGGGGAAAGGCGAAAACTTAAAACTCAAAGTTTTTTTTTATGTTAAATGTGTTAAAATATGTTAAATCCAATATGTATAAACATAATATACAATTCTCTGCTACACAAGAAAAAGCAGATAAATAAAAGAAAGTAAATGAGTAAGAAAACAAATGCAAGCGAACAACAACAGAGTGAGAATGTTATGTTGTGATCCACATTCAGTCCCCACAATCCTCTCTCTAAGGGTAGATGACTCTCTTCATTACAAGATCATTGGAACTGGCATCAGTCATCTCATTGTTGCAAAGAGTCACGTTCATTAGAACTGATTGTCATATAATCTTGTTGTTGCTGTGTACAATGATCCCTGGTTCTACTCACTTCACTTAGCATCAGTTCATGTAGGTCTCTCCAAGCCTTCTTGACATCACCCTGCTGGTCGTTTCTAACAGAACAATAATATTCCATAATATTTATATACCATAATTTATTCAGCCATTCACCAACTGATGGGCATCCACTCAGTTTCCAGTTTCTTGCTAGTACAAAAAGGGCTGCCAGAAATATTTTTACACATGTGGGTTCCTTTCCCTCCTTTATTATCTCTTTGGGATATAAACCCAATAGAAACACTGCTAGATCAAAAGGTATGCACAGTTTGATAACTCTTTGAACATAAGAACTCAAAGTTTTAAAAATGAATGCTAAAAATTATTTTAGCATGTAACTGGGAAAAAATAAAATAGTAAATAAAGAAAAAAGAAAAGAAACATTCACTGAGGAAAAATCCACTATGGTCTCAGGCAATATATATATATATATATTTCTGAAGAGCTTTAATTATTAATACCTTTTTTTCTTCCATTAACCTAAATTTTTCTCTTTGTAATTCTATCATTCCTAATTCTCTCCAGGGCCAGTCAGAATAAGTCTCATGCCTTTTTTTTTTTTTTTCACATGGTTGCCTTTTTGATACCTGAAGTCAGCTAACATTCCAACTATTCCATGTTGTCCATTCTCCAGACAAAATTTCAGAAGTCCTCTTCATTGATTCTTAGGTGACATGATTCAAAGGTTTTCATCATTTTAACTTCATTCTTATGGATGTTCACCAATCTGACAATGTCATTTAATATAGCAGTCAATACTGATCACAGTGTTCTAAATACAGTTCTAGCAGAACAAAAAAGAGCTATCATCTCCCTAATTAATACCATACCTATTTTAATGCATCCTAAGAAGATACTAATGTTTTTTTAGATGTCATATCATTTTATTAATAAATATCAATTCTAATAAAAATCTCAGATATTTTTCAGTAGAATTTGTTAACCATTGCTTCCCAATTATAATTATGAAATACATTTTTTTTGAGGAGATGACTGTGTTGATCTTAATGAAATGTCTGCCAACAAAATTTGCCTTACATTATTAAATATCAAGGTATATGGGAATTTTGATTAGTTATTATTTTCTGTCTTTGTGTCTTTGTGCAAATTTGACAAGCATATCAACTATATATTTTATCTAAATTATTGATAAAATATTAGTTAGCATAAATGTTGGCGTTAGTACCCTGGGAACTTCATTCCAAATTGACTATATAACAAAGTTTAATTTTATTATTTTTGTTTCCTCATTTTATTATTATTTATTATTTATTATTAACCTCCATTGCCTCAGAAAAAATAAAGTTGTGAGCTCTGAATTCTCTCTCTCTCTCTCTCTCTTTCTCTCTGTGTGTGTGTGTCTGTGTGTGTGTGTGTGTGTGTCTTTCCACTTCCTCCTCCTTGAGAAGTTTAGCAATTTGATATAAATTATACAAATTTATCCATGCAAAACATTTGCATATTAGCTATGCAGCAAAAGAAAATAATGGTGTCTAATTTTAGATATAAATATATAATCTAAGCTCTAAGACAACTTTGCTTGTAAAGCAGACAATCCATGAAGTAAAAAGAAAGCTATTTTCTTTCTGAAATTTTCTGAGTCATTTCCAAAAGATTATCTAAACCCTCCTTGAGTAGAAGTGGAAATAATTTTAGAAAAAAATATCATGGCTGGCTTATTTTATAGAATTTCTAAGAATTACCAACTTATTAGGCTTAACTGACAGTATAGACAGTTCTCTTTTGCTTGCATATTAAGGGAAAAAAACAATAATTGTGAAGTGCCTTGATCCTGCTGAAACTCAATAGAACCTTAGGAAATGATGAATAAGGAATTAGATGTATATAACCTAGAAAGAGATGATGAATCATCAATGTTTCTATATACAGAAAGCAATACTGTAACTACTACAGTGAATGACATTGTAAAGTACAATTTATTTTACAATTGATTTTTCTTTTTTTTGTAATGAGTTAGTTAAAGGAAAGCTATCTTTATACTATTATTATTAAAACTGGCAACATCCCCTGATTTCAAAGACCACAATTGAGATTCAAAGCTCTGAAATACCTTTGAAATAGCAATAATTTGCAGTGCATGAAGAATTCTCAGGTAACACATTTAAATCATGTTTTCATCAACTAGTTCTTTACTACTCTTTTACTGTCTGCTGGGCAGCTTTGAAATATCAAACAACCAGATTTTTAATTGAAATCTTTAGCTTTCTTTTAGATATTTGGTACCATCATCCCAGACACTAAATTCTATTTATTCATGTTTATTGAATATGCCCAGCAGAATTTTTGTTTATATTTGTCTTTAGTGATAGTAAGGAATAACTGATGGGCAGCATTCCTAGTTAAATGGAATCTTCCTATGCAATGTCAAGAAAACAAGAGGAAAACTGACTCAAAACACTTTGAGTTGAACCCTTTTGCACAAATTTTTATGAATACACATAAAATGGTGGAAGTCAATCAGCAATTTATTTAGTACTTACTATGTGCTAGGTACTGTCCAAAGTCCTGATAAAAAGGAGGCAAGAATGAACTACAATGCAGAGTGGAATTATTAGAGGGTCTACATAGAAACCCACATCCACAAGATCATATTATAATATGATGGAAACAACCTTAGGTTTCATGTAAATATTTGCATTTGTACCTATATATCTTGGCCCAGTGCCTTACACATGATAAAAAATAGATCTTTCAGTTCATTCATTTGTCAATTTCGTCCAAATCTCTCATAATGAGGAAAACTACAGACTCAATGAAATATTCAGAAATTACTGGAGTATATTTAATACTTTTCTGTAAAATGCTGAGTAGTAAAGGTAGATCTTTTGTATTTCAGATGTTTCATTTCCCTTATACTCAAATAAGCTTAGAAATAGGATTTCTAAATTGATCTATACTATTATTCGATAGTTTTATATTTCCAAATATGAAAGTTCAAAAATAGGAAGTACTGTAGAATGTATAATAGTAAAACTGTGTAAAATTGATTAAATTATATACATATATATGCATATGCATATATATGTGTATATATATATGTGTATATATATATATATATATATATATATATTCTATATAAGTTCTATAAAGTTCCGTTTCTCATTTTCTCATTTTATCTTCATATTACTTTATTGACATAGCCGATGGACAGGAGGGGGCAATGCTGCTCCAATCTGGTCTTTGTCACACTCTGTCTCAACACAAGTTGATGATTCTTCAGTTACAGAGAACAGTTAGATGCTATCTTTGCAAGGACCATGGAATCATAGATCTCAAACTAGAAGGGAAATCAGAGCTCCACCTCCTCCTTTTTAGTAAGGAAACAAGTTCATAGAGCTCAACCGACTAGGCCAATGTCACATATTTATGTTTCAGAATTAGAATTCATACAGAAGTTTGGTAAAATAAGCAATTTGGATGATTCACAAGTAGAAGTTACAATGATAAAGCTCACACTTTCTCCATTTTTGATTGGAAGACATTATTTGATATCTAACTAAAGGTCATTTAACAGTGAGCTCCCTGTTGTTCTGACATAATATGCATAGAAGTCTGCCCACATTATCATATCCCCTGTCTCTCTAATTTTCAATCTCTCCCTGGCATTTTCCTTCTCTTTAGCTCCAAACTAACTAAAGAAAAAAAAATCTCATTAAATTCTATCCTGCCTGTTAGCAATCACTCTACCTCTCTCTTTGTTTTATTAGCCAATGCCTATTAAAAGCCTCAGTACTTACTGCCAGTATTTCTTCTATCACTCTTCTAAACACATTATAACCTTGTTTCTATGTCAATCATCCAACTGAAACCATTTTCTCAAATGTTAATAATGATCTTTTAATTGTAAAAAAAAATGAATTTCTTAACTGATCTATACTCTTATTAATGGTTTCATATAATTCTCCTTCTCTAGAAATCTCTGAAATTTTATTTATGCTATATAAATGGATTATAATCATAATGGGTTATCTTTATTATATTGAGAATTCAGAGTGCCGTTTTAACATATTTATAGTCTCAATAGAGAGTATCCAGATGCATTGCAATTTTGTAAATGGAAGGGGTGGGGAAGGCTAATTTTGGTAGGAAGGGCAGAATATGGGAACTGGTTTCCTCATATATGTTCATCATTCACCTCATTTATATTTCCAGGAAGTGTTGACACTACCAAAAGTTCTGGAAGATCTTGTTTTACTGTGGAGGAACTTTTCAGAAGTTTCTCAGCATTATTATAAAAAGCTTTCAGTCAGTCATTCCAATTCTTATTTCACTATTTGAAGATCTCAAAAGTTATTTTCCTTTACCTGATCCATAGATTGAAGAAGAAAGATAGATAGTTAATATTTGAATTTTCTAAAGGAAATAGAGCATACTAGGGTTTAATTCATTATTATCCAAGGACCAGATAAGTTTCATTTTTATTATTCCCTTCAATACAATGAATAATATTTTAAACTCTCAGTTTAACTTCAGAAACTGCACTGAAATTCTTAGCCTCTTGTGTTATAATGAATAATCCATTTGAGAGCTTAAGTTAAGGTTCATATTTCAGTAGGAAAATCAGGCAACTAAGGTGTAGTAGCCTATGTGCCAATGAGTTATTTGTTCAGGGTATTCTCACTTTACTACTCTTTCCAATGGCTGATGGAACTGAACTCTATTAGATATCTCTGAGAAGCTTTCCTTTCCTTTGGCTAGGTTTTTAACTTCTTTTAAAGTGCTAATGGGAGAGAACTTGTACAGCAGCCACTTGACCAGAATGACTTAGAGCCCCCTGAGGTAACTGTCAATGTGTTCTCATAACCACATTGAACCTTTCTTAAACAATAATTAGAAATGTCCGGGTCTTCCCAAACCCCTAATAATTTCTTTCATACTGTCATTATAACTGAAAGCCCAGATTTATATGGCCCAAAGGCAACAGATGATCTCTTTGGTTCTTTAATAATGGTAGTTTCTGTGGTACTTTGGCTAAAGTACTTTTATCCAATTATTTATATGTGTGAGTTATAGATTGCCTAAAGTATAGATATGGTTCTTGACAAGACTTGTACTATGTGTCTTGTTCTAAGTTTGATCCCTTAACATATATTTGAGTGCTATCTATCCAAAATGAGGGAATAGAAAATAAGATCAAAGCATTCCCTTTAAACACTCCAGGTGAACCTCAGGGGGAGATTCCTTTTTGTCATTTTGACTTTATTAAGAACTCCCCAGGTAATTTTGGGATGCTAGATAACGATACTTTGAGTATTTCATTTATTGAATTATATGAATGGAACATAAATTTTAGAAGTGAGCACTCAAAAAATACTGCCATTTACTAATAAGTGCATATTTGAATTGTTCTCTAATATTGACAATTCACTGTTATCAATTTGTTGAAACCAAATAAATGTTTGCATTGGATTTGAACAGATTTATAGGATGAATTCCCTTTAAAAGAATACAGTTTTATGAGTGATCTTGAGAGATAGCAGGCTTCCTTTATTTATTTAGAAGCACAGAACCAATCAAATGTCTTAAGACACCAGACCCCAACAATGGAGTGAAGTGGCACTTTGCTACATCACATAAAACGATCATACATGATGAATGAAAATTCCAACTCAGGAAATTAGAAGCCCCAAGGGACAGGGAAATAAATGGATTGAATGTGGAACATGAAATAACATACTCCACTTAATTAGCTTTTTACACAGAGAGGGAACCTGCAACATAAATGCTTATTGTGAATTTAAGTTGGGGTGTAATTATGCTGTAAATGTTCACTGTAAACAGTCAATATGATACCTGGTTACTTCCACATGTCAATGCCTCCTGATCATTTTAAATGAATGATCTTTATTCTTATTGAAAACGTACTCTATCTTCCTTGAGCATAACAAATTAATAAGTATATAAACAGAAAATCACATATGATATCTTTTTCAAAACCTTATACAAATTGGGACCCTGAAAATCATGATTATAATTTCTTCTGAGTATTTTTCTTTCCTTTCTTGTATGCACACTCATTGTCTACCATAAAACATATATATAACATATCTTTGTAGTATATATTTTTTAATTTATAAAAATAAATAAATTTGGAGAAAATTATGGCATTACAAACAAAGCAACAACAACAAAAATAAACACTATTTTTGCCCCAAATAACCAAAACCTTGTGGCATAAATGGATAGTTACACTGAAGTATATGGCGTTTTTCCATTTCTTTTTTGTGTATTTATATCAACTAGGCTGTCAAAAGTACACTACAGGTAATTTAATCATCAATAATAAACCCTGAGAAAAAGGGAAATAGGTAATATTTCTTTTGAGGGTTCCCATGTTAATTTTAAGCATTGGATAATATAAATGAGAAGTTTTCTATGCACTTTTGTTCATGCACAAGATAAATATTGAAGCACAGTGAGTAGAGATGGCCTTGCATAAAAACAAATTGGCTTCAACCCAGGTAGGTGGCTGGGTAATTCCGGGCAAGTTACTTATCCTCATAGCATTCCAGATTCTAGTCTAAAACTATTATCTTCGAGAGAACTGCTCATCTATATTAATAGAAAGTGCTTTAAGACTAGAAGGTTCACAAGCCCATGAAATCATAGGTCAGGGAAACAAAAACATAACAAAATCACAAACAAAGCTTTGTATTAAGTGTTTGGAGTTTTTCCCCTTCTCCATCCATAGAAAGACAGTTATTAAATGTCCACCAGTGCACTACTTCTGGAAAGGGAATTTCTACCTTATGTCAATATAGGTACTACATTCTCTGCACATTTTTCTTAAGTAGGAAAAGTGCCTAAGCCCAGGAGCAATGCGAGATTAAGTACAATGTCCAAAGTCACAGACTAAGTATGTGTCAAAAACAGGTCTTTAAATGACACTATTATAAAACCAAAATATGGATGGCACAAAAGAATAGGAATATATAAGTGAGGATGGAGGAGTAGAAGACTATGGGGAAATACTCCTCATTATCTCTTTTACTCCTCATTCCTCTTTTATATCTTCCCACTTCTTTTGAGTGATTTTTTTTTCAGTGAGAAGTTAAAACAGCAAAAAAAACTTCTTCCCATTGATACCCATCTAGAGCAGAGACATGAAGGATTTGTTTATACTTATGTAATTTTTTGTGATGATACTTTTTGTATAAATTGAATTTGTCCAACTAAAATATACATACTTTAATATACCAAACACATTTCATAAAGGGACCTTATTATGCACCTTTAGATAAATATTTTCTTTAGTCTAATAGTGATTTTTATGAACCAGATTTGGGTTTTATAAAAACATCACTATTATATAGTAGAAAAAAATGGAAAGAATAGGAGGAGGAAAAGACTGATAAAACTTAATAGGCATGAGGAGTAAGAAGAGAAGGATGCTAAATAGATAAGTGTTGCATGCATGAGAAAAAGGCAAAGAAGGAAGACTAGTAGCCATTAAGTTTCCTATTTTTTCCCCCATGATTTTGAATCTTTTTCTTCCTGTTTCAATGTTATTTCATTTACTATATTTCGGCTGATCAGTTGTTTCATTTAAAGAAAATGAACATCACAAAAATTTTTGATTTATCTTCTTGGTAACTTCATTTCTTGGAAGGTAAACACTAAGGAAATTATTCTATTCAAAGTCTAATTCAGACTAAGAAGATATTCTCAGCTTTAATTGTAAAAGTAAAAGAAACCTTTGAAAAAAATGAAATCATGCCATCTTAAGTTTATAATAGCTAAGGACTACAACACTAGCTAACAACAGTATATATCTGAGATGTTAGGAAATTGGATTTCAAATAATCAAAAAATATAGTTATGGAGTTTCCTCTTTATAGTCTAGAGGGAGAAAATATGGAGGGACTTTTAAAAATCAATATGATGCAGGAAGTCCTCCACTGAGTCTAAATTTCCAATAATACAAATGGAAGAAAGGATGCTGAAGGCAATTACTTTGATTACCTTTTTGATCATATATTTTTTTTAATTTTTCCAGATCTTTATTCTCATTTCCTAGTCACAAAGGTACATGCATTGGCATTTGATATGACCAACTTTTTCAGTATAAAAAATTCACTAAAATGATGTTTTGTCCTCTCTAGCACTTTTGAAGAAAATTCATTTTGTTTTTTAAAACAACATATTTTGCATTTCACATACCATATTTATTTATTCAAAATATTTACCTATCATCAGGTTGATATATAATAAGGAGACATGAAATTACACTCTGCCTCTAGGTGTCTCCAAAAGCTGTCTGATGTCAAATGCATAGTCAGTGGGATTTTGTGTGTGTGTGTGTGTGTGTGTGTGTGTGTGTGTGTGTGTGTGTTCCCTGTTCAAGAAGCTTCTTCTTCTTCTCCTTCTTTTTTTTTTTTTTTTTTGGTGAACCTTGCCAAACTTGATCAGGTTTTCTGTCCGGTTTAATTCAGCTGTACACTTATGTGTCAGCCACAGCTTGTGGTCAAAGTGTGCATGTGTTGTTGTTTTTTTTTTTTCCCCTCTTCTCCTTGAACTATTATAATTATTCAAGTAATTGCTTCCATTCTCCACTTCATCTTGCAAATGTCGGCTTAGTTTTAGTGTCCCAGGAGTCAGAATAGGCAGTGATTAATAATCAGGCAAAACAGGTCTTGATGAGTATATTCCTTATGTCATCAGTTTACTAATGGGAAGAGTGGGAGACAGGACAGCTGGTAAGAGAAGGTAGTAAGCGAGAAACCCACTTTTTCTGGAAGTGAACAACTTAATGTTGTATTAGCAAAGTATCATTAAAAATGCCATTGATGGTTTCACTTGAATCATAATTTACCTGTTCACACTCACAAATCTTATTTTTATAAAAACAAACCACATATCATTTAACATTGCAACGACTAGAAGGGTGAGAATATAGAGGTGAGAAGAAACTCATTTGCATATCAACAATGCATTATTTTACTGATTAAACAAAAAAGCAACATATTAGTCTGACAATATATGAAGGGCTGATTTGTAAGTTTTTATTTTTCTATAGGATGTGAATTTCTACAGAATAAAGGGTTCATTTGTCAGGGTTCAGATAAGATATGTTAACTCTCACCTTTGATTAATTTTTCAAACTTTTCTCCCTCTTTTTTAAAAAGGAGAATGACAGGTGAGGGAATTCAATTCTTAGTTCTAAGGAGAGTTCTAACCATGTTCCTAATTTAAATGGAACTTCATTAAAGAGGAAACCTTGAAATACAGTTCATGAGATATTTATAACCCATCATTATGAACCAAAGGAGTATAGTCAAATTTGAATAATCATGCACATTTTCATCTGTTTCTGTAAACCAACCAATTGTTAGAATACTTTAAATTTCACCCATCACTCATTTTGATCTTTCCAAAGAGCACCCGTATGAGGAATACTTGAAACTGGCTATTCAAAAGATTAGGGCGTATATAATAAAGCTTAAAATTTGAGAAGTCAGTTAAAGCAATGCAAGATCCTAGGATTATTGAGATGAATACATATAATTTTTTTGAAACAGCAAGGAATATATTTTATATGTGACTTTGCATAAGATTAATGTATTATTGTAGCTCATCTTTTGTGCTAATACTTCCATGCACAATGTCAGCTATTGGTAATCAGTCCTTGAATAAATACATTTCTAGATGCTCTTATCCTCTAATCTTGTCAAAGTCATCTAAGTAGATGAAGCTCTCTAGTCATGCATTTCAAAATTTTGTTTGCAAAAAATTCCTTAGGCAAAGGTACAATAAGACAATAGAAATAAATGTCACTCACTTTTTAAATATAAGGGCTAATATTTTGCACCCCTCCCTTTCCTCCAAACGATAAGATGTCTGGAGTCAAGAGGGAAATAAAGGTTACATTTAAATATTATAAATAAAGCCATCCTAATCTACTCTCTGTCCAAAAGTAGGGCCACTCCAAATCCCCTTGCTTAATTTTTTTTCCTGAGGTTAACATAAATATGCATAGAAAATACAAAGGACCTTGATTTAAAAAAAAAAAATTTGACCTTTCAGAATATGCTTCATGAATTTCCTTTCCTTATTTTATCAATTAACTACAATTTTCATAGCTTGAAAATACATATTTATTGTTGTTTTTATCAAAAATCATACATATTTATTATTTTATTTTCTACCAAAATCTGCTCTATTAGTACAATTATGCTTTTTTATAAAATTGTGTTATTTTCTGGATAAAACAGTTCCTATTTATGGGATCTAGGTATCCTCTTTGCATTAAAGAAAATAGTAATAACCCTCCCTATCAATGCCTGAAGAATATAGGAAAATATTCTTATATTTTTTCCCATTCTCTAGAGATTTTATGAGAATTATTCTGTAACCTTTTGAGGGACTACTGTCAGGAAGAAATATCCAATTCTTTGAAGGGAAGATAAATCTTTGTAAAGACAGAAGTGCATCCACAAAGAAACTTCAGGAATTTCTATCTGCTATTTCTTAGTGACCTTAAAGCTCCTTTTTCTTCACCTTCACTTTCCTGTTGGCTATCTCTCATGAAGAATTAGACCTTTCTGAGACAAGAGGCAGGTCTCTGTTTGGAAGTAAAGTGAAATAAATTTTGTCTCATTATATTTGCCTAGATGCTTACAGAATCTTCTCAAAATTGACTTATGAACTTCATGCCTCCCTGTCTATTAAACATAGCAAATTTATCACCATCTCAATGATAGACTCCATGAATAATTCCATTACAATGTGAAATAATTATTTTCTTATACTCTATTCAAATGTAAAGAAGTATGTGGCTTGAATTTTGAAAATATTTCAAAATAAATGAGTTACAAATGGGGGACTAGGAATCTTAGTTATATAGAGTTAAGTCAGTTAACTTCTTTCATCTCAGGCCCCTCATTGTCCAGATTTTAGAAGTCTGGAGAGGGCTCAGAATAAACAAGTACTATAGAATGACCAGCTACTCCCAATGCTAACCTTTAAGACTTTTTGCAAGTTTTATAATCCTTCATTTTCTTTCTTTTTCTTTTTTCCTTATATTTTTTCTTATTCATTCATTTATCTATCTATCTATTTATTTATTTATTCGTTCATTTATTTATTTATTTTTAGGCTTTTTTTTTTTTTTTCCAAAACACATGGATGGATAATCCTCAACATTCACCCATGTTCAACATTATGTTTGAAATTGCTTCCCTTCCTTCCCCCACTCTCTCTCCTAGACGGCAAGCAACTCAATATGTGTTAATCATGTGCAGTTCCTCTAACCCTTCATTTTCTAACTCTCAGTCTTCTTATCTACAAAGTGGGAATAAAGATTCTTGTTATGATAAGAGTATTATATTGGAGATTGTGACAAAGTCTGTGAAAGTGCTTTAAACTATGAAGTGCTTTACATACTATTACCCCTCTAATATTGACATTATCAAAGTTTATTTCAGCCTCACAAAATAAACTGTAGTTTTGCAGAACTGCAATTATTTCAAGTCTCTACATTTCATCCCATTTTGAAGCATCTTCTCTTTGCCAGGCATTATACTAAATGCCAGGCATTCAAAAAAAAGGCAAAAAAAATTTAAAAATTAAAAAAAAAACTAGTAACATCAAGAAGCTAGCAGTTTAAAATAGGAGATGACATGTAAAAAGCTATATATAAACAAGATATAAACAGAATAAATTAGAGGTAATCTTAAAGGGAAGGCACTAAGATAAAGGGGCATTGAAACACACTTCTTGTAGAAGTATTTTAGCTGAGACATACAAAACCTGGGATGCCAGGAAGCAGAAATGAAGATAAAGATCATTTGAGTTTTGGGAACCAATAAATGAAAATACAGGAATCAGGAAACAGAGTGTCTTGTGCTAGGAAGAGCAAGTTTAAAAAATCTGAAAAGTGGAGTAGAAATGGTTGGGGAAAATAATTCTATATTAAGAGTCAGTTAACCTTATTGTTTTAAATTATGGAAATAATGATAGAATAGAATAATGATAGGCTCCCTAATGGCAAACTTTTGGAAGGACCCTCATGAGCATCAGATAAAATGGGCAGATATAAATGTGTTGTAATCTGGATCAGATGATAGATTCCCCAAATCAGTGTGGTATAAATCTGTATTAAACAATATTAGAAAAAAACGTGTTTTTTAATAAAAAAATACTGAGGAAGTTGATAAGCAACTTGATGAGGCATGGATTTAAGTCACCAACTTACTATATTAATATATACACATATACCATACACACATATATACTATATGCACAAAGTACTTGAAATTCATCAATTAAATAATTTGTTGTTGTTCAGCCTTTTCAGTTATGTCCAACTCTTCTCGACCCATTTGAGGTTTTCTTGGCAAAGATTGAAGTGGTTTGCCATCTCTTTCTCTAATTCATTTTATAGATGAGGAAACAGAGGCAAAGAAGGTTAAGTGACATGGCCAAGGTCACACAGTTAATAAGTATCTAAGGCTAAATTTGAAACCTAGGAAAATGAACCTTTCTGATTCCAATTGCAGTGTTCTATTTACTGTACCACTTAGCTGCCCTTAATTAGGTAATGCTATAGGTGTATTTTACAGATAAATATATTTTGCTTTTACATTCTCCAGGAGGTACCCCACATAGCAGAAGAGATTGAAAAATAATAATATGAGATGAATCAAAACAATGAAATAGTTAAAGAAATTTGCAGGCCTTCAGGATTGTGAAAAAGTACAGGAGTGGCATTTGGGGAAAATAAATTGGGAAGAACTTGAGGAACAGTTTGTTATGTGTTGCTATTAAATTTTTAAGGAGTGTTAAAAAGAGACTGCCTACCTGATGAAGTGATGAGTGGTAATCACATAGAAGAGTCTAAAAACAAGACTACAAAACTTTTTATAAATATGGAGGAAAGGGGGAAATTTTGTAATGCATATAGTATTTAGTATGCAATATTTATTCATTCGTTTTTTCTTTCTTGGTTCATCTATTTACGTATATATTTTCTTGTTTTTCATGCATCCATCTATTCATTAATTTATCTATCCATCTACTTAATTATCTATCCATTTATTTGCTTGTCTCTTTATTTACTTATTGCCAAAAACAAGTGACTTCTTTTCCATCTCAAAAAGCACACAGGTCTCCCAACAGGCAGAAAAGCCCTCTGAGGAGGCTTAGAGAACGCTTCTCTATATCTAAGTTGTCATGAACTATGAAGGGTTGCTTTTAAAAAATGGAAATGATACTTCAATGTGAAAAAGAAACATAAGATCAGAGAAAAACAAAACAAAACAAAAACTAAAAAGATATTCAAAACTATGTTATTGCATTAAATGGTAGTAGAGTGTCACACAGAGGGAAAAAAAAGACCTTTTAATAGTTACTGTTAAAAAATAAATATCATAAGATATAAGAAAAGGAGAAAGCTGTATGCTATCAGAAAGGCAGTATTTGTGTTCCAAAGGAAGATATGTACATTTGCTGGAAGATGAAAATTCAATTTATAAAGGAGAGAGAGGAAGAGGAAAAGTGTTTGTTGACTATTTGATGAAGGCAACTTTCCATTGGTTTAATTATCATATATATACAGATGATTCCAAAATCTAAACATCCGGCCCTAGCAATCTTACATTATGGAGATATCTGCTAGACATCTCCATCTGGTTGTTTCAAAAATCTCTAAAATGCTGTATGACTAAAATCATCTTAATGAGCTTTTACCCATTCCCTAACAACCCATGGTAGTTCCTAATTTCGATATCTCTTATGCCATCTTCCTTTCAGTCATTCAGGATAAAATCTCAGTTATTAGGAATAACTTCCTTCTTACTTACTAAATCATATCCAATTAGTGACATTCTTGTTAACAGTAGCTGCAAAATGTCATTCAGATTCCTTCTCTTCTCTTCATCCACATAGCCTCAACTTTAATTTAGGCTCTAAATATTTGTCACTTAGATTATTAAAATAATATCCAATAAGAGCCTTATTTCTAGTCTTTCCATCTTCCAATCAATACCCCAAACTGCCAAATATATATTTCTAAAACAAAACTCTGGCCAAACCATCTCCCTACTCAAAAAAAGAATTAGTAGTTTTCTATTGCTGTGAGGCTAAAATGTATATTTTTGACATTTAAGGCATTTCAAATGTGGCTCTGATCTATTTTTTTCAGACCAATTTCAAATCACTTACTTTCATGAACTTTTCATTCCAGATAACTGATTATTTTCTGTTTGGTCTTTGACATTCTGACTTAGCTGTGTACCTTTGCAGAGATGATCTCTCCATGCTTGGAATTCTTTTCCATTTTATCTCTACCTCTATAAACCATAATTCTCTACCTCTATAAACCATTGACTCAAAATGATTAAGACAAATTTTAATAGAGAAAGGTATAAAATTTGGTGTTAAAAATTCAACTTCGCAATTAGAAAATGGGAGAGACATTAGAGTTTTTAGGGATTTTTCAGTATCTGACTCTTTCTGACCCTTTTTTGGAATTTTCTTCTGGAGTGGTTTATCATTTCCTTCCTTAGCTCATTTTATATGAGAAAACTGAGGCAAGCATGTATTGCTCAGGGTCACAGAGTTTCTGAGGAGCAGATTTGAATTCAGGTCTTCCTTACTCTAGACTGGGTGCTTTATCTACCACAGCACTTAGCTGTCCCTAAACCATGGATAGACAAAAATGATTTTTAATTTTTTTAGATCTGGAGATTTTAATGTTATAAACTCAATATGATTCAACAATACAAGGTGTCAACCAAAAAATAGCTAATGTGATCTTGGATTGTGTTGAAAAGCATAGTTCCAGGAAGAAGGATATAATAATTTTATTGCACCTTGGATCTCATTTAGAATTCTAAGTTCAGTTTGGTGCATTACATTTTAAGAAAGAAAAAACAATAATGTAAAGAGAAACTAGAGGAAGGAAATCAAGATTGGAAATAGCCTCAAATTCATGTCATATGAAAATCAGCTCAATAACCTGGGAATGTTGAAATTTACTTATTTAAATATGTCATTGAAAAGCAAACCTAATTTTTGGATTGATGTTTAATAAAAAATAAAATGAAGCAATTAAAAAGAATAAATTAATAATTATATTTTAATTAAACAAACCCATTTATTTTATTTGAAGCCAATACTTTCCTTTTATTTTTGTATGGAAAAATGTATTATTCTTTGCTAGCATCTAGGTAAATGTTATAGTTTTTTTTTTTTTTAATGACCCACCCAAGACTTTCAAGAAAGGGAATGAGATTAGTCTGATATGACCGATTCTTGACAGATTTAGAGACTTATTATCACTGCTCCTTTTCTAGATGCTTGCTGACTCTACTTTTAATAATACATTTCAGAATTTTGTTAAGAATTCAAGTCAAGTTTACTGACCTATTTCATTTCAGGAAAAACTTTTCTTCCTTTCTGAGAAAAAAAGAGTCTTTGGGCCCTTTTCAAATTCTAGGTACCTCTCATATTTTTCATAATTTCTAAAGGTCATGTGATCATAGATGTGTGGTTAAACTGGACCAAAAAGAACAGAAAAATACAATTTCTCATTTATTTAATGTAAGGCATTTGAAGTTCATGTAGGTCACGTTTTCCAAAATGTAACCATACAAGGTAGGATCTCTATGTTTTACTAATCCTATCCAACAATTCTTTGAATCTTTTATAATTCTCTTTCTAAACTGTATATTAGAAATGAACATTTATTTATGGGCAAAGAAAAACATTTCTAAGGAAGTGAGTTTCATTTTGCATTTAATTTTCTTTCTAATGTTGATCAGCCTTGACCTTGACATTAAATTAACATAGAAATGAGAATGTAAATTGTTATAAACATATAATAGAAGTCTTCAAAATATATTTTATGCTTGACTTTTTTTCCTAAAAAGAAATTAATCTCATCTCTAAAATTAGGCTTAAAGAGGAAACCTAATTTTGTTTTTTAAGGTAAAATTTATATGAGATCAATGATTAATGAATTTAATTTGTTTCATGTCATTCAAAAACTATCAAAGTAAATTCCATATTTTCTATCCTTTATTATAGAGTTGTTATTATGAAAAGTCAGAAATATATTTTGATTAAAATATTTTTTTTAAATAGCTGACTTGTCTTAAGTTACAAAGGCACTTTATACTGATAACTGAAAATCAATGGGCATGAAGACTATCATTTTCCAGTAAACTGCTTTTTTGCTATTAAATTCTATACAAATTTGAAACTGTCATGCGCCCAGTCATTGACTTACCTCCCTGCCAGGCAACAGCTGCTCAGTTCACTCTTCAAGGGTTCTCCTTTCTAGATGACATTGGAAATGAAACAAAAGACTTCACTGTTGACAATTTCCCATCATTAGAAAGGAAAAAAAAAAAAACACATTATCTAAGAATTAAAGAGGTAAGACCTGCTTAGGAATGCTTTAGTTACATTGTTTAATTCTAGAAATTTAAATGAGTTGATTGGACCTAATTGATTTTGCTTATTTTAGATGTGGCAAACAAAAACAAAAAAAAGCTACAAGTCAAACCTCAGTTTTAGAAGCCCATAACCTAATTTCATAGTGTAAGTTTTTCAAAGGTTTCAATTACTTTTTCTTTTGTTTGAGGGTTGTTCACATATATTGAGAAGGGTAATAATTTTTTGACTTTTCTTGGTGATAATTTAATTCTTCAAAAAGAGAAGGCAACAAAAAGAAAAGATTTTATTCTGCATCTGATTGTCACTAACAAGAAGAGAGTCGTTATACGGGGTAAAAATGATAGAAACATACAGTAGTAAGTCATCATTCTCTCCTAGAATTTGTGATACAGAAGGAAAGAAAATGTAATAACAATCCAAAATAAAGCTGGGATTTTGGAATAGTAGATTTCAAAAGTTTCTGAATAAATATAAATATGATTACATTGCCTAAAATACTTCTGGGGAAGTCAGCCCAAAAAGAATGGAAGAACTTTGTGAATTAAATTTTGAACAACAATTTTGATTACAGGAAAAAAAAAATATTTGTCAGAGAATTAACACGGATGCATTGGGAGCTAGCATCCAACTTTGTTTTAAACATATATATATACTAAAAGATAAAAGCAAAACCAAGTAAAACAATATGACCATGACAAGGTGATATAAAAATAGAATTGTCAGAATCAAATCACAGAATGAACTGCAGCTGGCATGGGAAGCTAAGGACAACAAAAATGGTCTTTTATTTTGTTTAGTTTTAGCTATATTTGAAGAAAAAGCAGTATCAAAAAAGGCTTAGGACTGCTTCTTGGAGGTGGATGAAAAAAATCATCAACGAGTATACAGAATAGTTAGAGCTGTACAACACCTTAGTTCTATTTTCTCTCCCAATCATCTTAGCGCTGGAAATTACAAAATAAAAATGCTTAACAAGAGTTGATAATTCAAGATAATTTAGGAGATAATAAAAAGCACTTAGTTACAATTGATGAATTTACATCATTTGGCCTGGTTGAGCTACATCTCTTGGCCCTGAAAGAACTGGCAGATGTGATTGCTGGATCCCTATCATTGACATTCCAAAGATCATGGAAAATGAGAATATGGAAAATGCTATAAAACTGAAGGAAGGCAAACATCTTGATTTTTGCAATTAAAAAAGAGAGAAAATCAGAGTCTGTGGACAACATCACTGAGTTTGACTTTGACTTTTGAAAATTATTTTTAGAACATATCATTAAGTAAATAGTTGGCAAAAATTTAGAAACAGAAGCAATGATTACAAAGAGCCAGAAGGCTTCCAAAAGGAAAAAGTTGTGCCAGACTCCATGTCTTTTTCAAAAAGACTGTATACTATACAAATAGATGATGAGAATGTTGTGTATAGAATTGGCTTAAATTTGTCAAATTTTAATTATATTTATCTAATTTTTAAAAGCAAATTAGTTAATATAATATTTGGGAAGAATATGGAAAAGGATTAATTAGATAATAATCAATTCAGATGGTTTCAGAACTTGTTGAACAGCCAAAGACAGAGTCACTACAATTAATGATTCAATGATTAATGATTCAATGTCAATGTAGCAGGAGGTCTCCAGTGGAATACTCCAGGGATCTGTGTTTGGCCCTTGCTAGCTAACATTTTTATTGATGCCTTATGTGAAGGCACAGGTGCCATACTCATCAATTTGTACATGACATCAGACTGGGAGGAACAGGTAATACACTAGCTAACAGTCAGCTAGAGGCTGCTATAGCAGATAAAGTGCTGGGCCTGGAGTCAGGAAAACTCAGTTTAAAATCCAGTCTCATATACTTAGTGTGAGATGGTGAGCAAGTCACAATCTCTATTTACTTTAATGTTCTTGACTGTAAATACAGAATGATAATTGCAATTACTTCATAGAATTGTTTTGAGGATTTAATGGAAAGATATTTATAAAGTAAATGTCTGTCACATGATGAGCGCTTCATCTTTTTTTTTCCCCTTATTCTTCCCATCCAGGATCCAAAACAAACATTTGTTTAGTTGAATCTATTTATGATAAAATTTAACTAGGATGCATATAAAATTTTACTGTTGGGTACAATCAAATGGATATCTCATTTATAACACAAGGTAGCCAGGGATAGATAGTAATTTTCTGGAAAAAATGTGATTTTTAGCAAATTGTAAACTTAATGAAAGTCAGAAGCATATTATGGCAGGTGGAAAAGCTAATGTGATCTTAAGCTGCATTAAAGGATGTTGACTCTAGGGATTAGAAACAGAAAGATTAGTTAGGAGACTATTTAAATTATAAAGCAAATGATGGAGGACTGATTTTAGATTGCAGTTATTACAGAAAACAATATATGTGGAAAAAAGTACTCTGAGCTTTAGGCACATACAAATTTCAATGAAAGAGCATGACAAAGGAGAAAGAGTTTAAAATTAGAGAACATGAAGTTATATATGTGACCCTGGGCAACTCATCTGTGGAAGTCAGACATGAATGGGTGATATTAAATGTCTTCCAAACTCCTTTTCAGTTCTAATATTTTCTCATGGGAAGTGGGAGATTTAATATTCATAAAGGCTATTTGAACTCAGCCCTCATAAATACAAATAATGTCTAGAATAAGGAAGATAACAGTTTTACTGTACTCTACCTCTTTAAATATAAAATCCATAGGACTTTTTTTTTTTGTTCCTGTAATAAATTTTAGGATGGACACTTTTAAACTATACTAGTTTCAGGCAGAATGACCGATGTAACAAGGGGCCAAGTGTTCATGTTATGGAAGGATAGAATAAAGTAATGATCCTTAGCCTGGAAAAGACTGGGGGGACCAAGGAGAGACAATGTAGTTTGCTCTAAGTATTTGAAAGGTTATGATTTTTTTGGGGGGGGAAGATTCAACTTCTTTTTGGTCCTGGAGAGAAAGTATTTAGATTTAGACTCATATTGGGAGAGAAAATTCTAAAAAAGCATTTTTATATATTTATTTAGTATTTTGACTGGGTCATGCATATATATATCTAGAAGATAATTTAATCCAATATCATTATTTTTGTTAAGTAAAAACAAACTTAACAGCCAGAGATGTTAAATGTCTTGACTAAGGTCATTCAGTTAGCAAGTATCATACACACAAAAATAGAAGGCACTTCCTCTAACTTAAAAATTTCCAAAACATAGAATGGGTTATTTCAGGAGGTAATAATAGTATTATCATCATAACTTTTGTTACTAAAATTATTTAATAATTGGAATTGATGTAGAATTTTAAGAACTAAAAATAATATTGCATTTATCCCATTACTACAATTAACTCATTTGAACTTAAAACAGCCATGAGGTACAGACTGCAAGTATTATTTCCATTTTTAAGATGACTATAGTGAGGTTAAGAAAGGTCCAGCAGTTTGTCTCGAATCATTACAAATATCTGAAAAGGGATATCAACCCAGTTTTTTTCTCATTCCCAGTCCAGAGTATTCTCTCTACCATAGGAATTCCCTATCACTGGAAATATTCATAAAGGGGATGCATAACAACTTGTCAGGGATACCTTTCTGAAGGTTTCTGTTCAGGTTGTTTTAGGACAACACTGAGGTCTTTTTAAAACTGATATACTATGATTCTCAACAAATGGTCTATTCTCCAATTTGAATTTATTTAATGCAAAGAAATCTATTCTTCCTTCTTATAGGTAGATAACCCTGACTCTTCTTGATTTTCTCACTTTGGTTTTTGATACTACTGTTTCCAGTATTGCAAATAAATGAATTCTCTTGGTAGTAGACAAAGGTAAAGAGGGAGTTTAAAAACCAGCTGTTTATAAAGGGTTGAGCCTATAAAAGAGGTCATCTGTCAAAAACTGACAGTGCAGAACTCCATTATCATTTTAAAAAATCCCTTCAGTTGACCTACCACCCCCTCAAGCAATTGTGCTCTATCTCTATTTCTTCTTTCTTTTAGACATTCTTTGGGGAAAAAACAAAAGAAAAGAAACCAAAAAAAATGTAATCCTTGCCTCCCTTTTCTCACTTCTCACAACTTTTCAATTCTACACAATCTTTCTTCTGACTCAACATGTAATTATACTTAATCTTTCTAAGGTCACCATAATCTTTCCCACACTTGACAAAAAAAAAGTTCGTTTATTTTCAGGTATATCTAGTTATATCTCTTAATTGGGGGATTTGGAAGGTGGAAGTAGTAGATCTTAGGAAGGATAAATGGCAAAAAGGCTTTGTTATAAAAGAGGGCATTCTGGGCTACTGGTGGGGTGAAAGATACAGGATAAAAATAAATTCATGTGAAAACAAGATACCAATATGCATATAATGGATAGTCCCAATGAAAATCTTGAAATTCTACAGGAAACTGCCCAACTCTACATAATTCTAATGACTTCCCTCTTTTATTTTTTTCCAATTTATCCTGAATATTGCTTGCTTTGTATAGTTTTAGTTACATGTTTTCTCTCCTATTAGATTATTAATTCGTTTACGTGTGTGTGTGTGTGTGTATTATATATAAAGGGCTGTCTTTTCTCCCTTTACTTATCACCAGCATTTAGCATACTATCTAGCACATAGTAGAAAATTAATAAATATTTATTGATTGAAAGTTTATTGAACTATCATAGCCCACATGGGTATTGAGTATACATGCTACTCAGGACTTCAGTAGAGATTCCGTTCACTCCTTCCACCCATTACTCACCCAAGCAAGGATGATCCTACCCATGAGGTTTTTTCCAGGTTGCACCAACACATCTCCTTGCAGAGTTTATAGCAGCTTTGTGCACCAGGGGAAGTTGATTCATTTCAAAGTTGTGGTAGTGTAGGTGATAGATGACAAAATTTCTGGGACATCATAAAGTCATTTTTGAGGGGAAGGGGGAAGGACAAGCAGGTTAATGGCTCTGCTGGCCACGGTCTAGCAAAATTGACTGCCTTTTTTGTTTTGTTTTGTTTTGTTTTAGAATTCAGCATAACATCTTGTTTTATCCCATGTATCTATATAAGCTCTCTGTTATCCCTCCTAACTTCTACCTCCTAGAACATAAACACTTACTTCAAATGTTCAACTTATGTGTTGCCATTTATATTTTTCCTCTTCCCATTAGTTGCTGATGATTTTCCTTTCCTCTAATTACTCAAAATTCATTTATAATAACAAAATAAACTAGCATTAAAATATAGATTTAAAGGTGATTTACATGCATTATCTCATTTCAACCCTATAAGTTGTCCTGGAAATTGGTGCTATTTTATCCTTATTTTAAAGATGAAGAAATTGAGGTAGTGATTAAATAAATGGCCTAAGGTTATTAAGTTATTAAATATCTGAGTTAATATTTGAATTCAAGTCTTTCTGAGTCTAAGCTTTTTTTCTTTCCTTTTTTTTTTTTTCTGAGGCAATTGGAGTTAAGTGACTTGCCCAGGGTCACACAGGTAGGAAGTGTTCAAATTTGAACTCCAGTCATCCTGATTTCAGGACTAGTGCTCTATCTACTGTGCTACCTACTTGCCCATCTAGGCTTTTTCAAAGTCATTTCTGTTTCAATTTGCTCTAATATCTGTCTTCTAGTATACTGATACTATATTCTGCTTCCCCTATCCAATACCCTTCCCACTCAAAAAGAGTATATGTATTTTCAGAGCAGAAATTTTTTTGGACAAAATATTGTTATCTACAGAGACAGACTAAGATCCTTAAGAATGAGAAACAATTGCATTTCAGAATTTAACTTTGAGCCAACAGATGTCAATTTGTTTTTCTGTGTTTGGTTGAATTTGATTTTACCATAAACTATATCTACTTGTCTTATTAAGTAAAATACTTTGTTTTTGCACCAGAAATTAAGGATGTTAAACTTAAAGCAATATAGTCTTGATGTTTTTCCCTTATGTTTTGACAATTTCCAGAAGATGAGCCTCCCAACATGGACCAGCAATTAAATTGAAGCTTGTAATTCCATTCCCCAGCTCAATTTCAAGTTATATACTTTCCATTAAGTGGCCAACTTCAGAAGCTTCAAGAATACTAAATTTATCAAATGAGATTAGATGATATCATGTACTAGCTGAGCATGCTATAAATTAAATGACTTAGAAGCCTCATCAGTATCCCTAACCAAGGTGAAAAAGCTAATAGTCTCACATACATTGATAGAGACATCAGTGAGGGAAAGAAAAAATATTTCTTTACAAGGTTATTTACCTTGAAGCAAGACATATTATGACTAAGTAGTTATTTATTGATGAGAACATGTTAAAAAACACTTCCTTATTTTTAAGTATTTTCCCCTGCTATGACTATGTTTGTGCCTGTGTATACAAAACTGAGATAGGAAAGCAAAGCAATTATCTAGATAAGTAGATGGCAGAGATGATGAGGATTTTGAGTGAAACAGACAAAAAAACCTAGAATATTATTTTTTCTCTTGAATTATGAAGATAATTAACATAATCCTCTATGTAACAACTTATTTTTCTGACCTTGATCACTTTAGTTTCTATAAGCCTGGGCAAGTCTAGTACTTCCTCTAGGTCTCAGTTTTGCTCATCTTTAAAAGGGTAGAAATTTTGGAAGTTGGATTGGAAATTAAAGTCCTTTGTACTCCCTAAATTATTAACTCCCTAATGACAAAGTTGTCTTTAACTTATATTGGCTATGTGACCCTTGCAAATCACTTAATCTTTCAATGCTTTTAAAGAGTAAACTATATAAAAGGTGCCAACTAGCATTAATAATAGAAATTCCTCACCAGTAGTATTCTATAGTAATGAAACAGAAGGTTCTGTTGCTATTTTCAATTCCATGAATTTATCACAGTATGTTAAGTGTTCTTTAAGAGGCAATATTCTATGAATTTTCACTCATACATATGAAATGAAAAGCATTAGGGATACAGACACTACAATAAAGTTAGTTTCTGCATTCCTTTCTTTTAAATAAAAATTTTCCATGCTGAAAGCTATCAAACCAGAAAATGTCTTTTCAAATGTCTTCGTGCAAATGACAAATAGTAATGTTTTCAAATGTGTTTGAAAACAATGACAGACAATCTAGACAATTCCCTCTCCTCCAGTGCCAACAAAGAAGAAAAATTACTCAAGCAGCATGTGGTGGTGATAAGTTTTTTTTCTTTCTGTCATTGAAGAGAAGTAAAATGATTCACAATAGAGCCAATTTATGAATGGAACCATTGAAATATGTGATAATTCAGTAATTAAATTTACAAATGGACATCCTAAAAAATAAGACATCATATAATAATACCATTGGTTTGGTGAAATGATGCAGTTTGACTGAATCATCCAGGACACAATGAAATTTGTTAGGGGAAAAGTATATTTTTTCCTAGATACTGCAAGAAGCAATAGGAGAAATTTTCATTATTATTATTGCTATTTTCATATAACTTAATGTTGACTTTTCTGCTGAGAGAAACCAAAAATGATAATGTATTATCAGAAAATTGTATTGTCTGTTTTCCTCACTCTCCATATCATAAACAGATCAATCTAAGACTAGACAGCACAGTTCAGTCACCATAGCCTAGCTACTTAATCAACCTAGATGTGTCAAAGCCTAATCAATCAATCATGAGCTGAGTTTACAGACATCTCAGTGACCAATTTTGCCCACAGTAGAACCTAGATAACTTCCAGGAAGGCCTGAAAATCTGACATCTATGCTAAGTTAAAAGTAAAAAAAACAACATTTTATGCAAACTTAAAAATAAATTTTATATAGATTTTTAAAAAGAATGTTTCAATACTATCTCTAAATTTAATACTTATTCATGTCTAAACATGTTTTTAAAGAATATCTTGATGTTAGTGTCATAGAGAAATTATTTGATACTTATATGAAATTTATATCAAGAATTACATATGTATATATAATTGCAAACTCTAATTGCAAAATCTAAATGTCTAAGATTGTTAGACATTTTAAAATGGATATTTTAAGGAATAAAAAGGATATTTAAAAGGAATAAAAATTCCTTTTAAGTTATTATGCTAATTGCATTGACCTATGTGAAACCATAAAATCTCCTCTTTGAAATCTGGAATTTGGTTCTGCTTTTTTCCCAATGAAAGAGTATTTAAAATATACATTACGTATATTGCAAAATATAGTTAGACAATGAAGTTTAATAGACCATAAAGCTTCTGCTAAAAAGGACCTCAGAGGTCAATCTGATCTTATAACCTTACTAAACAGAAGAGTAACTGAAACCCAGGAAAAGTGACTTATACAAAGATCAGATAAGTAATAAAAGAGAATTTGAACTCAATAGAATCGTTATTTTTTTCCATACACACACACACACACACACACACACACACACACACACACTATAATATATACTGTTTGTGCATATCTACAGAGGTCTATTTCCCTCTCACTTCTTTCTCTTTCTGATCCATGTATCTATGCTTCAAGAACTGAAGGTTGCCAATGTGTTGGGTCTGGCATTGGGTAAATGGTGATATAATAGAAAAGAAAGAGGTCTGACCCTATAATTAGAGGGAATGGGTTCAAATACCAATTTGGACACTTATTTGTGTGACTTTGGTGAAATCACTAATTTTACTGGGTTTTATAAGATAGGGGAGGCTAATCTACATTGGTGGCAGAAGTGTTCACAGTGATAAGAGAACAAACTATTACAGAAAATACATCTTATTCAGGGGCAAGCCCTAGATTAAAAAACACCCCATAAAAACTTGAGGAAACTTGAAGCCTTTATGTATACCTGCCCTTATCTCTGGAAGCAGGCCTTTTTCCATAGTTTGTAAGAGATGCTGCTGTATTTTTCAACATTAGAATGAAATACTTATCAGGCCAACATAGTAAAGTCCAGCAGTCTGCGATAAATATGGCTTTTCAATATATGAAGAAATGAATGAATATGAAATATATCTAAGAGGTTCATGCATGCAGGGTGAAAAGAATACTAAAGAAAGTATGCCATGTGGACTTCAGAAAAAAACCTTTTGGGATTTGTATAATGCTACAAAGTTCTCTAAAGCAGTTATTTTCAACATTGTGCTTCTGTCCACTTTTAGATAGCATCATTTTTGCAGCTGGAGCCTGTTTGTCAGTCTCCATTGAAATACATCATGTCAAATAATTCTCCACTGAAAAGAGGCTCTTTAAATATTCATATTCTTGCCCTGTAGGAGAGCTCTTTCTATTTGCATTTAATTAAATCACACATGCAAGTGAAAAACTCCCTGTGCCAGTAAACGAACATTTTCACCTTTATTTGTTTCTGCAATCCATATAGGCAGAGATGAAATTTGCCAACACAGAACTCTTGCTTACAGAGACTAGATCTCAGGCTTTACTCTTTTAGGGGCATCAGATTCTTTCTGACATGCAAATCCTTGGGGTTAAAATACTATTTAAAGTTCACATTTTAGTTTACAATGGGGCTGCACCCAAGATGATTTAGATTTAATAAAAAATGAGAAATAGAAAGAACACATAACCTTTTATATCCCAAACAGATCACATAACATTTGCAATTAATAACCATGACTGTGAGTAAATGGCATCTTGAATGACAATTGTAGAGCACTATTAATATCAATGATAAAATGTCAAAGCACCCAAATGTCAAAGCATTTCCTTTTAACATAGAGATAGTATGTCTATAACAAATGGTGTAGCACCTGTGATTTGATAATGATATCATTTGGGGATTTGGGGAGAAAAAATAGGCAAACAATGATTTACAGATGTAGGATTCAAATTGCTCTTGCTTTTAGGCAACATTACCAAGTGTTCCTCTTGGAATGTTTTATCTTCAGCTGAATCTGGAAACTCAGTTTTAATGGATCAGAATACCATGCAGTTGAGTAGAAACTCAATGGAGATTCAGTTCAGTCACCTACCCTGCAAAGCTTTGTTGTTGTAGACCTTGTTCACAAAGTCTCTTGTAGGAAAGAGAAGACTGACATTTATGGAAAACAACTTTTCTTTATATTTCAGAACAGTACTAACCATATTATGTAATGCTACCACTATTAAATTTGATGATGTGCCAGAAATCATCTAGATTGCTATTAAATGTGATTTTTTTATTATTGCGTGGTGCAAAATGGATGAATGAAGGCAATCTTACAATGAAAATCAATATTTATCTTCTCTTGTAACATGCATCTTATACCAATGAAATAAATGAAATCAAATAGTATATCTATCACGGTTACTTACAGTCAACAAGAGACATAATATTAGGATGCTGGAAAGAAGAATGCTTGATTTTTTTTTTCCATAGATGAGATTGAATCTCCTACTGCAGACTTTGATGGCACCAGACTGTGACAGAGTGCTGGGGGACCCAAATAACCTTTGTTCCTTCACACACTCATGCTGGTTGACTCTTCAGTCTGACTGTGATGGGGTCATATAACCAAGGATAGAAATAACATAAATATACACTCTTTCTGCTCTCCTTTTTCATGAGTGTCTCTATATTCCCTCCCTCCAGAGACCTGCCAAATATCCTCTGACTGCATTTTACAATGTTGTTCCAAAGGGAAAAAAAATAAAAGAAAAAGTATTCTTTTTAAAACTAGTATTCCTATCTATGTCATCTCAACTCTCACAGAAAAAAAAAAAAGCAGAGCTGTGACTAGCAATTTTTATATTAGGGGCAAAAATCACCTAGTATAAGCTATTCATTAGTTTAGCTGTGCCCAACTCTTGGTGACCCTATTTGGAGTTTTCTTGGCAAAGGTATTGGACTGGTTTGTTATTCCTTCTCCAGCCCAATTTATAGATGGGGGGACAAGATAAATAGGGTTAAATGACTCGCTCAAGTTCACACAGCTATTAAATGAGGCCAGATAAGTTTAGAAGATCCTTTGTGCCTCCACTAGTGCAGATTTATAATTTCTATGTAAGTTCAGATCTTAGAGAGTTATCTGAGCCACTGAGAAGTTAATTTACTTGCTGAGGTTCATACTGATAATAAGGTTTACAAAAAAAGGACTTAAACCCTACTCTCCTTGTCCTACTCTTTCTGTGCCTTATCACTTTGCCTCTAAAAGGCACTAACTAAATATGACTCTCATGCAAAGATTAGAGAATTCATGAATAAAACTGGATATGTTGACCTTCATAACAGGGTATTATTTATTCTGTAGAGCACCTAAGATCCACTATCACAGGTAGTATGCACTGTTAAATTACATCTTCCTTTTTGCTCTTTGAAAACAAATCTAGCAAAACACCTGTAGTTTCAGACCACTGTGAACCACAGATGGTCTCCCTTAATAGCTTTTACTACATATAGGTGACATGTGCAGTTTTACTGGTACTGGTAGAATGGTCTCAAAATCAGCATAAATATGTCTTTTTTGCACCATTAGTCAGACAGATCATGCTTTGGAATTAGAGTAAGGGACACACACAAAGTCAAAGAGGAGGAACTTAAAGTTATATTTAAAGCACTTTTACAAAGTCCTTGGGCAAAATTAAAATGACACTATAGGTATTTAAAAAGTGTTTGTGGAATTGAATTGGTAGACATAAGGAATGCAGAGACAAGATCTCATATACATGTCACTTTTAGCATTATACATGAAAACATTTTACATAAAACTGCCCCTTTTTGCCTCCTGTCCTTTCTTTTTTTCCTGTTTTTCTCCCTTCTTTCTTTTTTTCCCCTTTCTCCTCCTCCTCCTTCTCCTCCTCCTATTCCTGTTCCTAACCCTCCTCTTCTTCCTCCTGTCTTTCTTGTTCTTGTTTTTTTTTTTGTTCTTGTTCTTGTTCATTCTTCTTGTTTTTATTCGTTCTTTTTGTTCTTGTTCTTCTTGTTCTTATTCTTGTTCTTGTTTTTCTTTTTCTTCTTGTTCTTCTTCTTCTTGTTCTTGTTCTTGTTCTTCTCCTTCTTCTTCTTTTCCCTTCTCCTCCTCTTTATCCTCTCCTCCTCCTCCTTTTCCTCCTCCTCCTCTTCTTCCTTCTTTTCCTATTCCTCCTCCTCCTTCTTTTGTCTATTTATCTGTGTCTCTGTGTTTCTGTCTCTCCCTATGCCTCTCTGTGTGTCTCCCTCTCTTTCATTCTTTCCCTGTTTATTATATTCAATATATAAAGAAAATGAGGTTTTGAAAAAATAAATGATTTGTTCTAAATCACACACCTAGTTACAGAAGCAATATTTGAATTCAAATTTTGCAGAGACTGGAAGATGTCTTAGCTTGTTTTCCTCTGGAGTCCAGGGATAATCTCATTCACTAAGAGGTCTGAAAGACTGAAGGTCAAATAAACTGAGCTGTCAAACTGAAAGGAAAAGAAATTTATTAACATACTAAGGAAGACAGTTTTTTTTTTTTTTTTCTGAGAGCAACTTCAGTTTTCTAGGTTAAAAATCTTATTTTATACAACTTTCCCAGGCCCCTTTAGAATAGTCAATTGTCCGCATTCTATGCATTTGAATGGACCAGTGAAATATATTTTGTTTCAATAAAAAAAGTTGATCTAAGCCAAAGTTTGGTAACCTATGGCCTACTGGCCAAACTTGGACTGTTTCAGTATTTGAATAAAGTTTAGTATTTAGTCTTTAGGAAAATGAAGTATAAGTCAAACAACATATGCTAATAATAAAGTTATTTTTCCTTCACACTACCTCCAAGGCCAGTACTCTACATTACGCATTTATGTCATATAACAAGCTGCCTGAATGTGTAATAATTAAGTACATATATTCATTATGCCATTGTCCATGCATGTATTTTAATTTTGTCACTTCATTGGTCAAGAATCTACTATGATTCATTCACTATTGCTTGAGGCATCAAACCTAAATAGCAAATGTCTATTTTGATTTTTCAGATCCTCCATAACCAGCTCTAACCTACTTAACTTCTCCCTCCTACCTCCCCCAATACTATACCTACCAACTAAAAAGGGTTTCAGGGAAATGATTGTACTTTCATTTTGATTTCTTGAAACTACTAATACAACTATAGTAGCTGCTCAGAAAAACACAGATTGTAGCAAACTCACTTTGTTTTTTTCTTACTGTTAACCTAGAAGAGAGCCTTTCCTTTCTTTTTGGAAAGTCTCTTGCCTTCTTTCCCTCTTCTTATTCAAATCCTGATTAATATTTGAGTGCCAGCTCAAGCATAACTTCTTTTATAGTCTCTACTTTCTCTAATTTCCTATTACATATATAGTTAATTTATAATTATAATAATAATTAATACTTACATAGCATTTACTTTGTTCGAGGCATTGTGCTAAATGCTTTACAATTATTATATCATTTGATTCTCACAACACCCAAATTTGGTATCATTATCCCCATTTTATAGAAGAGGAAACAAAGAGATTAAATGGATTGCTGAGGGTCACACAGTTACTTAATAGCACATAAATTAGTCTTTAATAATTTAATTTTTAAAAAATCTGTTAAGTTTTTCATCTTCAAGTTGATTATAAAATAGCTCTTTTGAGTGTAGTAAGAATAGTTTGTGGGTTTTTTGGTCATCTATATGACGCCTAGCAAAAAGTGCTATACAAGGAAAGGTACTGAACCAGAAGTTAAGAAAGATTAATTCCTATTACAAACAAGTAATTCAATTACCTGAAAACAAATAAATAAGGTAATATTTTCAGTCTCTACTTCACAGAACTATCTGGAAAATCAAATGATAGAGAATATGTAAAAAGCTTTTCAAACCTTAAAGGGTTGTATAAATGCCAATTAGAATTTTTGTGCTGAATAAGGGCTTTCTCATTGATTATTCTGAACCAATATTATAATAACACTTGCAAGTTTTAAATCTTCTCTTACAAACCTGATGGCTGTCTTGAATTTAACAAAATCACTGTATAATGAGTCTGGTGTATCATGCATGAAAGGGCCCTGACTAATTCTTCTTGTACTAAATTAAGTTCATCCTACTGAAAGTGGCCTCACATTTCTCTATCCATATCAACAATTTTCTTCAAACTTTTAAATAAAAATTTTTTCAGTATTCCTGTATCTTTTCTGTTATTTGGCTATGACTAGAAGATGTTCGTAAAACTCCTTCAGTCATCTCTATACACTTTTTTCGCTGTTCTCTGCTTTACTTTGTCTAAGGAAACCTGACTACAGTGAAATCTTTGACTTGGGAAACAATTTATCTTCTTTTATCTGAACCTTAGGGAACTGCTTTTTGTTACTGTATTAAAAAAAAAAAGAATTCTGACAAGATCACACTGAATTCAGACTAATTAGCTGATATGCTAAATGACAGCGTCATATTTGGTTCAGAAACTTATAGTAAATACACTTTTTAAACCAAATGGTGACATTAAAAATGAGAAAGAATTGACATTAAATGAGAAAGAAATGACATTAAAAATTAAAGAACACTTAACTACACAAGGCCATTCATTTTGTTTTCTCTTTTATATAATTTGTATCTGATAAGGTGTGACTAACCTTTATGAAATTTAGATTAAATGATTTTTTTCCTAAATCATTACAACAATTCCCTATTAGCACTTGTTAGATCAGTTAATATTTATAAGGATTTTGATCATTTCTGAAAGATGGGATAATTAATTAACTACTTATTAACAAAGTGAACAAAAGCCTAGAATCAAGTTTATGGTCAGTATTTCTAATATTCTTTTGGGTACTTTTATTTAATTGGGGATTTTTTCCCCCAAAATTGATTTGTACCATTTGTTTTAGTGGGAAATGGAAGCATGTGAAATTGCAGCCTCATTAACTTTTAGGATGTGGGAGTTGATTTTTCTTTTGCATGTCAACAATTTCTTAGAAAGAGACAGAGTTAGAATTGGCACAATCATTTACAAAAGTTAGAGAATAATGTATTCACCCATGGTGGCAAGGCACTGAAACGCACCAAAACCTCCAGGGCCAGTAAGTTAATTCTTTTTGCATGTGTAGTGATCTCTTTTAATTTGTCATAATGGCAGGAACAAATCTGTTAGCATGTAATGGTTCTAATCTATGTAACAAATAATGGTGAGCTAAGCTGACTAGATCCCATCTGTCTACTGAACTATTCATAGCATCTCATTCATCCTGAGTCCAATCCATTATTTCCTCAATGGCACATATTAATTCTCTGCTATGAGAAAATGTAGTACATCATTATGGAACCCTTTTCTTTTAATCCAAAATATTCAGCAGGAACTTAGTACCTGATATCCCAGGTTGTAATTAATTTTCAAAGTAAGTTAAGAGCAAATGATAAACTTCATATTTCTTTCTTTTTTCAATTCCTCCAGCACTATAACTAAAAATTCAATTTTAATAAAAACAACAATATTAAACTAAATCTACATTATTTACTCTTTAAAGAAATTCATGTTTATTCAGCTAAAATGGAAAGTTTCTTTGACAAAGCTTAAAACAATATCTATTTTAGTTAGTGGCCTCAATTTGAATTTGGAAAACTTT
Organism: Antechinus flavipes; assembly: GCF_016432865.1. Classification (NCBI taxonomy): domain Eukaryota; kingdom Metazoa; phylum Chordata; class Mammalia; order Dasyuromorphia; family Dasyuridae; genus Antechinus; species Antechinus flavipes. The sequence continues at coordinate 114,199,487 of NC_067400.1, read as the reverse complement.
AGGCATCATAGAAAAAAAAAAGTAGGAATCAGCAGCTTCAGAAATAAGCTTTGTTTTTAAAATGTTTTTTAAAAAAATTTTATTTGAAAAAACAGTAAGAAAAAAGATAAACAGAAAAGAATACAAAATGAAAATAAAGCAAAGCAAAAGAGAACATTTTATGAACTCAGCAGAACATCAGGGTGGATTCAAAATATATAACAACAAATTACAAGATCAAACAGTGTATACATTAATAGAAGAAATTATATTCATGAATGTCTATTTTTTTCTTTACTACCTTGTTAATCCTCTTTGGTTCTTTGCTTTATACTTTATTTGTTTCATTTCTTTTTCCTCCTTTCACACCCCCCTCACCCTCAAGCAAACAATAGTTAAGAAAAGATATATTTATGCATAAATATATATACATAATCACCCACACCCACATACTCACATATGTCTTTCCTATCCCTGCTGATTATAATTTAATTCTGCTCCATAACTTCCTTTGGTATTACTTAGCCTCTTCTCATCTAGAGATCCCTCCCTTGTCTTTCTCCCTTACCCTTTGCTTTCCCATTTGCTCATCTCTACCCCCTTATTTCTTTATAGATTTTTGAGGTTGCTAAACCCTTCATGGTATATATGTAGTGTTGCCTATCTAACCCATTTCCCATATTAGTAGGTTTTTAGAACTGAGTCGTCCTCCCGCTAATGACTCTGTCTATTCTTCTTCTGTACCTCATTTGTGTAAAACTAATCTTCCTTTTGAGCTGTCCCATTGTTGATGTATATCTTAAACATATAGTATATATTTTCCTATGTAAAAAATAAAGAATTTTTCCATGTTTAAATAGTTTGTCCAACATTAAGTTCCTTAAAATAGATCTTTCATATTGTTAAATTTTCTGTTAATTTAAAAAGTCCAGAAAATCTATAAGCTCATTGAATATCAATTTTTAAATTCAAAATTATATATGTTTGCTGAATATGATATTTTTAGCCACAGGCCTAGTCCTTTTCATTGTCAGTAGATATGATTCCAGGCATTTGCAGTCTTTTATTGTAGTTGCTCATAAGTCTTGTACAATTCTAATTGTAACTCCAGAATATTTGAATTTTTTTTCTTGCTTCTTACAAAATTTTCTCTTTGATCTAGGGTTTTCAAAGTTTGCCAATAATATCCCTGTGTGCTTTTCACAAAGGAAAACCTCTCTTTGAGGTGGAGATCAGTGTTTTTTTTTTTTTTTTTTTTTTTACTTTAGGACAATTTTCTTGGATCATTTCCTGCACTATTCTGTCAAGGTTCTCTTTTTGTTCAAAGCTTTTGGGCAGTCCAATTATTCTATATTTTCTCTTCTTGATCTGTTCTCCAGATAAGTGTTTTTTTTTTTTGTTTAAATAAGTTGTTTCACATTCTGCTCTATTTTCTCATTCCTTATAAATCTGTTTTATTATTTCTTGGTCTCTTATAACTTCATTGGCTTCCTCTTGCTCAATTCTAATTTTCCAAGAATTATTTTCATCTTTGAGACTCTGTACCTCCTTTTCTACTTGGTTCACTCTTTTCCCCATAAGCTTCTTGTTATTTTTGGATGGTTTTGATTTTTTATTTATTTACTTTTTAGTTTTTCCCCAATGTTTCTCATTTGATTTTTAAAATTTTTTTGAGTTTTTCTACACATTTTCTCCGGGCAGGGAACCATTTCACATTAATCTTTGGCGTAGAAGCTTTTTTTTTTTTTAATAAATTTTTTACTAAAATGTCCTCCTCTGATGATGAGCCCCATCTTCCTTGTTCTTAGTAATTTTAATGGTGGAGTTTTTTCTTCTTTGCCTATTCATTTAAAAATAATAATTTCTGTCAGTCCCTCTAATCACGGTTTGGGGGGATGGTGCTTCAAACTTCCCTTCAGTTCTCCACTCTGATTAGGAACCTCAAACCTAGAGATCCTCCTCCTGCAAGTGCCCATAGCCTTCTAGACTGTGGAATTGGGGTCTGTGTCCAGAAAGACTGAATGAACCTTGGCTGATTAGGAACACCAGGTTCAGCTTTGCTGTTGAGACTGGGCCTTGGGTGAGAAGGAATCAGCACCTGGTGAGTAAAGAAGCAGCAGGAAAGGGACACTGCTGAATGTGGGAAAGGTTGCTTTTTGTTTTTCTGGCTTTCTCCATGAGAAGAATTTCTCTTTCTTCCATCTTTCTGAATAGATGTTTTCTTTCAAGATTCAATTCAAATAAGATCTTCTATACTAGAAGTTTCCTGATATTCCTTGCAAGCTCTCTTCAAAATTAGATTGCAGCTGTTTTAGTACCTGCCTTAATCTGTAAAAGGTGAGTTTCTGTTTTGTGTCCTTGAGAGGAAGGAATGGTTTTACTTTTGACACTGTTTGCCTATAACCTAACGGAGATGCTGGCACATAGTGTACACTTAATAAATACTTGTTGATTCATTTTATAAATGATATATACTTTTCAGAGTCTCTGCTGTACTTAATGTGTTCCACTAGAGCTTTAGATGATAAAATTGTTTTCATATTAATACTTGCTGCATGATAAAATTTGCCTTGTCAAAAAATAATATTTCAGAACTGCACTGACTTTTTAATCTCTTCTAGGAATAAATTCCTTCCAACATTGAATTTTGGAAGCCATCCATGCCATTTCATTTTAAGTTCCTTCTTGTACATTTTTTTAATACAAATCCTCAATACATGGTTCTTAAAAGGAGCTCAGGACATTCCTCCAAACTTTAGAGTGGTAATCCATCAATATTCCTAGCTCTAACTATGTGGATGGCCTGATTTTTTTCTGGACATCTGTCTGATATTGTTAATACTACTTTGCTCTCTTGATTGGTAATCTTTTACATCCTCACATCTCCCAAATGACTCTCTATTTTTTCTTGGGTGACCTCAAATTTAATCCTTCAGTCTCAGGCATGAATATCCATGCCAGAAGAAAAATGAATTTATATTTTAAAGAAATGGATTGGAATAGTTACAATTTTCTAAAGACAGTCAAGTTTTCTTTATTTCTCTTTTTCAGGTCTCAGGTAGTGTCTGTCAAACTGGTTAAGAACAGTCTGTAGACTGTCTATGTAAATATATATCATAATATAAATCTTCCTGTGTCACTAGCTCTTTGCTGCTTAATACTAGTAATTAGACAATTATGGGATAACATTTCTGTTTTTACATATTTCAAGTAATCACATATGATTTTGGCACATGCTTCGACATATTTTTAAGCCTTAAATTAAATCAAATTTATAGTCAATAAAAATATAGAATATTATTTATTATTTTGATTCAATAGTGGCCTGTTGAAGAATATAATTTGTGAATATCTTCCTGTTCTTTTTTAAAGCGTTCATCAATGCTACCAATGATGAATGTATAGATTATTATCATTTTTTTTAAATATAAAGGTGGGAAATTAGATACATTGATTATATGTTGCTAATATAGAAGAAAATCACAAAACCATGTTAACTCCAAAATTTCATATCATTCAGATACCTGTCAAATAATCTCCTCTTCGAATCCTTTTTCACATGAAGAGGTAACCTTTCTTCTTGACCAGAACATGTACATGAAGAAGTAATCCCATTTCATCCTATCTTCTCAAATAGTCCTCTCCACCATATCTACTCTGTAACTAATCTTCAATCTCTTCATATCCAGTGACTGTTTTTCTATTGCGTATGCACATGCTCCTCTCTGCTCCCCAAATCTTCACTTGATCCTGACATTATTTCTACTAGATAGACAGATAGTTTGTACATAGTTATTAGCATCTTTTTTTCATTAGAACTGAGTCCCTTGAAAACATTTTTTTCCTTTTGTATGTTCATTTTTGTTATTTATCTAATGTCAATAATTTGCATACTTTCTTTCACAGAGTAGATATTTAATAAATGCTTGTTGACTACCTAGATAGTAATATTCTTCTTGGTATATATTTTTCTATGCTATATTCATTCTCTTTGTATTTTTCCTTTACTGTTATCGCTAATTCTTCATGTAACACACTGGAATATGCTTAGTTGGGCCTCTTGTCAACATTTTTAGAAGTTTTTCCTACCTTTTCACTATTTCTATTTTTTAATGAAGTGATATCATAATATCCCACAATTTTTTCAATAAAAATTACATTTTTTTTGAATTCTGAAGGGTTGTCTCTGGTTTTCATATATTTATGGCATTGTTTCTTAAAAGTGGTTTTAATTTTATTGCTTATCTTCTTGTTATAGCTAATTAGTTGTTAGGATTCTTACAAGGTGCTCAGTCAGTTATCTAATTCAGCATGGTACTTAACAATTCTCTAGTTCACTAATGTACTTAGTACTTATTAGAGTTCTACAAGATTCGCACCTTTAAGAGAGCATATAAGCTTTCTTATAAGCTAGGAGACTTAACCAGGATTCAATCCGGGACATTCAGAAGTCAGAGAGGAGAAGCCCACTGTCAGAGGAGGAGACAGATTCATTCCATTTTCTACTTTTATGCTAGCTGGAGGCTGAAGCTGGCGGAGGCAAAAGATTAGCAGCCGGAGCTCTTGAAACCAAGGAGAGAGATAAGCCTCTAAGGAAGCTAACTGGGCCCAAGGAAGGAGACAATATTTGAAAGAGAAAATAAAAGATTTGGACTTTAATACCTGGCTGCACTTGTGATTACACTGAACTGAAACTAACGCCGCCTCCAGAAGCCCCCCAAGAAACCTGCTCCCAGAGAGCATTATATTTTAGAGAAGAACATTGCAATTAGTATTTGTTTAAAAACCCTTAGAAAATGATAATAGAACATGTTCATAGCTATATTTTCTTTTTTGTAAAATTTCAGAGGCTTACAAAAGACTGTACTTCTTTGGTATAGTCACTAAGAACATAGATTCACCTCTAGCCAATAAGTATGTATTAGAGTAAGACATTATGGGAACACATAAAGTAGGGAAGTAAGTCAGAAAATATTTATCAGATATTTTGTCCAATCACTCAATCAACAGATAAGTTTTTTTTTTTTAATAGCTTTTTATCGGGACTTCCGGTTAAGATGGCGGATAGGAGGCTCACAGCTGCATAAGCTCCGCGCTTTCTCTCACTATCCACTTTATTACAAGCCTCTGAATTAATGCTTGACTGAAAAAAACCCACATATAGTTACCAAGAGAAGCCATCCTTGAGATTCGCCAAGAAAGGTCTGTCTTTACTGGAGGGCTGGGACGGTTTTAGATCGGGCGCAGGCGGCGGGCAGCGGCAAGGAGAGCACGGGAGCAGACGGGAGAGGAGGTGGGGAGTGATCGCAGCCGTCTCTGCGGGGAGAGCTTCGCTACAGGTTTGGATACTTTGCTCCGGCAGCAAGTCAGCAGCCCAGCAGAGAAGCTAAAAACACCGGGGTTGAAGAATACAACCCCAAACAGCTGGAGTCTCTCGGGACCTGGCCACCCTCCCCACACACACAGTGACTCAGCACGCTCTCGGATCTCAGAGCACAGGCGCAGCACAGTCGGGCTAGTGCCTCACTGCTGCCACCCGCAGTCTGGAGAGGAAGCTCGATAACACACCCAGCCCCTCCCCCAAAGAAAGACTCCAGTTTTTTCTGTTTTTCTTTGGTAGTTTGTCTTTGATTATTAGACAGAATGAGCAAGAAACTGAAGAGGACTTTAACCCCTGACAGCTTCTATACAGATAGAGAGCAGACTCTAAATCCTGAGGAGACTAAAAACAGACAGTCCCCAGGTGAATCCCCAAAGGAGGAGATCATCTGTTCCTCAGCACAGATGAACCTCATAGAAGTAATTAAAAAGGCTCTCACAAGGGAGCTAGAAGAAAAATGGGGAAAGCAGAGTGAGGCTTGGCAAAAGGAGAGGGAAGCTTGGGAAAAGGAGAGGGAGGCTTGGCAAAAGAGCCTGGAGAAGTCAGTTAAAGAGAGAGTGGATAAAGAAGTAAAATCCTTGAAAAATAAGATTGGTGAACTGGAAACAGAAAATAGCTCTCTAAAAAACAAAATTGGCGAAATGGAAAAAAATTCCACAGAACAAAAGAACTCAATTGGACAATTAGAAAAAGATCTTAAAAAAGTGAGCGAAGAAAATACTTCACTGAAAATCAGGGTCGAACAAATGGAATTGAATGACTCGAGGAGACAAGAAGAATCAGTCAAGCAAATCCAAAAAAATCAAACAATGGAAAAGAATGTGAAATACCTTCTGGGGAAGACAACAGACCTGGAAAACAGATCCAGGAGAGACAATCTGAGAATCATTGGACTTCCAGAAAAACATGATGAAAAAAAGAGCCTGGACACTATTTTCCAGGAATTATCAAAGAGAACTGCCCAGAAGTCATAGGAACAGAGGAAAAAATAAACATTGAAAGGATTCATCGATCACCCACTGAAAGGGATCCTAAAATCAAAACACCAAGGAATATAGTGGCCAAATGCCAGAACCCTCAGATGAAGGAAAAAATATTGCAAGCGGCTAGAAAAACCCAATTCAAGTATCAAGGAGCCACAATAAGGATCACCCAGGATCTGGCAGCATCCACATTAAAAGATCGAAGGGCCTGGAATATGATATTCCGAAAGGCTAAGGAACTTGGTATGCAACCAAAAATAACTTACCCAGCGAGAATGAACATCTTTTTCCAGGGAAGAAGATGGACATTCAACGAAGTAAGCGAATTTCATCTATTTCTGATGAAAAAGCCAGAACTTAACAAAAAGTTTGATCTACAAATATAGAACTCAAGAGAAATCTAAAAAGGTAAAGATTAATCTTGGGAACTATATTTTGACTATATAGATGTATAAAGAATACATGTATACCTTGTTCTAGAAATTGATGTGGAAAGGACATTGTACCAGAAAAAGGGTAAAGTGGGGGTAGTACATCTCATGAAGAGGCATAGGAAACCTATTATATCTGAGAGAAAGAATGGAGGGGGATGAATATAGTGGGTATCTGACTGCCTTCAGAATTGGCTTTAAGTGAAAAATCTTAAGACATATTCAATCTATGGTGAAACTTCTCCCATCTCATTGAAAAGTGAGAAGGGAAAAGTGAAAAGGGAAGGAATAAGCTAAGCGGAAGGGGATACGGGAACTGGGAGGGAAAGGGGTAAGATAGGGGGAGGAACTCTAAGGCGGGGGGAGGGATACTAAAAAGGGAAGGCTGTGAGAAGCAAGGGGTGCTCACAAGCTTAATACTGGGAAGGGGGGGAAAGGGGAAAGAAGGGAGAAAAGCATAAACCGGGGTTAACAAGATGGCAAGCAATACAGAATTGGTCATTCTAACCATAAATGTGAACGGGGTAAACTCCCCCATAAAGAGGAAGCGGTTAGCAGAATGGATTAAAAGCCAGAATCCTACAATATGTTGTTTACAGGAAACACACCTGAAGCGGGGAGATACATGCAGGTTAAAGGTAAAAGGTTGGAGCAAAATCTACTATGCTTCAGGTGAAGTCAAAAAAGCAGGGGTAGCCATCCTGATCTCAGATCAAGCTAAAGCAAAAATTGATCTAATTAAAAGAGATAAGGGAGGGCACTATATCTTGCTAAAGGGTAGCATGGATAATGAAGCACTATCTATATTAAACATATATGCACCAAGTGGGGTAGCATCTAAATTCTTAAAAGAGAAACTAAGAGAGCTGCAAGAAGAAATAGACAGTAAAACTATAATAGTGGGAGATCTTAACCTTGCACTCTCAGAATTAGATAAATCAAACCACAAAATAAATAAGAAAGAAGTCAAAGAGGTAAATAGAATACTAGAAAAGTTAGATATGATAGATCTCTGGAGAAAATGTAATGGAGACAGAAAGGAATACACTTTCTTTTCAGCAGTTCATGGAACCTATACAAAAATTGACCATATATTAGGACATAAAAACCTCAAACTCAAATGCAGTAAGGCAGAAATAGTAAATGCATCCTTTTCAGACCATGATGCAATGAAAATTACAGTCAACAAAAAACCAGGGGAAAGTAGACCAAAAAAATAATTGGAAACTAAATAATCTCATACTAAAGAATGATTGGGTGAAACAGCAAATCATAGACATAATTAATAACTTCACCCAAGAAAACGATATTAATGAGACATCATACCAAAATGTATGGGATGCAGCCAAAGCGGTAATAAGGGGAAATTTCATATCTCTAGAGGCCTATTTGTATAAAATAGAGAAAGAGAAGGTCAATGAATTGGGTTTGCAACTAAAAATGCTAGAAAAGGAACAAATTAAAAACCCCCAGTCAAACACTAAACTTGAAATTCTAAAAATAAAAGGAGAGATCAATAAAATTGAAAGTAAAAAAAAACTATTGAATTGATTAATAAAACTAAGAGTTGGTTCTATGAAAAAACCAACAAAATAGACAAACCCTTAGTAAATCTGATTAAAAAAAGGAAAGAGGAAAATCAAATTGTTAGTCTTAAAAATGAAAAGGGAGAACTCACCAGTAATGAAGAAGAAATTAGAGCAATAATTAGGAGTTACTTTGCTCAACTTTATGCCAATAAATTCGACAACTTAAATGAAATAGAAAAATACCTCCAAAAATATAGCTTGCCCAAACTAACAGAGGAAGAAGTAAATATCCTAAACAGTCCCATCTCAGAAAAAGAAATATAACAAACTATCAATCAACTCCCTAAGAAAAAATCACCAGGACCAGATGGATTTACATGTGAATTCTACCAAACATTTAAAAAACAATTAACTCCAATGCTAAATAAACTATTTGAAGAAGTAGGGATTGAAGGAGTCCTACCAAACTCCTTTTATGACACAGATATGGTACTGATACCTAAACCAGGTAGGCTGAAAACAGAGAAAGAAAATTATAGACCAATCTCCCTAATGAATATTGATGCTAAAATCTTAAATAAAATATTAGCAAAAAGATTACAGAAAATCATCCCCAGGATAATACACTATGACCAAGTAGGATTTATACCAGGAATGCAGGGCTGGTTCAATATTAGGAAAACTATTAGCATAATTGACTATATCAATAACCAACCAAACAAAAACCATATGATCATCTCAATAGATGCAGAAAAAGCATTTGATAAAATCCAACATCCATTCCTAATAAAAACACTTGAGAGCATAGGAATAAATGGACTTTTCCTTAAAATAGTCAGGAGCATATATTTAAAACCATCAGTAAGCATCATATGCAGTGGGGAAAAACTGGAACCTTTCCCAGTAAGATCTGGAGTGAAGCAAGGTTGCCCTCTATCACCATTATTATTTAATATCGTATTAGAAACACTAGCCTCGGCAATAAGAGTCGAGAAAGATATTAAAGGAATTAGAGTAGGCAATGAAGAAACCAAACTATCACTCTTTGCAGATGATATGATGGTATACCTAGAGAACCCCAGAGATTCTACTAAAAAGCTATTAGAAATAATTCATAATTTTAGCAAAGTAGCTGGCTACAAAATAAATCCCCATAAATCCTCAGCATTTTTATACATCTCCAACAAAACTCAACAGCAAGAGATACAAAGAGAAATTCCATTCAGAATAACTGTTGATACCATAAAATATTTGGGAATCTATCTACCAAAGGAAAGTCAGGAATTATATGAGCAAAATTATAAAAAAGTCTCCACACAAATAAAGTCAGACTTAAATAATTGGAAAAATATTAAGTGCTCTTGGATCGGCCGAGCGAACATAATAAAGATGACAATACTCCCTAAACTAATCTATTTATTTAGTGCTATACCAATCAAACTTCCAAGAAAATATTTTAATGATCTAGAAAAAATAACAACAAAATTCATATGGAACAATAAAAAGTCGAGAATCTCAAGGGAATTAATGAAAAAAAAAATCAAATGAAGGTGGCCTAGCTGTACCTGATCTAAAATTATATTATAAAGCAGCAGTCACCAAAACCATTTGGTATTGGCTAAGAAATAAATTAGTGGATCAGTGGAAAAGGTTAGGTTCACAAGACAGAATAGTCAACTATAGCAATCTAGTGTTTGACAAACCCAAAGCCCCTAACTTCTGGGAAAAGAATTCATTATTTGATAAAAACTGCTGGGATAATTGGAAATTAGTATGGCAGAAATTAGGCATGGACCCACACTTAACACCATATACCAAGATAAGATCAAAATGGGTCCATGACGTAGGCATAAAGAATGAGATTATAAATAAATTAGAGGAACATAGAATAGTTTATCTCTCAGACTTGTGGAGGAGAAAGAAATTTGTGACCAAAGATGAACTAGAGACCATTACTGATCACAAAATAGAAAATTTTGATTACATCAAATTAAAAAGCCTTTGTACAAACAAAACTAATGCAAACAAGATTAGAAGGGAAGCAACAAACTGGGAAAACATCTTCACAGTTAAAGGTTCTGATAAAGGCCTCATTTCTAAAATATATAGAGAACTGACTCAAATTTATAAGAAATCAAGCCATTCTCCAATTGATAAATGGTCAAAGGATATGAACAGACAATTTTCAGAGGATGAAATTGAAACTATTACCACTCATATGAAAGAGTGTTCCAAATCATTATTGATCAGAGAAATGCAAATTAAGACAACTCTGAGATACCACTACACACCTGTCAGATTGGCTAAGATGACAGGAAAAAATAATGATGAATGTTGGAGGGGATGCGGGAAAACTGGGACACTAATGCATTGTTGGTGGAGTTGTGAACGAATCCAACCATTCTGGAGAGCAATCTGGAATTATGCCCAAAAAATTATCAAATTGTGCATACCCTTTGATCCAGCAGTGTTTCTATTGGGCTTATATCCCAAAGAAATACTAAAGAAGGGAAAGGGACCTGTATGTGCCAAAATGTTTGTAGCAGCCCTATTTGTAGTGGCTAGAAACTGGAAAATGAATGGATGCCCATCAATTGGAGAATGGCTGGGTAAATTGTGGTATATGAATGTTATGGAATATTATTGTTCTGTAAGAAATGACCAGCAGGATGAATACAGAGAGGACTGGCGAGACTTACATGAACTGATGCTAAGTGAAATGAGCAGAACCAGGAGATTATTATACACTTCGACAACGATATTGTATGAGGACATATTTTGATGGAAGTGTATTTCTTTGACAAAGAGACCTAACTAAGTTTCAATTGATAAATGACGGACAAAAGCAGCTACACCCAAAGAACGAACACTGGGAAACGAATGTGAACTATCTGCATTTTTGTTTTTCTTCCTGCGTTATTTATACCTTCTGAATCCAATTCTCCCTATGCAACAAGAGAACTGTTTGGTTCTGCAAACATATATTGTATCTAGGATATACTGCAACATATCCAACATATAAAGGACTACTTGCCATCTAGGGGAGAGGGTGGAGGGAGGGAGGGGAAAAAAAAAATCGGAAAAGAAACAAGTGCAAGGGATAATGTTGTCAATATAAAGTAATCATTAAATAAAAATTTAAAAAAATAAATAGCTTTTTATTTACAAGTTATATGTATGGGTAATTTTATAGCATTGACAATTGCCGAACATTTTGTTCCAATTTTTCTCCTCCTTCCCCCCATCCCCTCCCCTAGATGGCAGGATGACCAGTATATGTTAAATATATTAAAGTATAAATTAGACACACAATAAGAATACATGACCAAACTGTTATTTTGCTGTACAAAAAGTATTGGACTCTGAAATATTGTACAATTAGCTTGTGAGGGAAATCTAAAATGCAGGCAGGCAAAAATATGGGGATTGGGAATTCAATGTAATGGTTCTTAGTCATCTCCCAGAGTTCTTTCACTGGGTGTAGCTAGTTCAGCTCATTACTGCTCCATTGGAACTGATTTGGTTCATCTCATTGCTGAAGATGGCCAGGTCCATCAGAATTGATCATCATATAGTATTGCTGTTGAAGTATATAATGATCTCCTGGCCCTGCTCGTTTTACTCAGCATCAGTTCGTGTAAGTCTTTCCAGGCCTTTCTGAAATCATCCTGTTGGTCATTTCTTACCGAACAATAATATTCCATAATATTAATACCACAATTTATTCAGCCATTCTCCAATTGATGGGCATCTACTTAGTTTCCAGTTTCTGGTCACTACAAAGAGGGCTGCCACAAACATTTGTGCACATACAGATCCCTTTCCCTTCTTTATGATCTCTTTGGGATATAAGCCCAGTAGTAACATTGCTAGATCAAAGAGTATGCACAGTTTGATAACTTTTTGAGCATAATTCCAAATTGCTCTCCAGAATGGTTGGATGTATTCACAATTCCACCAACAATGTATTAGTGTCCCTATTTTCCCACATCCCCTCCAACATTCCACATTATCTTTCCCTGTCATTCTAGCCAGTCTGACAGGTGTGTAATGGTATCTCAGAGTTGTCTTAATTTGCATTTCTCTGATTAATAATGCCTTGGAGCATCTTTTCATATGGCTAGAAATAGTTTCAATTTCTTTGTCTGAGAATTGTCTGTTCATATCCTTTGACCATTGATCAATTGGAGAATGGCTTGATTTCTTAAATATCAATTCTCTATATTTTTTGGAAATGAGTCCTTTATCAGAACCTTTGACTGTAAAAATATTTTCCCAGTTTATTGCTTCCCTTCTAATTTTGTCTGCATTAGTTTTGTTTGTACAAAAACTTTTCAATTTGATATAATCAAAATTTTCTATTTTGTGATCAGTAATGATCTTTAGTTCTTCTTTGGTCACAAATTCCTTCCTCTTACATAGGTCTGAGAGGTAAACTATATTGTGTTCCTCTAATTTATTTATAATCTCATTCTTTATATTTAGGTTATGAACCCATTTTGACCTTATCTTGCTGTATGATGTTCCAAATGTGGGTCGATGCCTAGTTTCTGCCATACTAGTTTCCAATTTTCCCAGCTATTTTTGTCAAACAGTAAGTTCTTATCACCAAAACTAGGGTCTTTGGGTTTGTCAAACACTAGATTGCTATAGTTATTGACTGTTTTGTCCTTTGAACCGAACCTATTCCACTGATCCACTAATCTATTTCTTAGCCAATACTAAATGGTTTTGGTAATTGCTGTTTTATAATATAATTTTAGATCTGATACAGCTAAGCCACTTTCATTTGATTTTTTTTTTCATTAATTCCCTTGAAATTCTTGACCTTTTGTTTTTCCATATGAACTTTGTTCTTATTTTTTCTACGTCATTAAAATAGTTTTTTGGGAGTCTGATTGGTATAGTGCTAAACAAATAGATTAGTTTAGGTAGTATTGTCATCTTTATTATATTTGCTCGCCCTATCAAAGAACATCTAATATTTTTCCAGTTGGTTAGATCAGATTTAATTTGTGTGAAAAGTGTGTTGTAGTTTCACTCATAAAGTTTCTGATTTTCCCTTGGCAGATAGATTCCTAAGTATTTTATACTATCAGTAGTTACTTTAAATTGAATTTCTCTTTGTAACTCTGACTGTTGGATTTTGTTAGTGATATATAAGAATTCTGATGATTTATGTGCGTTTATTTTGTATCTTGCAACTTTGCTAAAGTTGTGGATTATTTCTAATAACTTTTTAGTAGAATCTCTGGGATTCTCTAAGTATACCATCATATCATCAGCAAAGAATGATAATTTGGTTTCCTCATTGCCTACTCTAATTCCTTTAATCTCTTTCTCAACTCTTATTGCCAAAGCTAGCATTTCTAATACAATATTGAGTAACGGTGATAGTGGGCAACCTTGTTTCACTCCTGATCTTACTGGGAATGGTTGCAGTTTGTCCCCATTACATATGATGCTTACTGCTGGTTTTAAATAGATGCTACTGATTATTTTAAGGAAAAGTCCATTTATTCCTATACTCTAAAGTGTTTTTAATAGGAATGGATGTTGGATTTTATCAAATGCTTTTTCTGCATCTATTGAGATGATCATATGGTTTTTGTTAATTTGGTTATTACTATGGCCAATTATATTGATAGTTTTCCTAATATTGAACCAGCCCTGCATTCCTGGTATAAATCCTACTTGATCATGGTGTATTATCCTGGGGATGATTTTCTGTAGTCTTTTTGCTAATAGCTTATTTAAGATTTTAGTATCAATATTCATTAGGGAGATTGGTCTATAATTTTCTTTCTCTGTTTTCAGCCTACCTGGTTTAAGTATCAGTACCATGTCTGTGTCATAAAAGGAATTTGTTAGGACTCCTTCATTCCCTATTTTATCAAATTATATATATATAGCATTGGGGCCAAGTGTTCTTTAAATGTTTGGTAGAATTCACATGTAAATCTATCTGGTCTTGGGGATTTTTTCTTAGGGAATTGATTAATAGCTTGTTCTATTTCTTTTTATGAAATGGGACTATTCAAGCAATTTACTTCCTCCTCTGTTAATCTGGGAAGCCTATATTTTTGGAGGTAGTCAGACGTTTCACTTAGGTTATCAAATTTATTGGCATAAAGTTGGGCAAAATAACTCATTATTTCTCTTATTTCCTCTTCATTGGTGGAAAGTTCTCTCTTTTCATTTTTAAGACTACTAATTTGATTTTCCTCCCTCTTTTTTCTAATCAGATTTACCAAAGGCTTATCTATTTTATTGGTTTTTTCATAGAACCACCTCTTACTTTTATTAGTTCAATAGTTTTTTTTTTTTACTTTCAATGTTATTAATTTCTTCTTTTAATTTTAGAATTTCAAATTTAGTATATGATTGGGGATTTTAAATTTGGTCTTTTTCTAGTTTTTTTAGTTGCAAGCCCAATTCATTGATCTTTCCTTTCTCCATTTTATTCAAGTAAGCCTCTAAGGATATAAAATTTCCCCTTATTACCACTTTGGCTGCATCCGACAAATTTTGATATGATGTCTCATCGTTGTCATTATCTTGAGTGAAATTATTAATTGTGTCTATAATTTGCTGTTTCAGCCAATCATTCTTTAAGATGAGATTGTTTAGTTTCCAATTACTTTTTGGTCTATTTACCCGTAACTTTTTATTGAATGTAGTTTTTATTGCATCGTGATCTGAAAAGAAAGTATTTACTATTTCTGCCTTCTTGCATTTAATTTTGAGGTCTTTATGTCCTAATACATAGTCAATTTTTGAATAGGTTCCATGAACTGCTGAGAAGAAAGTATATTCCTTTCTGTCTCCATTCAGTTTTCTCCAAAGATATATCATATCTCATTTTTCTAATATCATATTTACCTCTTTGATTTCTTTCTTATTTGTTTTGTGGTTTGATTTATCTAATTCTGAGAGTGCAAGATTGAGATCTCCCACTATTATAGTTTTGCTGTCTATTTCTTCTTGCAACTCTCTTAACTTCTCCTTTAGGAAGTTAGATACTAAAACACTTGGTGCATAGATGTTTAGTATTGATATTGCTTCATTGTCTATGCTACCCTTTAGCAAGATATAGTTTCCTTCCTTATCTCTTTTGATTAGATCAATTTTTGCATTTGCTTGATCTGAGACAAGAATGGCTTCCCCTGCTTTTTTGACTTCACCTGAAGCATAGTAGATTCTGCTCCAGCCTTTCACCTTTACTCTGTATGTATCTCCCTGCTTTAAATGTTTTTCCTGTAATCAACATATTGTAGGGTTTTGGCTTTTGATCCAGTCTGCTATCTGCCTCCTCTTTATGGGAGAGTTCATCCCATTCACATTTACAGTTAAAATGACTAATTCTGTATTTCCTGCTATTCTAATATCCCCAGATTATGTTTTTTCTTTTACTTGCCCCCCCAACCCTGTGAAAGTTCTATTGCCCCCAGCTGAGCCCCCCACTGTGCAGATTAGAGGCTGCCCTGGGCTGTGCCCCCCCCCCCCCTGCCCTGCAGGTTTGCAAATGCCCCAGGGAAAAGCCCCGTACTGTGGGTTGGGGCTGTGAGTTTGTGCTGCGATCTGTGTTCTCACTTCTGCTTTGGGACTCCACTGCTCTAGTTCTCTCCCTGCCTGCACTTATATTCTCCCCAGCCTGAGGACAAACCTTTTCTGGTGAAATTCCAAATTATCTTTGGCTGGTGAGTTGTTATACTTCTAATCTTTATGAGTTGTAGCAGCCAAGCCTATTTTTGAGGCTGGATATAATATTGATAGTGAGGGTAAGAGAGGAACTTAGAAAGTCACGTGTGTCTTCTCCACCATCTTGCGCCCCCCCCCCTTTTTTTTTTAACATTGCCAACTATGTGCTAGACTCTTTCCTAAGTTCTGGGTATACAACTTCACTGTAGTCACAGCATCCCAGTGAGCCAGGTAATATAACTATTATCACTCTAAGTTTAGGTATGATTTAACTAGTTGTCACCAAGATTAAGAGACTTATATGCATTCATACAGTTAATGCTAGAAGCAAAACCTTAGTCCAAGTTTCTCTTGATTGTGTTCCCAAACTGCAACCATTACATAATGCTATGTTTGAACTCAATTGTCATCCAGCTCTAAATCTATTTTAGATTAAATCCTCCCCAAACTAAGACCCTTCAATCAATCACTCTTAAGATAGAATTTTAAGTCCTTTCACCAACCTGATCATCACTCTAGTTTAGACACACTCATGTTTGTCAATTATTATTTTAAAATATAAGCTCAGAATGAAAAATAATATGTACTGTATTTGTTGTAGATTTTGTATTTTTGAATGTAGCTAGTATGCTCCGTGTCATTCTCTCAGAATTAGGGAGTTACCCCTGTTTTTTAGAATTCTAGGGTAGCATTTAGGAATGGGCTGTCTCTTTACTACAAGAGATTACAATCACCACAGGCAATGTACTGCCTATCTATTAAGCACTTTTGTCTTAGTGCCCCACTTTCATTTAACCACTTTTCCAAATGAATGTATACTTCAATATACTTCAATGATATAGCAAGTACAAAGAATAAGCATATTCTCCCAATATCTTAGGAAGCATAACCTCCCCCTTTCAACTTTAGTCTTTGAGTAGTATAAACTTAAATTTTAATTCAATTCCTACATAATATTTTTCTAACAAGTTCATATGTAAAGACAGCTTGGCAGCAGAATAAGTCTTAATCTTCACTACAGCTGAAATGACTTCTTGAATGACAACTATCAAAGATCATTCCTCACCTCTGAGATTGTGGATGTTGTACTAATTTTCAAACCCAAATTCTTAACACCAAGATCTTAAAGTGACTACATTTTGGGCTTTTTTTTTTTTAATTGTCAGCTGTATGCTTAGTCAATTTCTTTGATTTTTCCAAAATAGCCATGGAAGGTACCTTTCACTCTGGCACCTTCAAGTTTCTTTTATGTGTTGTCTTTTCTAACTAAACTATAAACTCCTTGAAGGCAGGAGCTGGATTTCTTCCTTTTCTTTCCTTTTCCTTCTTCTCCTTCCCCTTTCCTTTTCCTTCTTCCCCTTTTCTCTTTCCTTTTCCTTCTTCCCTTTCCCTTTCCTCCTCCCCTTTCTCCTCCCCTTCCCTCTCCTCCCCTTCCTTTTCACCTCCCCCTTTCCCCTCTCCTTCCCCTTCCTTTCTCCTCCCCTCCCCTCTCTTCTCCTCCCTTCCTCTTTCCTCTCCTCTCCTTTCCTTTTCCTTCCTTCCTTCCTTCCTCCTTCCTTCCTTCTTTTCTTCCTTCCTTCCTTCCTTCCTTCCTTCCTTCCTTCCTTCCTTCCTTCCTCCCTCCCTCCCTCCCTCCCTCCCTCCCTTCCTTCCTTCCTTCCTTCCTTCCTCCCTCCCTTCCTTCCTTCCTTCCTTCCTTCCTTCCTTCTTTTCTTCCTTCCTTCTTTCCTTCCTTTTTTTCCTTCTTTCCCTACATGTCAAAGACCCTGGAGGAGTTCATGATCTTTTCCTGCTCCATCTTTAACCCCCAATTTGGTGATAAGGAGTCTCTAGTAGAATACCCAGAGGATTTTACCTCATATAAATAGAAGCTTTAAAATGTTCATTGTTTGTCTGACTAACCTTTCAAACTCACAAGGAGGTAGGCTCTAATTTCCATGCACTAAAAGAAAAATAGAAATGAAAATGACAAGGCCACATGGTCTTGATAGCAAGAAATCTCTAAAGCTACTGATTATACAACATGGTATCTTTTAAATATCAAAGGAGTTATCAACTCAAGTAGGTTCTCAGTTCTTCTACACATGGAAGTTGTATCAGTCAATCAGTCTGATCAGGCCTGCATATGAAGCAGACTTCACTTACCCTAATATATGTATATGTTTCCTACGCAGAATGTAATTCTTGAAGGATAAGGGGCTATTTCATTGTTGTCCTTGTTTCCTTGGGACTTAATATAGTGCCTTGCAAAGAATATATAATTAGTGGTTGTGGATTGTTAAGCAATAAAATATAACTATCACTTTTCTCATTCAGGGCACTGTTTTTCTCTTGATAAAACCTAAGGTGGGGTTAACTTATCTTGGCAAGCATATCCAACTCAATTTAATTTTACAACCAATGAAATCACCTGGTCTATAATAATCTTTCCATCTGGTAGAACAGTTATCAAACTTGTAGCCCTATAGCCTGCAACGATCCACAGTACAATCTACACTACATTAAAATGAATTAGATAAATATTTAGCAAAATAAAACAAATCAATAAAACAGATAATATTGTGACCCAAAAGGATCCTTATGTACATTTTAGTGTCCCATATTTGACATCACTTGTGGAAAGTGACAAGTAAGTATATTTATAATGATGGGAGAAATATACAATTTAATTTGTTTTATTAGATATTATAGGAATTACCAGAATTGATACTAATAGATCTGAATGGCATTTTTAAGGACCAATTGGTTTTCAGACTGCCTCAAGGATCCAGATCCTGAGGGTTTCTTAAACAAAGATACAGCTTTCACAGCTTTGTTCTACCTTTCCAGGATTTTCCTCAAAGACTTCTCCAGGGTTGGATCTCAGGAAAATGGAAGCCAGCATAAAATTTTTTCATAGTTTCAAAAACTTAAGCAAAATAAACAAATGAAAAGTTTGGGGTAGAGTGGAGAAGAAAACACTTATCTTTGAGTGAAGAAGCCAACCTTGATATCTGAGATACTGCCATTTAGTAAAACTACTGGTGTAGGTTTAGATTTTAATGGGGAAGGAAAAAGGAAAGGAATACATATTTATTAAGCACTCACTATGTAACTACTCACAATAATCCTGGAAAGGAGGTACTATAATTATTTCAATTTTGCAGCTGGAGAAATCGAGGCATAGAGAGCCTAAATCACTAGCCTAAAATCCCACAGCTGGTAAGTGGCTGAGGCCAGACTTGAACTCAGGTTTCTAACTCCAAGCTTAGAGCTCTATCTACTACATCAACTAGGTGCCTCTAATCAACTGTTATCCAGTATATTTGCTATTTCTCCTAGCATGAGGTTGTCAGCAAATTTCATGAGTATGGCACCTGTGCCTTTTATCCATTATTAATAAAAATATTAGCAAACACAGAACCAAACACAAATCCTTGGGGGTATTCTACTAAATACTCCTTGTCACCAAATTGGGGGTTACAGGTGGAGCAGGAGAAGATCATAAACTCCTCCATGGCCTTTGACATGTTGTAAATTTGAAACTGCTCCACTGCCACTTATAAAATGAAACTATTATATAGAGTAGAAGAGTTAATTCCTCTCTGAACCAATATTGTACAAAGACAATTCAAACCTTCCTAGAAGGGCTGCATCTGGCTGAACGTGCAAACACTTCCAATGAGGTGACCTCATATCACTTCATTAATATTTGAAAACTTCACTTGATGTTAGTGATTATTTATGGCAGCACAAGCCTACTTTGCTTGTAAAATTATAAGGACTGGAGGAAATATTGGCATGTATTTTATATATTTATAGATCTTGAAAATCAAGAAGTAGGAAGACAACAGGGTAAAATAGAAACGATAATGAAAGGATATCATAATTTAAAAGAAATTAATTATATATAATGTTTAAAGGTGATTTCTTTAAAGACAGACTCTAAAAAAATATATATATTTAGTTTCTTCCCATTGCACTTTCTGCCCAAGGCATAAACAAAGTTCATCATATGGCAATGTAAAACAGGCCCAGGGCAATGTTTCAAATAGAAGGCTCCTTGAGCATTTTCACTATAGGTATTTCTACTGCCAGCATTCAAGAAAATAAAGGCAATCCTTTCTCTATCAAGGACCAAGCCCTTGTTATCTTTCTTCATAGTAGTCCTGTTGAACTCAGCCAACATGAATTTCTTCCACAAACATGTACTCTGTATATATCTTAGATTCTGATGGCAGGACCTTTAAAAGTAACATATGAGTATCATACACAAATACTCTCCCAGGAGGAAAAAAAAAAAGAAAATGTAACAGGAAACTGCTAAGGAATAAAACTGAGACCTTATTTTCCCTTTTGGCCAATGTGGCAAGAATACCATACTCAAAGGAATATGGAGAAAACAAATGTCCTTATCTATATTACTTAAACTGGATATATTCAGTTATTTACTTTATTAAAAGTTAAATTTTACTGGCTTAATTTTATTCCACATAAACTTCTGTTGTTGATCTAGACATCTGTTTCACATGTATATTTCCTTATGCACATTAGTTTGTGGCAGGAGAGTGCAAGTACAGCTATGGGAATGATAAATAACTTTCCTAAACACAAGAAAGATCTTGATTCTTAAACTGTCACTTTGAACATCTCCTTATCTCTACTTGGGGGCATGATCATATATCATTTATTATTTTACAACTAAACCACCAAGGGGTAATGCATATTTGAGTGTTTTTTTTTTTTTTTTCAGTTCCTGTCCATAAGATTAGATGCTCAAATTTTTACTCTGTTCTGTAATTGAGTGGGCTTCACAGAAACACATTCCTTTACCTTCACTTAAAAGTGAAGAGTAATCAAATATTTTGACAAGTCAAAATACAAATTGTTACCGGGACGGACCAGATGATTATCGAAGCTTAAGTGTGAGGGCAATTAAAGCTTACTCAAGAATTCTTCAGGTCTCACTAATTTATATAAATCAATCACCAATTAGTCAATATTTATTGCCTATGATGGTCTAGGCAATGAGCTAAGTGCTGGGAATACAAAAAGAGGACAAAAAATAATACTTGTCCTCAAGTTCCAAAAAAAAAAAAAATCAATATAATATATGAAACAACATGTAAATAAAATATATGCAAAGCAAACTATATAATTAGGTAATAATTAAAAGAGAAAGCAGTGGAATTAAGAGAGATTGGGGAAGACAATTTTAGTTGGGGCTTAAAGAAAACCAGGGAGTTCATTAGTCAGAGCAGAGAAGGAAGAGTGCTACAGGCATAAGAGACAGCCAGAGAAAATGTCCAGAGTGAAGTTACAGAAGACCATGTTAGTGCATTATTAAGGATCAAAGAGTATATTCTTAGAGTAAAGTGTAATAACATTGGAATGATAACAGGGGGCTTATCTGTGAAGGGCACTGAGTGCCAGACAAGAGAATTTTGTGTTTGATGCTCAAGGCATTAGGGAACCACTGATATTTATTGAATAGGGATTAACATGATGGATTGAGTAAATATGAACACCCAAATTGTAAATTCTAGTTCTGTCCATTAAACTTTGACCAGTGGCAGTTGTTCAAGAAGGAAAAAAAAAAAGTTTTTTTTTTTTTTTATTATGGGAATTTCAGTGTGGAAAAGATGTGCCTACCCCCTTCCTGAAACCAGGGGGAATTTTAATGAAAAGGTCATATTTCCTTTAGTTTAAAAAACAACAACAACAACAAAAACTATGTGCTTTTTGGACATATTTCTTTGCAGTAAATGGATAATGATTTGTTGTCGTGATTTTTTTTTTCTTCTTCTAGAACTGCTAGAAAAGTTATAAATATCTGATAGAGGCATGAAAAAAATAGAATAATTTCATTGGGGGAAAAAAAAATTGGTCTTGGAATCATAAGACCTGGATTTTATAATTAACTAGCATTTGGATTATAGATAATTTCTCTGGTTCTCTATTCCCTTATCTATAAAATAGGGATAATAATAGTTCCTTTATTTAAAAGTTTCTGAATTTTCAGAAAAGTACAGTATAAACTAAGAAAGCATTGATATGATTTGTGCTTTGTGCCTGGTAGTAGATGACTCTATTAATTCCTAGTTGAATTAGGAGCTTAAAATCTGAATTGCTTGATAGATGTTGAGAAAGCATTTGTTTCCTGGAATTAATTTGTGTATAAAAATAAGATTTAATCTCAGAGGTCCCAGATGATTTTTTCTCTGGTTTGCTGATTGAATACAAATCCTGGAAGGTATTTTTTTATGAATGGGTTCAAAAGGTTCATGCAGTTGTCTCAATTTATATTAAACTTGGATATTAATGAATATTTACTTCAGGGACTGTCCAGCTATGCTATTATTATTGGTCCAAATATGTGATTTTCTGTGGGTGAGAAAACCCCTTTACAGAGTAAAATCTCCAACTGCTCATTAACTTGTACTTTTGGAGAGCTGCCTGTGGCTCTTAGAGGTTAAGACACTTGGCAGAGTCAGACAGAAAGTACATTTCAGTGGCTATAGTTGAATTGAGGTTCTGCTCTGAAGCCAGTCCTCTGGCTATTAAGCCAGGTGGCTACTCATCTAATAGTAAATTTATTGAAAATGTCTTGATGATAACTACTTTTATTTTCTTGGCAGGCATACAGTAGGTGTTTAATAAGTTCTTGGAGATTAATGACTAGTTTATATCTATTAATAACAATAATAAGAATTAATAATAATAGTAAGATTTAGTTATCATCATATACATATATTTTAATTGTCTTAGGAAGATACCTGGCAAGATAAATTTTTGAATACCTAAATTCTTTCTTGGCCAAACCTTAGTTCAAAGAACATAATGTTGATGGGCTGACTATGTTGCTGATTCCAGACCTCAAAGACCATTTTATGTAGAATTTACACAAGGCAAGCTCTCACAAGAAGGTCAGAGGAAATGATTCAAGGGCACTCTCGAGATGCCTCTAAAGAATTTTAGAATCACTTGTGAGATACAGGAGACATGGGCTGCTCAGCATGTTATACCCACATCAAAAAAAAAAAAAATACTGTGCTCTGTAAGTGAAGCAGAATTGCAGTAGACACAAAGAAACATAAGATGCATAAAGTTAGGGATATCTGCATTCCAAATGATCCTTTGGCGTATTTATGCTCAACCTGTGCTAGAGCCTTCCAAGCTCATATTAGTTTGATCAGCCACAGTTGGACACACTGTCGTTTGATCCCAACATAAATGATATCATTTTACTTATCTGTGAGAAGGAAGAAAAATAATCAACCCACCAAACAACCATAACATACATATAAACAATTTTCTGTTTTTCAGTTTTACAGTCTGCAAGATGGGGACAATATTCAATCAGGAAGTTTTAGCTTAAAATTGTTATAAACCTTATGACTTCATATAAAATATATGTTAAATTTTTATTATTTTGTCATTTCACATTCATATAAAATGTTTATTAGTTCATTTCAATATTTTTCAATCCACATAGACTTTAAAAATCTAAATGCCTATTTATAGTAAACATTGTGAAAGTATGTAAATCAGAACTCCTGTTGTGAAATGTCCTATTTCACATTATAATATATTCTGGAGTGTCAAACCCAAATTCTGACAATCTGTACACACAGGCTTTTGAAAGGCCAGCAGGCATAGATGTTCTCCAAAGGATTTGAGAAACAAAATGATTATTATCTCTATAGTCTATCCTCTCTAAATGATCAAATTGGTTATCATTATAAGAGTTATTCATTTAAATAAGATGTACCATTTAAATAAGGCAATTTCCTAGATCATGAGATAGATTACTCAAAAATATAAACTTTCTATTGATTATGAATGAACTATATAATGAAGCATTATATATGAAACACTAAAAATTAAAGTATTAAATTCTAGTCTGATAATTTGGAAGGAAATAGATTTTTTTGAATGTAGATTGTGTCAATGACTCCTAATATTAATTGAGAAAACTACAGATACTTTTGACTTTAAATATTTATTCTACTGGCAGTTATGTAAGACCACAAAGATCTTAATTTGCTCATATCTATGCATAATATAAATATCTTTTCTATGAAAATTCTATGAATTAACAAGTTCTCTAAAAAGTGATTTCTTTCATATGGTGTGTGTTTTCTTAAAACCATTGTTCCTTGTTTTATTGTTTGTTTCCTTTAAGAAAATATGCTGAAAAATAATTGGGATGAAAGAAGAATAAAAATAAGACATTTAATGTTGATTATATTAAGTAATTTCCTTATATTTACCCTGCTCTCCTTCCTAAGATCATAAGGATCTGAAAGGCCTTTTTCGAATGGAAACCAGCATTTTACATCAAAATCTTTTCTCTCCCAACATCAATTATTATGGAACTACTTTGTCAGAGCCTTCTATTCTTTGTGAAGGGAAAGCAAAGAAAGGGAAAGGAGTGAGCATTTATACCTAACCCGTAATGTGTTAGACATTGTACCAATGGCTTATTTCATATATCTCACTTGATTCTCAAAATAATTCTATGAAGTAGGTGCTATTTACACATGAGGAAACTGAGGCAAACAGGGTTAAATTACTTAGTTACACAGCTAGTTAGTTTCTGAGGCTGGATTTGAATTCAGTCTTTCTGATTCCTATTCAGTATTCTATCCATTAATCTACTGGAAGATAGATCGATAAATAGATAGATAGATATACAGACAAATAAATAGACAGAAATGAACAGGATGGATGCTATATGTGCATGTGTATGTGAACATATATATGTGTATTTGTATAATCTTGAGTGAAATTTCCAAAGTTTTCTTAACATACAGTATAAAAATGTACTTGATAAGGAAATTACTTTTTTTTCTGCCTAAAAAATGTTTTAGTGCTTTTTCTTACCAATGTGGTTTACCCTCATGTTCATGCTTTCCTGTAAATAACTTATTTCTTCTCTTTATAAACAAAACCATATCCTAATTAATGCTGATAATTATTTAGGAGTCATCTTTAACATCACATTCTTAAATTGGTTCTGTTATGTAACTTTAACTATTTTGGTTTTAGATTTTTCTTTCACAAAATCAAAGAATTGGAATAAAACATAATTAACATTTATTTCAACTAGATAGACCTATGGTCTTTTAGATAGACCAGTTTAATCATAGTGTTTTCTTTAAATGGGTTAGTTGGTTTGTATATAGGTAAAGTTGGATATTAGCTATTTATTTGAATCATAAATTAATAGGAAGATAGTTTTCTGATTTTAGATTTCTTGATGAAAGTCAAGAAGTAAGTTCCTATGATCTAGAATAAAGTTCATTAAGGTGAACACTAAAACACTACCCTTCCAATGAGATCCTTCTTTATCATCAAGCTAGGACATCTTCCCATTTGTCCTCTGGCTTCATCATCTCCAGTCACCAAAATCCATATTTATAAACATCCAATATGCCAATGAGAATATTATTTTGATGGCAGGAATTATTCGCTATTATATTTCTATCCCTTGGTACAATGATAACCACATATTATGTTTGCAACAATATTTTTTTCTTTTTATTTTCTATAAAAACTCATAACAGGGCTGGGTACAGTAGAATTCAATTAGTTTTGTATTAGACTTTTTGTTCAGTTGTCATTTGTTGAAAGCTATTTTTGATGATTTTTTTGTCATACTTTGATCACTTTCTAATATAACATTTTTGTAAATCCTTGAATATGAACTTGCATATTAATATTTTTATTTATATAGATATCTTAAGCTAATTAGCTGCTGTGTATGCTCCTGGGTTTCTGAGTACTCTGAAAAATGAAGATCTATCAAAAAGATAGAAATATATTTGGATCATAGCAGCTGATTTATAGTAAAAACCACAGAAATGAGGAACAGAAACTCCTTGAGTTCAGTTTGAGGACCTTAAGAAATGTACAAACACAAACTTGAGATATTCTGAGTGCATGGTTTGAAAACTAAAATAGAAATCAAAATACCAAGTTCATTAATTCATAATTGTGGTGCACAGTGATGTCTGAAAATTTCAGTTTCTAGGCTACAGAGAAATGACTTTTAAAATGTTAATAATAGATGGCGGAGCAGGCACACACGACTCTCTAAGCTCCTCTCATTACCCTCATAACCAAATATTTAATCCAGCCTCAAAAATAACTCTTCACTGCTTAAATTCATGAAGATAAGAAGCACTACAACTTACCAGCTGATCCGGAAGCTCGCCAGGAAAGGTTTGTCCTGAGGGGCCAGGAACAGACTAGCACAGGCGGCGAGAGGCTGGCGTCCTGAGCAGACCAGGGGCGGGGGTGATCTCTGTGGCTAGAGAAGTTATAGGGACCACTCTGCTATAGGCTAACTGCTCTACCTTGATTACAAAGCAGTAAACTGGCAAAGAAATTAAAGCCTAAAACAGAGGGTCCTCTAAAAAACGCCAGAACCTAACGAGATCTGGCTGTAACCCCTCAAACCCGGAAGTGACTCAGGCAGACTTTACCGCAGCCCTGTGGCCATATCCGGCAGTTCGGGGCTTTTGCGGGGGCAGTTACTAATCTGCACGACAGTGGGGCACAGCCTGGGCAGCTATAATCGGCAGTGTGGGAGGCTCAGCCTGGGGCATAACTGTGCTTCCCCGGGCAGACACTTCCTGTCCCTGCAAATCCATTCACTGCTCAGCTGCTAATACCCACAGCCCCAGGGCAGGGTTTGGCTTGGGAAGTGAAACTCTCACTGCTAAGTGTCTAGCCCCAGGGCAGTCATTATCTCACACAGCTGAGGTTCTTTGAAAGGCACTTTCCCAGCCCGGCCCTGCAGGCCTGAGTTACTTTCTGGTGGGGAACTCTTTCCCAGAGCACTCCAGTACCTCCCTGCTTTTTGTAGCCGGTGGACAGGACAGCTACCCCGTCCATATACCTTTCACTGCTCTGCAGAGGAAGCTGGTAACCTCCTGGCTCTGAAGGCAGACCTTACAGGCTTTAACAAAATGAGTAAAAAAATCAAAAGAACGATTGATAGTTTCTACTCAGAAAGAGAACAGCTTTTCAACCCTGAAGAGACTAATAGCAGACAGTCTCCAGACGATTGTTGGTCTCCAATACAAAAGGCTCTCCTAGAAGAGACTATTCAAAACCTTAAAAGAGAGCTAGAAGGAAAATGGGGAAAGGAAAGAGAAGCTATGCAAAAGATTACAGAAAAGGCACATAACTCACTAAAAGAAAAATTTGATAAAGTGGTAAAAGAAAACAACTTCCTGAAATGTGAATTGGAAAAGGTAAAAAACAGAGTTTGTGAATTGGAAAAAAAAAATGACTCATTAAAAAAAAAAAATTAGTGAAATGGAAAAAAATTCCATAGAGCAAAACAACTCAATTGGACATATACAAAAAGAAGTAAAAAAAGCTAATGAAGAAAATAACTCACTAAAAATTAGAACAGAACAAATAGAAATGATTGATTCATTGAGATACCAAGAATCAGTCAAGCAAAACCAAAAAAATGAAAGATTGGAAAAAAATGTCAAATATTTACTGGGAAAAACAACAGATCTGGAAAATAGATCTAGGAGAGATAACCTGAGGATCATCGGACTACCCGAAAATTATGATGAAAAAAAGAGCCTAGATACTATTTTACAGGAAATCATCAAAGAGAACTGCCCAGAAGTAATAGAACAGAAGGGAAAATAGGCGTTGAAAGAATTCATCGAACACCTTCTGAAAAAGACCCTAAAATAAAGACTCCAAGGAATATTGTGGCCAAACTTCAGAATTTCTAGACTAAAGAAAAAATTTTACAAGCAGCCAGGAAAAAACAGTTCAAATACCGAGATGCCACAATAAGGGTCACGCAAGATCTGGCTGCCTCAACATTAAAGGATCGAAGGGCCTGGAATCAGATATTCCGAAAGGCAAAAGAACTTGGAATGCAGCCAAGAATAAACTATCCAGCTAAGCTGAGTATTTTTTTCCATGGAAGAAGATGGATATTTAATGAAATAGAGGAATTCCATCTGTTTCTAAGGAAAAAACCAGACTTAAACAAAAAATTTGATCTTCAACAACAGGAATCAAGAGAAGTAGAAAAAGGTAAAAGGAACTGTTGAGAAGTGTATTTCTGTTGTGAATATACATAAAAAAATCATATGTATAATTTGATTTTACTGATATAACATAAAAAAGGGAAGTAGAAATGGAAAGGGGATAGTGCCAGAAAAAGGGAAGAAGGGAGATAAAAAGAGGGAAACTACATGCGACAATGAGGCAGAGGAAACCTATCATATATGAGGAAACTTAGAGAGGGGGAGGAACATTGTGTGAATCCTACTCTCATCAGAGTTGGCTCAAAGAAGAAACAATTGACATATTTGTTTTACACAGATTCTTCTCCCACTTCATTAAAAAGTGGGAGAGGAAAAGGGAGAAGGAAAAAGAGTAATAAGGGAAGGGTACAAGAAAGGGGAAGGGACTCCAAGGGAGGAGGGAGGGATACTAAAGAGGGAGAGCTGTGCAACGTTAGTGGGACCAATAGGGAAGAAGGGAAGGAGGGCAAGAAAAAGAAAAGTATAATCTGGGGATATTAGGATGGCAGGAAATGCAGAATTGGTTATTTTAACCGCAAATGTGAATGGGATGAACTCTCCCATAAAGAGGAGGCGGATAGCAGACTGGATCAAAAGTCAGAACCCTACAATCTGTTGTTTACAGGAAACACATTTAAAACAGGGAGATACATATAGACTAAAGGTAAAAGGCTGGAGCAGAATCTATTGTGCTTCAGGTGAAGTCAAAAAAGCAGGGGTAGCCATCCTTATCTCAGATCAAGCAAAAGCAAAGATTGATCTAATTAAAAGAGATAAGGAAGGAAACTATATCTTGCTTAAGGGTACTGTAGAGAATGAAGCAATATCAGTATTAAACATATATGCACCAAGTGGTATTGCATCTAACTTCCTTAAAGAGAAGCTAAGAGACTTGCGAGAAGAAATAGACAACAAAACTATAATAGTGGGAGATCTCAATCTTGCACTCTCAGATTTAGATAAATCAAATCACAAAACAAATAAGAAAGAAATTAAAGAGGTAAATAGAATATTAGAAAAATTAGGTATGATAGATCTCTGGAGAAAACTGAATGGTGACAGAAAGAAGTATACTTTCTTCTCAGCAGTTCATGGAACCTACACAAAAATTGACCATATATTAGGACATAAAGACCTCAAAATTAAATTCAGGAAGGCAGAAATAGTAAATGCTTTTTTTTCAGATCACAACGCAATAAAAACTACATTTAACAAAAAGTTAGGTGTAAGTAGACCAAAAAGTAATTGGAAACTAAATAATCTCATCTTAAAGAATGATTGGGTGAAACAGCAAATTATAGACACAATTAATAATTTCACTCAAGATAATGACAACAATGAGACATCATATCAAAATGTATGGGATGCAGCCAAAGCAGTAATAAGGGGAAATTTTATATCCTTAGAGGCTTACTTGAATAAAATAGAAAAAGAGAAGATCAATGAATTGGGCCTGGAACTTAAAAAGTTAGAAAAAGACCAAATTAAAAACCCCCAATCAATTACTAAACTTGAAATTCTAAAATTAAAAGGAGAAATTAATAATATAGAAAGTAAAAAAAAAAACTATTGAACTAATAAATAAAACTAAGAGTTGGTTTTATAAAAAAAACCAATAAAATTGATAAACCTTTGGTAAATCTGATTAGAAAAAGGAGAGAGGGAAATCAAATTGGCAGTCTTAAAAATGAAAAAGGAGAACTTACCACTGATGAACAGGAAATTAAAGAAATAATAAGGGGTTATTTTGCCCAACTTTATGCCAATAAATTTGATAACCTAAGTGAAATGGATGACTACTTCCAAAAATATAGGCTTCCCAGATTATCAGAGGAGGAAGTAAATTGCTTAAATAGTCCCATTTCAGAAAAAGAAATAGAACAAGCTATTAATCAACTCCCTAAAAAAAAATCCCTAGGACCAGATGGATTTACATGTGAATTCTACCAAACATTCAAAGAACAATTAGCCCCAATGCTTTATAAACGATTTGAAAAAATAGGGAATGAAGGAGTCCTACCAAACTCCTTTTATGACACAGACATGGTACTGATACCTAAACCAGGTAGGTTGAAAACAGAAAAAGAAAATTATAGACCAATCTCCCTAATGAATATTGATGCTAAAATCTTAAATAAGCTATTAGCAAAAAGACTACAGAAAATCATCCCCAGGATAATACACCATGATCAAGTAGGATTTATACCAGAAATGCAGGGCTGGTTCAATATTAGGAAAACTATCAATATAATTGGCCATATTAATAATCAAATTAACAAAAACCATATGATCATCTCAATAGATGCAGAAAAAGCATTTGATAAAATCCAACATCCATTCCTATTAAAAACACTTTAGAGTATAGGAATAAATGGACTTTTCCTTAAAATAATCAGTAGCATCTATTTAAAACCAGCAGTAAGCATTATATGTAACGGGGACAAACTGCAACCATTCCCAATAAGATCAGGAGTAAAACAAGGTTGCCCACTCTCACCGTTACTATTTAATATTGTATTAGAAATGCTAGCTTTGGCAATAAGAGTTGAGAAAGAGATTAAAGGAATAAGAATAGGCAATGAGGAAACCAAATTATCACTCTTTGCTGATGATATGATGGTATACTTAGAAAACCCCAGAGATTCTACCAAAAAGTTATTAGAAACAATCTACACCTTCAGCAAAGTTGCAGGATATAAAATAAACCCACATAAGTCATCAGCATTCTTATATATCACTAACAAAACCCAACAGTTAGAGATACAAAAAGAAATTCCATTTAAAGTAACTACTGATTGTATAAAATATTTAGGAATCTATCTGCCAAGGGAAAATCAGAAACTTTATGAGCAAAACTACAAAACACTTTCCACACAAATTAAGTCTGATCTAACCAACTGGAAAAATATTAAATGCTCTTGGATTGGGTGAGCAAATATAATAAAGATGACAATACTACCTAAATTAATCTACTTATTTAGCGCTATACCAATCAGACTCCCAAAAAACTACTTTGATGAATTAGAAAAAATAACAACAAAATTCATATGGAAAAACAAAAGGTCAAGAATTTCAAGGGAATTTATGAAAAAAAAATCAAATGAAGGTGGGCTAGCTGTATCAGATCTAAAATTATATTATAAAGCAGCAATTACTAAAACCATCTGGTATTGGCTAAGAAATAGACTAGTTGATCAATGGAATAGGTTAGGTTCAAAGGACAAAACAGCCAATAACTTTAATAATATAGTGTTTGACAAACCCAAAGACACCAGTTTCTGGGATAAGAATGCATTATTTGACAAAAATTGCTGGGGAAATTGGAAATCAGTATGGCAGAAACTAGGCATTGACCCACACTTAACACCGTACACCAAGATAAGGTCAAAATGGGTTCATGATCTAGGCATAAAGAATGAGATGATAAATAAATTGGAAGAGCATAGGATAGTTTACCTGTCAGACCTGTGGAAGAGGGAGGAATTTATGACCAAAGAAGAACTAGAGATCACTATTGACCACAACATAGAAAATTTTGATTATATCAAACTGAAAAGTTTTTGTACAAACAAAACAAATGCAAACAAGATTAGAAAGGAAAAAATAAACTGGGAAAACATTTTTACAATCAAAGGTTCTGATAAAGGCCTCATTTCCAAAATATATAGAGAACTGACCCTAATCTATAAGAAATCAAACCATTCTCCAATTGATAAATGGTCAAAGGATATGAACAGACAATTCTCAGACGAAGAAATTGAAACTATTTATAGACATATGAAAATATGCTCCAAATCATTATTAATCAGAGAAATGCAAATTAAGACAACTCTGAGATACCACTACACACCTGTCAGATTGGCTAGAATGACAGGGAAAGATAATGGGGAATGTTGGAGGGGATGTGGGAAAACAGGGACACTGATACATTGTTGGTGGAATTGTGAACACATCCAGCCATTCTGGAGAGCAGTTTGGAACTATGCTCAAAAAGTTATCAAGCTGTGCATACCCTTTGATCCAGCAGTGTTTCTACTGGGCTTATACCCCAAAGAGATACTAAAGAAAGGAAAGGGACCTGTATGTGCCAAAATGTTTGTGGCAGCCCTGTTTGTAGTGGCTAGAAGCTGGAAAATGAAAGGATGTCCATCAATTGGAGAATGGTTGAATAAATTGTGGTATATGAACGTTATGGAATATTATTGTTCTGTAAGGAACGACCAGCAGGATGAATACAGAGAGGACTGGCGAGACTTACATGAACTGATGCTGAGTGAAATGAGCAGAACCAGGAGATCATTATATACCTCAACAATGATACTGTTTGAGGATGTATTCTAATGGAAGTGGACCTCTTCGATAAAAAGAGCCTTAATTGATCAAAGATGGACAGAAGCAGCTACACCCAGAGAAAGAACACTGGAAATGAATATAAACTGCTTGCATTTATGTTTTTCCTCCCGGGTTATTTATACCTTCTGAATCCAATTCTCCCTGTGCAACAAGAAAACTGTTTGGTTCTGCACACATACATTGTATCTAGGATATACTGCAACCCATTCAACATGTAAAGGACTCTTGCCATCTCAGGGAAGGGGTGGAGGGAGGGAGGGGTAAAATCGGAACAGAAATGAATGCAAGGGATAATGCTGTAAAAATTACCCTGGCATGCGTTCTATCAATAAAAAAATTATTAAAAAAATAAAAATAAAATGTTAATAATATATTTTGTTTTTATCAAGGCAACTTATACTTTCATTTAAAAGATGCTCACATTACAGGGCTCCAAGGATTGGTCTTCTTGAATTATATTCACCTATTCTAGAAGTTCTCATCCTGATATTAGTAAGGACTCTTGAAACCCAGTTCAGCATTAGATTATTCATAGACTTTAGTTTCTCTACTATTGATCTGGATCAGTTCCTCAATTGTGTATATTATTACATTTTTAGGACAACAAGCCTTGGTTAATATTATTTATTCCAGAATTTGGTTTTGCTCTTATAATTCATAATGTTTATTCTATATGACTAGGCATTTTTAGGCACATTCTTAGGATTTATAAGACACAGTAAATACAATTATACATTTACTATTCAATAATTTAATATAATATAGAATGAAAACACTCATTGAGACCTTGCACAATCTGCTGACTCTTCTGTGTAAATAGATCCCATTTTGAATACGTATTAAGCTATTTCCTGGACTGCTCCCTCAGCAATAGTGAATAACATTTGGATGCTATGGTATGTATTCAACCAAGGATCTTAGTTATGAATTGTACCATATCTCTATCACCAGGGTAGAATGTTACCTCTGTTAGCGATTGGAAACTCAACAATAATCCTTCAGACTTAATGAATCTTATGCTTATATTATAATTCACAGAGCAAAAAAAAATAGAAACTAGAAAACAATATTCAGTGACTACAATGTGAAAAAAGTAATCACAAATTGAAATTAAGTGCCTTGTAATTAGAAGAATATTATATACCCAGAGACAAGTCAAAAGAAATAGTTATTTACTTTAGTTGGATAGGGAAGACAATAAATGGATGTAGAATACTTCATTTGCTGTCAATGAAAACTAGAAAAAATAATAACAAAATTCATCTGGAAGAACACAAGGTCAAGAATATCAAGGGAATTAAAAAAAAATTACAAAGGATTGTGGCTTAGCAGTACTAAAGCTAAAACTCTATTATAAAGCAGCAGTCATCAAAACCATTTGGTACTGCCTAAGAAATATTTTGATGGGTCAATGGAATAGACTAAATACACATGACACAATAATTAAGGTGTATAGCAATCCAGTATTTGATAAAAATCCAAACTCCAACTTCTGGAATAAGAACTCACTATTTGACAAAAATTGCTGGGAAAACTGGAAAATAATGTCAGAAGCTCAGCATAGACCTATATCTCACAACATATAGAAAATAAAGTCAAAATAGATACGTGATTTGGATATAAAAGATGCTATCATAAATAAATTAGGAAAACAATGGATAATTTACTTATCAGACCATTGGAAAAAGGATGAATTTATGATCAAAGAACTACAGAACTTTATGAAAGGCAAAATGGATAACTTTGATCATATTAAATTAAAACGTTTTTGCACAAACAAGACCAACAGAAAAAAAAAGTAAAAGGGCAGTACAAAGCTGGGAATAATCTTTACAGCCATTATTTCTGATAAAGGACTCATTTCATTTAAAAAAAATTCATAATTTTTTTTTATGAGGCAATTGGGGTTAAGTGACTACTTACCCAGGGTCACACAACTAGGAAGTGTTAAGTGTCTGAGATCAGATTTGAACTCAGGTCCTCCTGACTTCAGGACTGATGCTCTATCCACCGCACCATTTTGCTGCCCTGGGACTTATTTCTAAAATATATCAAGAAATGTGTCAAATTTGTACGAATACAAGGCATTTCTCAATTGATAAATGGTCAAAGAATATGAACAGATAATTTTCAGGTGATGAAATTAAGGCCATTTATAGTTATATAAAAATGCTCTAAATCAGTATTGATTAGAGAAAGGCAAATTTAAAAACACCTCTGAGGTACCACCTCAGACCTCTCAGATTGGTTAAGATGACAGAAAAAGATAATGATAAATGTTGGAGAGGATGGGAGAAAAGTGGAACACAAATGCATTGTTGGTGGATTTGTGAAATGATCCAACAATTCTGGAGAGCAATCTGGAACTATACCCAAAGAGCTATAAAATTTCATACCCTTTGACCTGGCAGTGCCATTTCTGGGTCTGTATCACAAGGATATAATAAAGGAGGAAAAAGGACTCATTATGTGCAAAAATGTTTGTAGCAGCTTTTTTGTGTTTGGAAGCAAATAACTGGAAAAGATGTGGGTGCCCAGCAACTGGGGAATGGTTGATCAACTTGTGATACATGGAGATAATGTAATGTTATTGTTCTGTAAAAAATGATGAATGGGCTGATTATAGAAAGTCCTGGAAAGATGAACTAATGCTGAGAGAAAGAAGCACAACCAGGAATACATTGCACACAATAACAGCAAGAATGCATAATGATCAATATAAATGCCTTGGTTCTTCTCAATGGTTCAATGATCAAAAGCAATCCCAATAGACTTTGTATAGAAGATGCAATCTGCATCCAGAAAAAGAACTAAGAAGACTGAATGTAAATTAATAAATTATTTTTGTATGTTGTCACATTATTGTCATTCTCTTGGGTGAAATTATCATTTGTGTATATGATTTCTTGTTTTGCCTACTCATTCTCTAGCATTAATATTTGTTCTATTTTTCCCTGTCCCTTTATTTCATATACATTTATTGCACCAAGATCTGAAAAAGATACACTTACTATTTTTGTCATTTTGCATTTGATTAATTTTTGTGTGGGTTCCATGTGCTGCTGAGAAAAAAAAAAAATGTATGTCTTTATTCAATTTTGTCCAAAGGGCTATCATACCTAACTTTTCTAAAATTCTATTTCCCTCCTTAAATTCTTTTTTGTTACTTATTTGATTTATCTAATTCTTAGAAAACAAAGTTGAAATCCCCCACTTGTATAGTTATACTGTTTAATTCTTTTTGAAGCTTTCTTAACTTCTCCTCTAGGAATTTGAATGCTATCCCACTTGGTGCATATGTTTAGTATTGATATTACTTAATTATCAATGGTACCCTTTAGCAAAATGTAGTTTCCTTCCTTATCTTTTAATTAGATTTATTTTTGCTTTTGCTTCACTTATAATCAGGATTGCTATCCCTGACTTTTTAATTTCAGCTGAAGCATAATAGATACTGCTCCAGCCTTTTACCTTTACTCTGTAAATATATTGCTACTTTAAAGGTGTTTCTTGTAAACCACATATTGTAGAATTCTGGCTTTAATTTTGTCTGCTATCCACTTCCATTTCATGGGAGAATTCATCCCATTAACATTCATATGTAAAATTCCTAACTTTGTATTTCTGCCATCTTATTTTCTCCAAATTATACTTTTCTCTTTCCTTTTCCCCTTTCCTTTCTGACCACCACCTCCCTCAAACAACCCTCCCCTTTTATATCCCTTCACGCTTTCTTAACCTTTCCACTTTTATTTCTGTTCTCCCTTCCCTTAGCTTCCCCCTTTCCTTTCCTTTCTTTTACTACTTCCCTATAGAGTAAGTATAGGTAAATATGTCTGATCTTCTCTCTTTGGTCAAATCTGATAACAGTAAGATTCACACAATGCTTATTCCCCTCCCTTCTTTTCCTCAATTGTAATATGTCTTTTTTTGCCTCCTTACAAGATATATTTTGCCCCATTTTATCTCCATTTTTCTCTTTTTCCAGTACAATCCCCTTTCCATTTCTGGTGTCTTTTTATATGTCTAAGAATACCCATTACAAATGTATAGTTTTCCTTATCCTTTTTTAATTTCCAGTCATTGAACATTTATTTTTCTTCCACCTTCCTTTGTCCACCTCCTACAAAAACTCTTACAAAAAACAGATTTGGAAAAAAAAGTTATATTAGTTTTTTAATGTTTCTTATTCTACTTATTAATATAGTTTATACAGTAATCATCACTGATCATTTGAAATCATGGTTAATAATTTTATGGATTAAACTTTTTAAGTCTTTTAAAATCATTTTACAAATTTGTTTGGTAAAAATTATTTTTTTTCATTTCCCCATTTCTCTTTTCATCAGTTCAACTCTCCAAAATCATCTATTTTATCATTTCTTATGATATATATGTATATATATGTATGTGTGTGTGTATGTATGTATGTGTGTGTGTACACACACACACACACACACACACACACATATATATATATATATATATATATACACACATACACATATGATCTTCATATTCTATAATTTGTTCAACAAGTCCCAAATTTATGCTCACCCTAGGTACCCATTTGTTTTTTGGAACTACCAAAAAAGCTATATTTGGACATATAAAACCTTTGCTTCTTCCTTTCATCTATTCAGGATAGAAAGCTAGTAGTGGCATTTCTTGATCAAAGGATCTTAATAATTTGAAAGGAACTCTTCCAAATTGCTTTTTTAAATGTACAAACTAACTTATAGCTCCAACCATGATACATCAATGTACTTTTTAAAATAGCCTACCTAATGTTTGTCACTAGTTTTGGTCAAATTGGATAGATTTCATGTAGAATCTCAGAATTACTCTACTTCCAATTTTTATTTGTAGTATTTTCTTTTTGTTTAACAGGCAACTGCTTATTTTAATAGACTTTCCCTATAATATTTATAATATTAATATGCATTTCAAAACAATATTGAGTTGAATGCCCAAAGGGATATAAAACAATGACTATCCTTTGACCTAGTAATATCACTATTAGGCCTGTATTATTTTTTTTCCTTGTAAATTTATTCATTTTTAATTCACATCATTTTATGAATCATATTGGGAGAGAAAAATCAGAGCAAAAGAGAAAAACCATGGGAGAGATTAAAAAAAATCAGAAAAAAGAAGAGCACATAGCATGTGATGATTTACATTCAGCCTAGTTCTTTTTCTGGATCCTGAAGGAATTTTCTGTCCAAAATCTATTGGCATTTATTTAGATTGGGGGTCCAGTTATCAAGAGTTAAACATATCATCTTCATATATAGCAATGTAAACTTTTAACTTTTACAAGAAAGACTTTTTTTTTCTTTTCTTTCTTAACTTTTTGAACTTGAGTTCTGTATTCGAAATCAAATTTTCTCTTTGGCTCTGGTCTTTTCATCAGAAATAAATGAAATTCACATGTTTCATTAAATATCCATCTTTTCCCCTGAAAGATAAAGGTTAACTTTGATGGATAGTTGATTCTTTTCTGCAGTCCTCCAGATTGTCAAATACCAGACCATTCAATCCTTTAAAGTGGAAGATGCTAGGGCCTGTTAATCCTGATTTTGGCTCCTTGATATTTGAATCGTGTCTTTATGTTGTTTGAAATATTTTCTCCTTGATCTGATAATTTTGAAATGTAGCTACAATAATCCATGGAGTTTTCATTTTGCAGTGTCTTTCTGGAGGTTATTGGCAAGTTCTTTCAAAGACTATTTTATTCTTTAGTTCTAGAATGTATCAGGGCAGTTTTCCTTGACGATTTTCTAAAAGATGTTGTCTATGCTCTTTTTTCATTAGGGTTTTCAGGAAGTCCAGTAATTCTTAAATTGTCTCTCTTGGATCTATTTTCTAGGTCAGTTGTTTTTACATTTTCTTCTATTTTTCTTTTCTTTTTTTTTGTTTTGTTTTGTTTGTTTTGTCATTCACTTCCATTCGTTGTATTATAATTTTTAGTGAATTATTGTCTTAAGATACCTTTTTATCTCTTTTTTATTTGGTCAATTGAACTTTTAAGTGAGTTGGTTTGTTCATTAGGTTTTTTCCATTTCACAAATTTTGTTTTTCAGTGTGTTGATTTCTTTTTCCATTCTGTCAAATCTATTTTTTAAGGACTTATGTGCTTTTCCCATTTCTTTAAATCTATTTTCAAATATTTTCCTTCAGATAATTTCTGGGTTTTCTTTTCCAGACTCTCCTGAAAAGTTCTCATTTCCTTTTCCTATTATTTTTCTAATTCTCTTTTAAGATCTTTTTGAATTCTTCCAAGAGAACTTGTGAGATAGGGACCAATTCATATCATCCTTTGGGGCTTCCTCTAGAGATATTTTTCCTTTAGTGTCCTCAGGGTGTCAGGTCTGATCTTTCCTGTCTCCATAAAAGCTATCTATAGTCATAGCTCTCTTTGTTACTTTGCTTATTTTTAAAGGTTGAGGTCCACTCTTAAGCCAAAAGGGAGGTTGTCCTAAGCTTCTTCTACAGATGGCAGAGTTTAACCCTGACCTGGTGCTGTTGCCGCTGAATTTCTTCCCCTGCTGAGTGAGTATGGTCTAGTCTTTCATTATTCTGGGGTTCAGAGGTTCACTATTTGCTTTTTGTAGTAACATTGGATATCTCACCGCTAATCTGCTGATCCACGGGATTCTGAACCTTCCTCCCCACTGAAATAGATGTTTTCTGAAGTTCTTTTTCTTCTGCTGGAAATTTGTCGCTCTCCAAATATTTGTGTGTTCTATCACTCCAAAACCAGTTCAGAGGCTTGATCTGGTGTTGATCTAAGGGATGTCAGGAAGATCTCAGATAAAGACCTGTCTACTCTCTGACATCTTAGTTCTGTCCCTTATATTCAAGTTACAATGTCTACTGGACATTTAGTTTGAGAAATATGAAAGGTAATTGCAGGTATAATATTGGAGGTACACAAAATGTTTAAAAGGGGGGGGGTCAGAAGATTTGAGAATTACCAGTTAGAAATGGTTATTCAATCCATGGGAAGTGTTGAGTTTACCAAGTGAACTAGAATGGAAAGAAAAAAGAATTGGGTCTAGGAGAGAACATTGTAATCTACCTATGGTTGGAAGAGAAGACCCAGATTTTATTGTTGTTTTGCAGTTGTTGTCTGTCATATCTGACTCTTCATGCCACCATTTGGGGTTTTCTTGACAGAGATACTGGAATGGCTAGCCATTTCCTAATCCACATCATTTTAAAGATAAAGAAATTAAGGAAAACAAAATGGTCTCACAGCTAGTTTCTTAGGCCAGATTCAAACTTGGCAAAATGAGCCTTCATGATTTAAAGCTCAATGCCCTATCTATTATGTTATCACTAGTTGCCCCATGACCTAGATCAGGATGCTACAAAGGAGATAAGGAGTTGTCAGGTAAGAGAGTCAGAAAAAAGTGATGTCCCAAGAACCTAGTATGAAGAGATTATCAAGGAGAACCAAGTAATCCATAGTCTTAAAGGCCATGGAGCAGTCTAGGAAAATGAAAATTGAATAAAGATCCCTGGATTAGACAATTAGTAGATCATGGGTAATTTTAAAGAGAGCAGTTTCAGTGGAATGATGAAGTCAGATACCAGATTGTAAGGGGATAAGAAATGACTAAAAGAATAGAAAATGGATACATCTATTATAGGCTACCTTTTCAAAAAGTTTATTTGTAAGTGGATATCTGTATCTATATGTATCTACATACATATAGCTATAGATATATAGAGAACAAAAGTTGGCAGAAATAGAAGGGCCATGGGAAGGCTAGGATAATGAAGATATGAGCATCTTCATGGAAGAAGCCAGTAATTATGGATAAATTAAAATTAAGTGATTAATTGATTAAATGAAATCACTAACTTATAATGGAGTTAGACTTGATAAGGATTAAGTCCCCCTTATCATTTGAAGGAGGAAATAGTAACAGGAGGCTTCTGAGTGTTATGATATGGGGGACACAGGAAAAGAAGGAGCTTGTGGCATGTGGCCTCATTTTTTCTGTAAATTATGAAGCAAGCTTCTCAGTGAAAGGATGGGAACTTGGGTGCTATAAAAGGTTTAAGAAAACATTACCATTTTAAAAGAGCTATTATAGAAAGTGGTATAGTGAGTTGATTAGGAAGGTATAATAGAATTGCCTAGTAGTAGTTAGGGGGAATTGAGGTTGTGTATCATAAATTTGTAATTTTTGAAAATTTTGCAATCAGAATTATTATATAATTTTTGTCCCCTTTATTCAATAGAATGCATGTCAAATTTCAAAATTCTTGCATTCAGAGGTTACATATCGTGTGGGTGATAATAAGATCTTTTTTTTTTTTTTTTTTTTTGTATTACTGAGGTAGGATGAAGGAATAATCGTGGGAAGTAAATCGTATGATGACCTAAGTGGTTAGAGTATTTGAAGGAGATTCTATGTTTCTCTCTCTCTGTCTGTCCGATATATATAGATACATACATACACATGCTAAAATTCCTAAGTATAAGGGCAAGAATTGAGGAGGAGGAGAAAATAAAAATAGTGAGCTATGCATTATAGTCACTGAGGAAGTAAAGAGATATTATTTAAAGGTCTATAGGCAGAAATTGCCAAGTTTTGGATTGAGTAGTAGAGATTAATAGTATGAAGCTGAGAAAAGGAATTAAAACTGAATGATAGAGAAAAGGAGAAAACCTGGAAATGACACTAAAAATCATGTGGCACTGTAGGAACTGATAGATTCCCTCCACAAAGTCTTATAGGATTCAACAAACTGTACAACTATTAAATCCTGGTAGCCAAGAATTATGACTAAGAAAAGAAAGCCTTTATAATTAATAATATAATTTGGAATAAATGTCATTGTCCAAAAATCTGGCTCTGCCATTGACTACAATAACATTGTGCAAATTGTTTAATTTGCA
Source organism: Antechinus flavipes (assembly GCF_016432865.1). Classification (NCBI taxonomy): domain Eukaryota; kingdom Metazoa; phylum Chordata; class Mammalia; order Dasyuromorphia; family Dasyuridae; genus Antechinus; species Antechinus flavipes. The sequence continues at coordinate 114,158,164 of NC_067400.1, read as the reverse complement.
CTGTATGAATGAATGAATAAATGCATAACATAAATTATCAGCTGATTACTATAGGACTAACATTACTAACATTGTGTTAAATGCTGAGGATATAAGTATATGATTTTGGATACTTTTTATCCTTAAAGAGCCTTCCTTATTATAGGAGACAACCCAAATAGTGCTATTGTATCCAAGAAGTGTTATTTTGTTATAGAAAGTTATACATATGTTGAAAGGCACCATAAGAGAATAATAGTATTATCTATTCCTCTAACAATTATAAATTTACCTTGTTTGTGATTTCAGAGTGGGAAAGCAGGATTTTGCTTACAACATGTAGCTTGTGAACAGGAAGAAATGTGGTCAGAGAGACAGCTAGTTAGTTAACAAGCATTTATAAAGCATATACAATTGGGGAGATATTGTATTGTGTCAATACAAAGAAAAGACAAAAACATGATTTCTGTCCTTAGGGAGCTCACATTTGAATAAGGAAGACAACATGCAAGCACCTATGTATCTATAAGTTATACAGAGAGAATATAGGAGGCAATTTCGGGGGAAGAGCACTGGCAGAATTAAAAAGGAGGGCACTAGAAAAGACCTCTTGAAGAAAAAAGAATTTGATCTGTGTGTCAAGGAAGCCAGGAGGTTTCTGAGGTAGAGGGACAATTTCATGTCCAGGAGATATCTAGTGAAAATACATGGAGTCTTTTCAAAAGATCTGCAAACTTTTAACTGTCCTGAAAGAATGTTACAAATCAGTAATAATAAAAGAAATGGACATCAAAATAGTGATCTCACATCCTGTAATTTGGAAAAGTTGACAAAATATGGCAATAGTCAGTGTAAGATGGGTTAAGGGAAAAGACACACTACTGTATTTTTCATGGAAGTATGAATTAATAAGCACATTCTGAAAAGCAATTTTCTAATTGTGCAAGTAAAGTGCCTAAAATGTCAATACTCTTTATCCTTCAAGAGGGCATGGATGAGAATATAGTCCCTATACACACTTTTTGTGATAGCAAAGAGTTGGAAATGGAGTAGATTGTGAGATTGCTAAACAAATTGTGATATATGAATGCAATGAAATATCAATGTGCTGTCTAGATGGCCATTAACTGGGGAATTATTAGATGCATTGTGGTGCATAAATGTACCATGAATCTAATGTGTTGGAAAGAAATAACAAATACAAATAACACTGGAAATATTTAAAAGAACTATTACAGAGTGAAATGAGTAGAATAAAAAAAAATGATATACATAGTAACTACAATACAAAGGGAAAAAAAAACACACCCACAAAAAGAAATAAAAAACTAATGTCACAAAATTGTAAAGAATAAACATGGCTTAAAAGAAGAGGACATTCTGCTGAAGAACTCTAATGAAATTCAGAAATAAATAATGATAATTCCATTATAGCAGAAAAAGAGAAACTTCAAATTGCTAATATGTTGATACAGGAACAGACTTAGATTTTAAAAAGTATATAATAAAGAAAAATGGTCATGTGGTAGCAAGTAAAAATACAAGTTCTAGGAAATTGTGACAAAAGCACTAAATTTCAGAATAAAATTTATCTACTGTTTAATGTAGAGAACAACAAAAAAGATTTAAAAACCTTTTTGGGAAAGAAAAGACAAGAGAAAAAATGGAAAAGACTTCAGTTTTGTATAAAGATGATAGTGGAAGGTAGAGAAGAGACAGAATTACACAATGCTGGCTCTTTTTCAGTCTTTGAACTAGGAAAGAGAAAACAAAATGGTTAACACAGGCTATAAACAAGAATTGGTAAAAGAATTCCCAGCTATTCTTTGTGATTTCAAGTCACCAGAATTGGACAAACTACACTGCAGTTAACTGAAAGAACTGTCAGATATGATTACTGAGCTGCTGTCAGCAGTCTTTGAAAAATTGTTGATACCAAAGGAGGTACTGCAAGACTGGAGTCAGACAAATGTTAGCCCAATCTTCAAAAAAATAGGAAGAGGATGGAGTCTTCAAAATTGAAGTTGGCATATTTCACTTTATGTCATGGCAAAAATTCTAGAAGATATATATTTTTAAAATGTCTTAATTCTTTCATTAACATATATTAAACAGTACGTTGTATTGTATTCTTTATGCTTTTATTCTATATTACATGACTATAAAGATGTCATTATCTTTAGAAAATTGTTTATGAAAGTCTATTCATTTCTCTTCCATCCATCAAGGAAATCTTCATTTCAAGTGTATGTAAGGGAAATAGACACAGATACTTTGCATCTGCAGAGTACCCATAGATACTGAAGGTAGAAAGATGATAGACATAGAAAGATCAAGCCAACTCATCTCTTTCATGAATGTAGAATTCCTGCCTGGATCCCCGTTCAATCCTAGGCTCCTTGGAATTATCTGGATTCCATCTCAGGTCAATCTAAGGTGGAAAAAAAATAATTCTCATATAAGATTTCATGAATTTATCAGTTGTCTCTTATTTCCCTATTTCATCAAGAATATTTCATTATCTCAACTTTATGTAACTGTCAAACCTAAAGGGGGGATCTAAGAGAACTCGAACAGACTCAGAGAAGACAGAGGACTGGGGGCTGGAGCTCAAGTTCTCAGACTCAAACACGTTCCATCTTCATCAGCCTCCTGCTTCGCTCCCCTGAGACCAACGCCTGTCTGAAGGGCCTCCAGAAAGTTAACTGAGCCCAAGCAAGGAGACAGACTATGAAGGAGACAATAAAGACTTTGGGACTTTAACACCTGGCTATTCTCGTGGTGATACTGAAATGAAGGCTAGTCCAGAGACCTCCAGAAAACTAAACAGAACATTACACTTTTTGATAAGATTTTTCTTGTGCAGCATGATATTTGTTTAAATATGTATAGAAGAATCATACATATTTAACATATATTGGATTACTTGCTGTCTAGGAAAGGGAATGGGAGGAAGGGAGAGAATATTTGGAACAAAAAAGATTTCAGAAGGATGAGTGTTGAAAATAATCCATGCATATAGGTTATAAATAAAAAAGCTTTAATAATAATAATAAAGAAAATAATTTGATTAGAGGATGAAATCCAAAGAAACAGATCGTAGAAACTGTTTTTTTTTTATGATACTTACTTTTTAGCTCTTTTTTTTTAATTTTTTATTTAATAATTACTTTATATTGACACTCGTTTCTGTTCCGATTTTTTTTTTCCCCTCCCTCCCTCCACCCCCTCCCCTAGATGGCAAGCAGTCTTTTATATGTTGGATATGTTGCAGTATATCCTAGATACAATATATGTTTGCAGAACCGAACAGTTCTCTTGTTGCGTAGGGAGAATTGGATTCAGAAGGTATAAATAACCCGGGAAGAAAAACAAAAATGCAGATAGTTCACATTCGTTTCCCAGTGTTCTTTCTTTGGGTGTAGCTGCTTTTGTCCATCATTTATCAATTGAAACTCAGGTCTCTTTGTCAAAGAGATCCACTTCCATCAAAATATGTCCTCATACAATATCGTTGTCGAAGTGTATAATGATCTCCTGGTTCTGCTCATTTCACTTAGCATCAGTTCATGTAAGTCTCGCCAGTCCTCTCTGTATTCATCCTGCTGGTCATTTCTTACAGAACAATAATATTCCATAACATTCATATACCACAATTTACCCAGCCATTCTCCAATTGATGGGCATCCATTCATTTTCCAGTTTCTGGCCACTACAAACAGGGCTGCTACAAACATTTTGGCACATACAGGTCCCTTTCCCTTCTTTAGTATTTCTTTGGGATATAAGCCCAATAGAAACACTGCTGGATCAAAGGGTATGCACAATTTGATAATTTTTGGGGCATAATTCCAGATTGCTCTCCAGAATGGTTGGATTCGTTCACAACTCCACCAACAATGCATTAGTGTCCCAGTTTTCCCGCATCCCCTCCAACATTCATCATTATTTTTTCCTGTCATCTTAGCCAATCTGACAGGTGTGTAGTGGTATCTCAGAGTTGTCTTAATTTGCATTTCTCTGATCAATAATGATTTGGAACACTCTTTCATATGAGTGGTAATAGTTTCAATTTCATCCTCTGAAAATTGTCTGTTCATATCCTTTGACCATTTATCAATTGGAGAATGGCTTGATTTCTTATAAATTTGAGTCAGTTCTCTATATATTTTGGAAATGAGGCCTTTATCAGAACCTTTAACTGTGAAAATGTTTTCCCAGTTTGTTGCTTCCCTTCTAATCTTGTTTGCATTAGTTTTATTTGTACAAAGGCTTTTTAATTTGATGTAATCGAAATTTTCTATTTTGTGATCAGTAATGGTCTCTAGTTCATCTTTGGTCACAAATTTCTTTCTCCTCCACAAGTCTGAGAGATAAACTATTCTATGTTCCTCTAATTTATTTATAATCTCGTTCTTTATGCCTAGGTCATAGACCCATTTTGATCTTATCTTGGTATATGGTGTTAAGTGTGGGTCCATGCCTAATTTCTGCCATACTAATTTCCAATTATCCCAGCAGTTTTTATCAAATAATGAATTCTTTTCCCAGAAGTTAGGGGCTTTGGGTTTGTCAAACACTAGATTGCTATAATTGACTATTCTGTCTTGTGAGCCTAGCCTTTTCCACTGATCCACTAATCTATTTCTTAGCCAATACCAAATGGTTTTGGTGACTGCTGCTTTATAATATAATTTTAGATCAGGTACAGCTAGGCCACCTTCATTTGATTTTTTTTTTCATTAATTCCCTTGAGATTCTCGACTTTTTATTGTTCCATATGAATTTTGTTGTTATTTTTTCTAGATCAATAAAATATTTTCTTGGAAGTCTGATTGGTATAGCACTAAATAAATAGAATAGTTTAGGGAGTATTGTCATCTTTATTATGTTCGCTCAGCCGATCCAAGAGCACTTAATATTTTTCCAATTATTTAAGTCTGACTTTATTTGTGTGGAGACTTTTTTATAATTTTGCTCATATAATTCCTGACTTTCCTTTGGTAGATAGATTCCCAAATATTTTATGGTATCAACAGTCATTCTGAATGGAATTTCTCTTTGTATCTCTTGCTGTTGGGTTTTGTTGGTGATGTATAAAAATGCTGAGGATTTATGGGGATTTATTTTGTAGCCAGCTACTTTGCTAAAATTATGAATTATTTCCAATAGCTTTTTGGTAGAATCTCTGGGGTTCTCTAGGTATACCATCATATCATCTGCAAAGAGTGATAGTTTGGTTTCCTCATTGCCTACTCTAATTCCTTTAATATCTTTCTCGACTCTTATTGCCGAGGCTAGTATTTCTAATATGATATTAAATAATAATGGTGATAGTGGGCAACCTTGCTTCACTCCAGATCTTACTGGGAAAGGTTCCAGTTTTTCCCCATTGCATATGATGCTTACTGATGGTTTTAAATATATGCTCCTGACTATTTTAAGGAAAAGTCCATTTATTCCTATGCTCTCAAGTGTTTTTATTAGGAATGGATGTTGGATTTTATCAAATGCTTTTTCTGCATCTATTGAGATGATCATGTGGTTTTTGTTTGTTTATATATAAACAATTATGCTAATAGTTTTCCTAATGTAGAAACTGTTAAGTGGGAAAACAGTGAAGCCTTTTTGAAAAAGGTAGTTTCAGTCCAGAGATTAAGATAGGACAGATGTCATTTTGGAGGGTCCTTAAGCATCCCATCTCTGACACATACTCGTTGTGATCTTGGGGGACACAAGTTTTCAATGCCTCACAACATGGAGATGACACATTGCAGAGAAGTAGGGAGAGAGCTATATCAGTACAGACAGCTTCTCATTAAGAATTCCTTATGCATATAAAATCCCAAATCATGATAAAAGCAATAAATGTAGATTTTATCGAAATTTTTTAGTAGAAAGGAAAATGATGAAAAGAAAGTTTGAGAGGTTAGTGATATCTAGTAATATTGCATTCTTTGTTTTTATTTCCTCCCATGATGGCTGAAAGTATAGAATGTATATAGTTATTAACACCATTTTTTTTTGAGAAGAGGAATTGAATATAAAAAGAGGGGGTCAATACTTACCAATATTGACTGCTAGGTGACACATTGATTAGAATGTTGGCCCTGGAGATAGGAAGACTCATTTTTCAAAGTTCAAATCTGGCTTTAAATGTGACCTTAGTCTAGTCATTTAATCTTGTTTGCTTCAGTTTCTGCATCTGTAAAAAGAATTAGAGAAGAAAATGGCAAGCCATTCCATTATTATTGACAAGGACACAAGTCCAAATGGGATCATGTAGAATTGGCAAAACTGAAAAAATGACCGAAAAACAGAATATTGGTAGAAAAATAACTTATGAGAATATGAGAGTGGATATGATCAAAGGTTTAGTTTTGGAAAGGAGATGTATATCTTTTCCCCTTTATAATAATAATAAGAAAAAAGAATGTGTGAGTGTAGTATAGAGAAAGAAGAGAATCTTGAACAGAACCTTGGTGAACATCTATAATTGGAAGGTATAGCATAGATAATGAGTTGGCAAAGACAATGGAGAAAGAACAGCCAAACTAATAGAAGAACCAAGGGAGAGAATTATCATGAAAATTTAGACATCAGAGATATAGGATAAAAGAGAGATAAGTACTGTTAAATGAAATTGAGATGATTAGTATTATTAGATGAGAATAATTAGAGAATGATTATATTATCAAGAGATCATTAATAACTTTGGTGAGTGTAGTTTCAGTACTACATGTCCAAAGGACATTGCACATAACTTGTGTTTATATATTTTGCATACATTAACATGTGCCTTATCAATAGGGAGATAGTAGAAAGAAAGAAAAAAATCTCAAACTCAAGTTTTAAAAACAAATGTAAAAAAAAAATCATCAATTGATGATTGAAGTAGCAATTTATTGGAGAAGATAGCAAGGTATGACTCCAAGGGGCCAAGTAAAGGAAGTGGCAATAAGAACAGTTCATAGGAAAGAATAGGAAACTATGTGAAAAGCATTATAATGAAGAAATTTATAATTAAAATTTCTAGTAAAGTAAGATGTGAAGACCTCGGTTCAGAAAAAACAAAAGAGAGGAGGTATGAAAAGTTTAAAAAAGTAAGACAATATTTATAATAGCATAAGTGAGCAGTGATATAGGGAACCAATTATGAAAGAATAAAAGAATTGCCTTGCAGTGAGCCAGTTGAAATTAGATAACATAAATTCATAAAATACCGAGTAATATAGATTGGTTGACTTCCTCCAGTTTAATCATCAGTCTATGAGAGGGAAGAGAGAAGAAAGAAGAAATAGATCATGGCTAAGGTTAAGCAAGCAATGAATTGTAAGAGAAAAATAGGAAAAAAAGTAATCTGAGAGTAGAGGAGAGGGAAGATTTGAAATAGCTTAACTTTATAGTCAAGACTGAAAGAGAAAGAAATGAAACCAGAACAGCCTTAATAGCTTGAGAAAGTTCTAAGAGACTGAGGAATTGGAAATCTCAATGAGGGTGAAGAATAGATTTAGGAAGGGTAAGGCTGGTATGATAGGAAGTTATGGGTGCAAAGAGAAATGCCAGTTTCTTATTAAGGAAGTAGAAGACTTGTGTATGTGTGGCTAACATAAAGTGAAAAAAAAAGTAGAGCATGGAATTAAAGAGGCTGAAGAACTGGGGGGTTAGGGAGCTTGAAGGAACAGTAATGTGGATATCTAATTTCAGTCTCACAGTTGTTATCCATGGTATGTATCAGTGAATGTTTCTAAAGGACATTGCACATAACTTGTATTTATATATTTTGCATACATTAACATGTGCCTTATCAATAGGGAGATAGTAGAAAGAAAGAAAAAAATCTCAAACTCAAGTTTTAAAAACAAATGTAAAAAAATGTTTTCCATGTAACTGGGAAAGTATAATATTAAATAAAAAAATAAAGTATATTTCATTGTGGTTAGGTTTCATGTTGATTCCAGCAGAATTAAACTTCTTGAATTAAGACTTCTAACTTTATTCTTCAAGTATTATGTGCATGGTATTGTATTGTTATACTTTGCCACCAGAATTCTGAACTCCTCAGAAAAGGTTTCTTTTATGTTTGTTCAATTTCTAAATTTTATTTTTATATAATTAGTCATTTTATTGTATATTTTATTTGTTTTTTGACTTATTTATTTTACTTTGAATATCCTCTGTAATTTAAATAAACCAATTGAAAAATCTAAGTAACTGCAATACTTAAATAGATTTAGGATCTTACTGATGTGGTATTATCTCCACAGTACAGATCATAACCCTGCCCAAACTTATTATCCTATTATAATTGTTATTATTGTCCTTATTCTTCCATAAGCTCTGCCAAATATCCTCCATCTCTTAGAAGTATTCCTAAACTGAGGATGCCCATGAGTTGGAGAATGTCTGCATAAATTACGGCATATGAATGTTATGGAATATTTTTGTTTTATAAGAAACGATCATCAGGATGATTTCAGAGAGACCTGGAGAGACGTACATGAATTCATGCTCAGTGAAATGAGCAGAACCAGGAGATGATTATATATGGCAATAGCCAGATTACATAATAGTCTCTGATGGATGTGCTTCTTTTCAACAATGAGGTGATTCAGGCCAGTTTCAATGGTCTTGTAAGGAAGAGAGTCTGCACCCAGAGAGAGGACTGTGGGAACTGATTATGGATCACATTTTCACCCTTTTTGTTGTTGTTTATCTTCCTTATGTTTTCTTTCTCATTTTTTTTCCTTTTTGATGTGATTTTTCTTCTGCAGCATGATATTTGTGCAAATATGTACAGAAAAATTGCACATGTTTAACATATATTGGATTACTTGCTGTCTAGGAGAGGTGGTGGGGAAAAGGAAGGGAGAATTTAGAACACAAGGTTTGGTAAGGGTGAATGTTGAAAATATCCATGAAAAATATCAAAAAAAATTGAAAATAAAGAAGATTTAATTAAAAAAGAAATATTCCTAGATGTAGTTCTGTATTCTCTATATACCAATATAGTCCTTAGGCTTGTTCTCACTATATGCCTATTTAGGAGGATGCTTCAGAAGTATTTTCCTGACTTATTTTATTTCTCTTCTGTACTGATTAATGAGTCATTTCCATTTTGTAATGTTATCCTGCTCACCATGTGTCACTTCTTGCCAAAAACTTCTTTGAAAGGTCAAGCTTTCTTTTTTAATTCAAAAAATTATATATCACTATTGCATAAAATAAATCATTTGAAAAACACCTATAAAATTATTTTCTTGTAGATCCTATGAGAGTATAGACATTGAATAACATCAATATCATAAATATGGTGTCTGTTGCTTCTCCTTTTTTCAATGTTCTATTTAAATATTTTGGAAATGAGCAGAGTAACTTTATATAAGACAGAACATCTATTTATTCATCCAGTAATACTGTTTCCTGGTAAACTTAATGAGAAAATAAACAATAAAAAGTTACAAACTCACTGTAACATCCAAACTAGAGAAATACATGCAGTTCCTTTGCTATCATCCAATTCTGACTGGTTTCATTGATTTATCTTAGGGGAAAAAAATCAAAGCTTTATACAGAAGTAAATTGGGGTTAAAATCCAAGTCCTCTGGCACAAAATTCACTGTTCCTAAATTTATGATTCTCTGAATCATATGTCAAATGAACTATATGTCAAATGAATAAATTCATTCCTTGTAATTCACCTTATCAGATACTTTGATGATTTTCCCTAGCTGAAACACCTCAAGAGATCAAGAATGATAGTAACTAAAACAGCAATATCCACAAGGTCATTTTTGTCATATTTTTTAAAGGGGTGACATTTAATTTGTTGCCAAAAAGCATTCATGTTGAGAGACCTGACAGCTAATATCAGATTTGGAAAGAATAAAAATAAAAATAAAAAGTTACTTTTCATTACAAAGGATTGTAGACACTTGTTAATGACTATCGTTTCAACATGGAACATATCAGATTACTTTGAGCTATATTTCAAGCAAGTCAGTGAAAAGGCAGAAGCTGTGTTAGGAAACTAGATAATATGAAGACAACTTGACATTCTGTCATAGAAGTTATATGACATGATAAGATTAGTTGTGTAAGAGCTTGTGTAAATTTGAAAATTTTCTCTTTGTCTAAATAAATTCAAATTTGTTGAATATTAAACAATTAAAGGAATGTTCAAAATCATTAATGTTTGAAAAAACACAGATCACTAAAAGCAACAGGTGGTATATTTGGGTGTATATATATATATATATATACACATATACATTTTTGTGTATTTGTGCATATATGAATGCATATATGTGTTACATATATATGAGTGTGTGCGTGTTCATAACACTTCTCATTTATTTTCCTTCTAATGGGATATAAAGAATTTATTATGTTATTGGGTATCATTCCCAGATTCACACAATTTCAGGATTTGAACTGGTCCCAGAGACCATCTAGTGAAACACATTTTTGAATTATGGAAACTCAGTCCTTGTTAAAGAGCTTAATATCTAGAAGGAATCCTGAAGAAACAACTATCTTGAAGATCAAAGATAAAGAGCAGTATGTTCCATTTTCAAATCTAGAGCAACACAAGAAAGTATCTAGAAACCTCTGAATCTTAGGGTCACATTCTGAGAAACTAAAATGAACTCAAACTCTGACACTGAAGTCTATAAGCACTCTGAACAGTCTTCAAATATATCAGGATCTTCAAATCAGCACAGTCCCAAGTAAATAGAACGAGGTTTTTCCTTTAACCTGAATTCCTGACTTGGGCTGATTTTAAAATACACGCTGTTCACAGTTGGTACTGACACAAAAAAACATTTTGATCCTACAACTATGAGTAAAGAAGAAAAAAAAAATTAAAAAAATAATAAAACCCTCCAACATGATGAATAAATATTATGGGTTGAAAAGTTCAAGAAGGTAACCCTAGAAAAAGAAAATATAAATTAAAAGTAGAGGCTTAGAAAAAGAATAGGTTGGCCAAAAGAATTCCAAGATTGTTTGGAAGAAATTAAACATTTAAAAAAAAGAAATTGTAATATTTTTGCTGATTTGCTGTGATTAAATCCTTCTTATAGGTTTTTCCAGAACCTATCTGAGTTGGGCTGAACACCCTTTTCACCCTAGTGAGATTGACCTTTCTTGAAGTTTTTTCAGTGTATCTTGAGCTGGAAAGTGATTTCATTCCATCAGATTCTACTCATAAGCTTGGCTTCCTCAAAATCACAGCTTTTAAGGGAAAACAAATTGAAGTTGAATGAATAGGAACAGAAAGTGAAAATAAATCTCTCTTTGAAAAATTAGAATGAAGCAAATCAAATTAATTAAGAAAGAAATAGTATATTAGAACAAAGTTTTAAAGGTATAATTAGAAGAACATATATGGTATTTATTATGCAAACCTATGAGTCTAGAAAATAAGTACAAGTAAAACAACTTAAGAGTTATTGCATTCTCTAAAAACTATGATGAAACACAAACAAAACCTGTATGCTATATTCAAAAAAATCCTAAAATTCTTTAGTTCTATTAGAACAAGAAAGAAATTAAAAATAGAATCTGCCAATTCCTTCCTGAAAGGCAATCAGATGATGTTGTGAATTAAATGCTGGCCTAGGGGTAAGGAAGACCTTAGTTCAAATAGTATCTCACATATTTACTAGATGTGAAACCTTGAACAAGTCATTTAACCTGTCTGTCTCAGTTTCCTCATTTATAAAGTCAGGATAATAATATCACCTAACCTGTCTGGGTTATTGTGAAGATCAATTAAAAATAATGTTTTAAAGTGTTTTGTAACTTTAAAATGATTCATAAATAGTAAGTTATTATTATTAATAAGATGTTTGTAATGTGCTTTGTAAATTATAATTATATCACTATCATTGTTTTATTATCCCAAACTGAAAGTGTACAGGAATCTTATAGCTATCGTATATCCAGAGGAACATGAACATGGTGTTAGGACTAGGACCTAAAGAGATATATCAAGCAATTAAAAGACTTTGAGATGTTTTGTCCTACTTTTGGCATGGAAATATGACTCGTATATTCAAATATTTTAAGGACTGTCATGTGGAAAAGGAAATACATTAGTTACATTATGGTGTAAAGAAAAGAAGCAGAACCAATGACTTTAAATGATGAGAAAATAGCTCTTGCTTAAATGGCTGGGTAAATTGTGGTATATGAATGTTATGGAATATTATTGTTCTGTAAGAAATGACCAGCAGGATGAATACAGAGAGGACTGGCGAGACTTACATGAACTGATGCTAAGTGAAATGAGCAGAACCAGGAGATCATTATACACTTCGACAACGATATTGTATGAGGACATATTTTGATGGAAGTGGATTTCTTTGACAAAGAGACCTGAGTTTCAATTGATAAATGACGGACAAAAGCAGCTACACCCAAAGAAAGAACACTGGGAAATGAATGTGAACTATCTGCATTTTTGTTTTTCTTCCCGGGTTATTTATACCTTCTGAATCCAATTCTCCCTATGCAACAAGAGAACTGTTCGGTTCTGCAAACATATATTGTATCTAGGATATACTGCAACATATCCAACATATAAAGGACTGCTTGCCATCTAGGGGAGGGGGTGGAGGGAGGGAGGGAAAAAAAATCGGAACAGAAACGAGTGTCAATATAAAGTAATTATTAAATAAAAATTAAATTAAAAAAAAATAAAAAAATAGGTTTATCCTTAAAAAAAAAATTAAAAAATAAAGAGAATTAGAAGCATCTCATGGAAATGCTTTGCTGACAAAATAAGGGGAGGCTTCCAGTCAGTGAAAGTGTTCAAGCAGAAGCTGAATGTTTATCTATCAGGGATATTGTAGAAACTATTCCCACTTTGAATTAGAAATCTGACTCAATGACATCTAATGTCTTTCTAGCTCTAATATTTCTCAAAAAATTCCTGGAATGATCCTGATAATTCAGATTTTTAAAAATCCTAATATTGATTGCTCTGAGGATGTTATTTTAGGGTTATCATGAGATAGCTGTGATTCTCTTGGGATTTGACTGTTGTTCCCGTTGAATGTCATCTTGGGAAAATCCTGCCATACTGGAATGCTTATAAGCATGGTTTCAGTGATATACTGAGTATGGCTGCCATTTGAGGACCAATGTTTCTAAGCTCTGTGAATCATCATTCGATTGGCTAGAGAGCTATATACTTTTATGGCCACAAAATTCTCAAAATCTCAAATACTGGGGTTATGATTTTCATTAGTGAATGTAGCAACTATGCTCATGTAATCACTATTCTTTGAAGTTGAAGTAATGCAAATTAAATACTTTTGTGATGTAATTCATTTTACAATACCCGTGTCAACAGAAATTCATTCATTTGGCTAATTCAGATGTGTTTATAAGGAAATATAGATGACTGGATGAATTGGTAAATAGAAAGATAGATAAATAGACAAACATTATCTTGAGTTATGGCCAGTTCCAAGCACCATATTTTAGGAAGGATATTGAAAAAAATGGAATAATTATAGAGTAAGAGTATCATACAAATCTTAAGGAAGTGGAAAATATATTATTGTAATTATAAAATAGTTTTATATTTGATACACTGACATTGGCCTCCATGTTGGCAATCTCTAGGCATTTTCTTGGATTATCCCCCATGTCTAGCATTAAATCCTTATGCAGTATTTGGTATTATGCTGCCTTGTGGATAGAAGCAAAAATTGAAGAAATCTTTGCTCTTGGAAGCTTATTTTCTGACTAGATATACTGTATGATATTTCCATATGTTTCCCAAACTTTTCATATATTTCTTCTTTCTGTCTGGATGGCCTGTAGTAAATACTACAATTATAAAATCATTTTAGCTTTTTTTTTTCATTGATCTGTATCCAAATATTTGCATCATCCTTCCCCCCCCAAACCTCTCTAGATTTTATGCATATATCATCCTAGCACATTATATAATAAATAGTAACCTCACTCCCTACTCTATAGCATTCTGCGACTCTTCTAAAAGATACATATATGTCGAATCATATGTCAGTCATGAGTTTCAGCTTACCAAGGTCAGTGATACATGTGAGACCATATTTGTCTTATGAAAGGAACCTTAATTTATCTTGCTCATTGACATTTTAAGCATTTGCATTTCGATTTTTGAAACATGGCTTCTACTACTAGCTGTTTTCTTGGATTTATACACCTGTAAACCTAACTGTTCCTGGAAAATAGTGTTTTACTCTTTTATTTAACAGTTATGGTCTAAGAATAGAAATACCATTCTCAGGACTATCTTCTTAGAAAATTCTTTATCTATATGCATATTTCTTACCTAAGCAAAGTTTTTTGAAACTAATAAATAAACAACATATTGTAAAGGATTCCAGATTGTGAGATTGATAACTGATCATCTATATTTCTGATTTAGTATGAAGTAATTTGCATGAGGAAGAACTATGGAGGTCATCTCTTTTAACTCTTTAATTTTATATATCAGGAAATGTTTCATTACATAAAAGTGAGAAAATACTTTTATGTTATTATTTATATTTTGAGGACTTTGGAAGCTAATTGTTATGTTGCAGGTTACATGGTCAGTTTATAGCAAAATTGAAAATAAAATCCATGTCTGATCACTCCCAAACAAGTACCAAATGCATTAAGTTTGGTCTTTACTTCTGGGAGTGCATAGGGCAATTCTTGGTCTTTAACTATAATATATGTGCTACTATTAAAATGATATTATTTTAAAACAGTACTAATTACTGGACAGGTATTGAAGTAAAATTAATAAAAATCCATTTTATGAAAACAACAGAGATAGGAGTCTCTTGAATATAATAAACATGCAAAAGAGCTTATTAGACAAGGTTGTTCAAGGAAAACCACTGCCAGACAGCTCGAGAAATAATCATTAAATGGAACAATAAAAGATGAAATACAGGAATAAGAATGAATTTTGACAGACTAAATGGCTTTTGCCCATTCTCCCTCCAAATATTTTGTTCTTACTTATGGTTTTCTCCAGGGAAAATGTGTCCTTGTTGAATATTCCCATTTAAATATCCTGTAAAATGGTTATGGCACTTACTATGGAGTGACTTGACTGGTTTATGGTCACACAGATATAGAGCTTTGTTGCCATAAATCTAAAACCTGACAAAATGTTCATACATACTAAACTAGGATTACCTATGATTGTCTTATAGCTGCCTTTCCTTTTTTTTTTTTTTTTTTTAATTCTCAACACAAATTCAATAGTGTTTTCATTATTCAGTAGTTAGGTTTTTGGCTTTCAAGGTCATTTGTGAAGGTCTGAAGTTCATGAGTCAGCCTCATAAATAAGAATTTTCTAAGATATTACCACAGGATCATAGCTGGAAGTGAACTCAGATGTTATGTAGTACAAAATCTTCATCTTGTTCTGGTGAGGAAACAGAGACTTGAGATAGAGAAGTGGCTTGCCCAACATAATACAGTTAATAATTGGTAGAACTTGTATTTGAATCATACCCAATTCCATGATTTATTCTATTTTATCTTTTTTCTTCCCTACTACCACTTGGTTATAATAACTGAGTAAAACTAGACTTTTTTTTTTTTGAAATGTAATCTCGATTTATATTTTAGTAAAATCCAGCAATTTCAGTTTTGGAAGGGAAAGTTTTTGCCATTCAGTTCTACCCCAAATAATTAGTCAGCTAGGTGACACAGTAGACAAAATGTCTGGGTTAGAGTCAACAAGACTCATCTTGAGTTCAAACCTAGACTCACACACTAACTGTGTGACCCAGGGCAAGTCCTTTGATTCTGTTTACCTCAGTTTCCCCCATATAAGAAGGCAGAAAAAGAAATGGCAAACCATTCCAGTATGTTTGCTCAGAAAGAGTTAGGACTGAAAGAGAGATTCAACAATAACAACTTCTGGTCCATTTTCAGGGAATATAGAATCACCTAAGGAATAACCCATACTATCCTCCCACCAAACATAAAAATCTAATATTTTAACACATGACAGGCCTTAAAATACTAAAAAGAGAGATAATATCTCCCTCCTGAGATTTTTCTAAACTAGATTAAATATCTTCAATTGCTTTACCTACTCATAAAGTTCATCACCATTTTGGTTGGCTTCTTCTAGGCATTTTCTACTGTATCAACAAACTTCCCAAACTGTGGGACGCAGAACTGAACATAACATTTAAAATGTGGTCTGATCAAGACAGGATAAAGCGTGATGATCACCTTCTTTATACCATTACTCTTAAAATCTCATTTTTCTTGGCATATGCTACTCATTTAATATGCTAAAACTTCACTCCAATAAAACCTTACGATCTTTTTCATAGGACTGCTTTTATGCCAAGCCAATTGCAGTTGTGATGTTGATTTTTTTAGAACTTTATTTTTATCTCTGTTGTATTTTATCTAATTACATTCAGCTCAATACTCTGTCAGACTCTTCTTGTATTCTTACTCTGTTACTTAGGGTGTTAATTATGTCTTGTAATTTAATGTCATCTACAAATTTGATAAGCATGTCATTCCTTTATTTAACTCACAGTGGGGCACTCCACTGGAGACCTCTGGCCAAACTGACATTGAACCATGAATGATTACTCCATGAATCTGGTCAGTCAACATGTTGTGAATCTGTTTACCTGAATTATCATTTAGGCTTTATGTCACTAACTTTTCCCACAAGAATTTTATAAGAGTCTTGAAGTACAAAGTCACATTTAAGGGTATTAGAGCCATCTATTCTACATAATTTACAAATAATAGTGGTAGATGAAATCCATATTTGTTCTTCCTCTTCATAGCTTACTTCCATGCTGTTAATTCAGTTCTAAGGCCAATGGTTTATTCCTTTTCTGTCTAAGAAACTGGGTCCAAGAACTGAAGTTTCTCTCGTATTTTTATTTTTTTTTCCCGCCATGAAGAAGAGTGCAATATTTTCCCCACAATTAGTACTGAGCTGCTGCTTTCTCTGTCTCATTTATGTGAGTGTATGTGTGTGTGTTTGTGTGTTTGTATCTGAGAAAGGAAGAAAGAAAGAAAGGAAGGAAGGAAGGAAGGAAGGAAGGAAGGAAGGAAGGAAGGAAGGAAGGAAGGAAGAAAGGAAGGAAGGAAGGAAGGAAGGAAGGAAGAAAGAAAGAAAGAAAAAAAGAAAGAAAGAAAGAAAGAAAGAAAGAAAGAAAGAAAGAAAGAAAGAAAGAAAAGTAGGAAGAAAGGAAGGAAGGAAGGAAGGTAGGAAGGAAGGAAGAAAGGAAGGAAGGAAGGAAGGAAGGAAGGAAGGAAGGAAGGAAGGAAGGAAGGAAGGAGAGAGAGAGGGAAGGAGGGAGGAAGAGAGGGAGGGAAAAAGGAAGGGAGGAAGAAAAGGAGGAAGACAGAAAAAGAAGAAGAAGAAGATGAACAAGAAGAAGAAGGAAGAGGAGGATGAGGAGAAGATGGAGGAGGAGGAGGAGGAGGAGGAAAAGAAAGGGAGGGAGGGAGGAAGAACATGTCAAATTTGGCTTTTTTCCTCCATTTCATTGCTATCCTTTTTCTGCTCCCACTTATAAGCCAAATTATAAAGGTGTAGCATGCATATTATTAATTATTATTTAATAAATTATTATCTTAAAATTTGATCAATGTTAATGTTTAATTTTAATATAGTAAATTATTAATAAAATTGATTATTAATATATTTAATATATTATATGCAAATAAATGAATATATTTTCCTTGAAAGCATACTGTTAATCATTTTTATAATGGAATAGTATTCTACCACAAACATAAATTACAATTTGTTCAGCCATTTTTTAATTGATGAGCATCCCTTCAATTTCCAACGTTTTGTTATCCCCAAAAGTTGTAATTGGGACAACTCAGAGGCATCCCTTTACACCTCTCAGATTAGCTAAGATGACAGGAAAAGATAATGATAAATATTGGAGGGAATATGGGAAAAGTGGGACATTAATGCATTGTTAGTGGAGTTGTGAAATGATATAAGCATTCTGCAGAGCAGTTTGGAGCTATGCCCAAAGGATTATCAAGCTATACCTACCCTTTGATCCAGCAGTGTCTCCACTGGATTTGTATTCCAAAGAGATCAAAATAGAGGGGAAAAAGACCCACATGTGCAAAAATCTTTGTAGCAGCCCTTTTTATATGGCCAAAGAACTAGAAATTGAGTTAATGTCTCTCAGTTTGGGCATAGTTAAATAAGTTGTAGTGTATGAAATTAATGTAATATTATTGTTCTATAAGAAATGATGAGCAGGTTGATTTCATAAACGCCTGGACAGTTTATAGAATTGATGCTATGTGAAGTTAATGAGTTGTAAATGATGGGATTAATGGTTGTGAAGAGGTGTGAGAATTGGGGTGAGAAATCCCCTCTGGTCAAAGGCTCAGGTCCTATGCGAAAAGAATTCTCAAACCTGAAATTTGTGTGGCAAAAAGGGATTTATTGCCACTGAGAAGCCAGCCTGATAGGAAGACAGATTTCTTAGTGGGTAAAAAAGATCCTGTTAGGAAGATAACAAAGATTTTCACTGAGGAGAGAATATCTTCACCAGTGGGCAAAAGTCCTGGCAGGGCAGCTTGCCAAAAAGAAAGCTTCTTTAGCAATCATAACCCTGTTTAGGACTTCTGCAAATTTTTATTTTTTTTTCCCGCCATGAAGAAGAGTGCAATATTTTCCCCACAATTAGTACTGAGCTGCTGCTTTCTCTGTCTCATTTATGTGAGTGTATGTGTGTGTGTTTGTGTGTTTGTATCTGAGAAAGGAAGAAAGAAAGAAAGGAAGGAAGGAAGGAAGGAAGGAAGGAAGGAAGGAAGGAAGGAAGGAAGGAAGGAAGAAAGGAAGGAAGGAAGGAAGGAAGGAAGGAAGAAAGAAAGAAAGAAAAAAAGAAAGAAAGAAAGAAAGAAAGAAAGAAAGAAAGAAAGAAAGAAAGAAAGAAAGGAAGGAAGAAAGGAAGGAAGGAAGGAAGGTAGGAAGGAAGGAAGAAAGGAAGGAAGGAAGGAAGGAAGGAAGGAAGGAAGGAAGGAAGGAAGGAAGGAAGGAGAGAGAGAGGGAAGGAGGGAGGAAGAGAGGGAGGGAAAAAGGAAGGGAGGAAGAAAAGGAGGAAGACAGAAAAAGAAGAAGAAGAAGATGAACAAGAAGAAGAAGGAAGAGGAGGATGAGGAGAAGATGGAGGAGGAGGAGGAGGAGGAGGAGGAAAAGAAAGGGAGGGAGGGAGGAAGAACATGTCAAATTTGGCTTTTTTCCTCCATTTCATTGCTATCCTTTTTCTGCTCCCACTTATAAGCCAAATTATAAAGGTGTAGCATGCATATTATTAATTATTATTTAATAAATTATTATATTAAAATTTCATCAATGTTAATATTTAATTTTAATATAGTAAATTATTAATAAAATTGATTATTAATATATTTAATATATTATATGCAAATAAATGAATATATTTTCCTTGAAAGCATACTGTTAATCATTTTTATAATGGAATAGTATTCTACCACAAACATAAATTACAATTTGTTCAGCCATTTTTTAATTGATGAGCATCCCTTCAATTTCCAACGTTTTGTTATCCCCAAAAGTTGTAATTGGGACAACTCAGAGGCATCCCTTTACACCTCTCAGATTAGCTAAGATGACAGGAAAAGATAATGATAAATATTGGAGGGAATATGGGAAAAGTGGGACATTAATGCATTGTTAGTGGAGTTGTGAAATGATATAAGCATTCTGCAGAGCAGTTTGGAGCTATGCCCAAAGGATTATCAAGCTATACCTACCCTTTGATCCAGCAGTGTCTCCACTGGATTTGTATTCCAAAGAGATCAAAATAGAGGGGAAAAAGACCCACATGTGCAAAAATCTTTGTAGCAGCCCTTTTTATATGGCCAAAGAACTAGAAATTGAGTTAATGTCTCTCAGTTTGGGCATAGTTAAATAAGTTGTAGTGTATGAAATTAATGTAATATTATTGTTCTATAAGAAATGATGAGCAGGTTGATTTCATAAACGCCTGGACAGTTTATAGAATTGATGCTATGTGAAGTTAATGAGTTGTAAATGATGGGATTAATGGTTGTGAAGAGGTGTGAGAATTGGGGTGAGAAATCCCCTCTGGTCAAAGGCTCAGGTCCTGTGCGAAAAGAATTCTCAAACCTGAAATTTGTGTGGCAAAAAGGGATTTATTGCCACTGAGAAGCCAGCCTGATAGGAAGACAGATTTCTTAGTGGGTAAAAAAGATCCTGTTAGGAAGATAACAAAGATTTTCACTGAGGAGAGAATATCTTCACCAGTGGGCAAAAGTCCTGGCAGGGCAGCTTGCCAAAAAGAAAGCTTCTTTAGCAATCATAACCCTGTTTAGGACTTCTGCAAAGATTTGAGGTTCAGAGTTGTCTTTTAGTAGTCTTCTGAGGCTCAGGCTTCCATTCAAAATTGAATGAGATTCACTCAATTGTTGACAATACTTCGTCCCAAGATCTCCAATTGGAAAGAGATTACTTAATTTGGGAGTTGGAGCTACTCCATAGGACTATCAGGCCAGGATTCCCAACTGAATAAAATCACTTAACTGGGTGTTGTCTGGAAAAGGTATACTTTTCCCAGGGGAGAGCTTGAGTCTAGAATCACCCTTCTTTTACAAATTAAAGGGGACTCAGGACACCCTTGCACAATTTACATTAAAGTGAGCAGAACCAAGAGAACTTTGTACACAGTAACAAGAAGATTATATGATAATCATCTGTAATGTACAGCTCTTCAACAATGAAATCATTCAAAGCAATCCCTATCCAGAAAAAGAACTATGGAGATTAATGAGGATCAAAAAAAATTTTCACCTTTTGTTGTTGTTGTTTTTTATTTGAGTTTTTTTTCCTCTTTCTTGTGTTTTCCTCCTTTGGATATAATTTTTTCTTGTGCAGCATGACAAATATGGAAATATATTTAGAACCCTACATGTTTAACCCATATCAGATTTCTTGTTGTTTTGGGGAAGGGGGCAATGGGGAGAGAGGAAGAAAAATTTGGAACATCAGGTTTAGCAAAGGTGAATGTTGAAAAATAGGTTTGCATGTATTTAAAAAATAAATTACTATTTTAAAAAGAGTTGTTGGAAATATTTTTGTAAATACAGGTCTTTTCCCAAAATTTCACATTCTTTAAGATATTTTTACTGGGTTCTTCCCAACACTCATTGCTACTGCTTTTCCTCTGAGATTATCTTTCATTTATCCTGTATCTATCTTTATGTGTACACTTTTATTTGCATTTTTTTTCTTAAAATTATGAACTATTGGAAAACTGTGTTTTTTTTGTTTTTTTGTTTTTTTTGTTTTCTTTGTATCTCTAGTGTTTATCATGGTACTTCTCCACAGTAAGTATTTAAATAGCTGTTGAGGGACTAAAAATACCATAACATTTAGGAGTATGAATTTTCTTTTTATTCATCAAAAAATGAAAAAAAAAACAGATCTGTGTCCAAAAATTATCCCAGTGGAGACTTTGATTTCTTACATAATAATACTAACTTTTCCTCTGTTTTCTTTTCACAATGGCATGTATTCTATTTATCTACAATATTTCATAATTGTTTTGTTAAATTTAATTGATCCCTTTATTTATGTAATAACCACATTCGAAATGGGGTTTACAAAATTTTGAAGTAATCACTATTGAAATTTCTTATGTAAAGTAAATTCCAACAATGACATTTTAATAAGAATTATCTACATGTGCATTGAGGGTAACTTTACCTCTTCCTCCAGTTTATCTTGCCTTTCTATGTTTAAATATATTGAGCCACTTCTTAAAATTCAGTTGATTCTAGAGAGGAAGAGCTTAGATTATTGATAAAATTAACTCATTGTATGGATACAAAGAAACCTGGAAAACTTGGGGAGGGACTCTTGGATGTTTGGCTGATATAGTGTCATGGGAGCATCATTCAGTTCAATCAACCCAAGGTGTTTTTAATTGCCTATCATTTTTTAAGTATCTTTCACTTGATTTGACTAAGTAAATTTCTTTTTGTTGACTGTCAAATGTGTTTCCTTTTATTCCCATATCGAAACTAAAGTTCTAGAAATAAGAAAATATGTTTTAAAAGTGATATTTTGCAGTAAACTATTTTCTTGCAATCATAAAAATGACTGAAACAATTTTCAGAACATTCATTCATCACTTGTAATAAGAATTTTATCAGCATATTTAAGTGAATATTGTTTGGATACTTCTTCAGGTCACTCCAAATAGACTACTTAGATGCAAAGGTATTATAATGGGTTCTTTGTCATAATAACTATTCCTTTTGAAGGGGCAAATGCTTATAATCATATGAAAGGTTAAATCTGTGTTCTTGCAATTTCCAGATTTCTTTGAGTGTTCTTATTTGATTTCATTCTATTCTTTAGCTATTCTGACAACTTTTCTTCCTACTTTGATCATTGATGTTTTAAAAATATGGGTATATTCCCTTAAAATATGCTAGATTTGTCAAAATAGGCCATAACTTTTGTTACCAACAATTCTAATAGGACTGAAAAAAATTAGAATTATTTTAGAATAACCAACAATAGTGATCTTTGGGCTATCTTTTTTCTTAGGGTGAAACACCACCTTTTTCCTTATTTCATGTCACCTCTCTTCATAAAAAAGTTTCTCTACATTTTTATGACTCAGTTGTATTCTACAAGTACCAATATAACAATAAATTTAGAAAAAAGTATTAAAAAAATTTTACTTTCAAATCAGAAGAAGTTTTCTTTTATATTGCTAAAAATTGAATTAGAACTTTGATGATAGTAAATACTAGAACAACATAAGCATCTGAATTAACCATCAAAATCTGAGTAAAATATTTAAGATGCTACTTAAAATTGGTGATTCTCTACCCTTTCTTCAGTCTTCAGTGGGAGAGTTGAATACAAGCAGGAAGGATGGAAGGTAGAAATCATGAAGCAAACACTTGTTGCTACTCTTCTTACTTTTATTGAATTCCTGGGTCATACAACAGTGTAACTGAAAGGGACCTTAAAGGTCATATAGCTAAACAACCTGATTTCCATTTCCCAGAGTTAGCAATAACACTGAAGAAGCTGGTTACTAAATTTACCCTTCCAAGAAACAATACATTTTATATTCTTTCTTCATTTTCTTTTCCTATCATCAGATATGATAAACTACCTGTTCATTTATAGTCCTCCTTAGACATTCCAGAGCAGCTCTAAGAAGTGACATAATTATTGATGCAACTTGACTTCTTGAAAAGTAGTGTAGTAAAAGGTTTATTATGTTGTCAATTATTTCTAAAGACTGACCATTGTTGGGGAATTTTTTTTAGCACAAATATATGAGTATTACAATATTATTAATACAACTTGACACCAAATTCAACTAAATGACAGTATAAACTAATATCAGAAAAGACGAGCATGTTCCTTTTGGTCTATACACTTTTACTGGCTCACAAATACAATGAATTAAATACAATCCCTCCTCTACTTACTCTGTATCTATTTCAATTACCACTTTGAAAGGAGGGGTATAGTTTACCATGAGCTACTGTGAGTTAAATGATGCATGCGATGAACAATGCTATTTATGTATGTATCCTACTCAAAATGAATAGCATAAACTACCTTATTATAAAAAGCCTTTCAAATGTCTCAGTGTTATATTGTTTGCTAAGAATGCAAGTTTTATGAGGCTTGTGGGCATTTTATACCATATCTATTATTTCCTGGATAGCTAGTTATAGAAAAAAAGGTGTGGGGGGAAGCAAAATGGAATTATAATTAGATTAGTTAAAGAGCAAAGCTCCAAATCAATGTTTTTAAAAAATGTAACACATTTTGCATGGTTGATTAATGAATCTCAAATGCTAAGTATTTAAAAAAAGTTTTTCAAAGCCACCTACTTGGAACTGTAGTAAGATAGTGGCATTTTTATAACTTAGATTTTCTGAGATCCCCTATAAACTCCCCAATGAAATTCTTAAAATTCATCAAAAGGAATAATGACAAAGGAAACTATAGGGAATCATTCCATAAATTCCTTCATCCAATTCAGTAGTAGGAGGAAAACCCTGGAAGATTCCTTCAGATCTCCTGAATAGAGACAATTCAAGATAGGTGCAAGGTGAAATTTAAAATAGTCTAGTCACAGAGGAAGGGACAGAGCCAGAACAGTCTGAGTCCCATGAGAAATAGACCTTGAGTGATGCACAGGGAAGTCATGATGCCCTAGTAGCACTAGGAAAAAGGCTCAGAGTATTGGTCAGATATTCTATAACATACATAGCATACTAATACCATTAACTCAATGTAAGTTATCAGTATACCTAAACTAAACTCAGCATCAGAAAAGCATCAGGTCAAAGCTAGCTTTTAGGAAGATTTGGTTAGAACCACACGCTATTAAGAAGACCAAAAAATTCTTATAGAAGTGAATCCTATTCTTAATCAATGCACAAAAAAACAATTAGGAGATACCCACATTATCCCAGGGTATAAGAATAGCAAGTGAGGGTGGCCATATGAGGAAACAACAACAACAAAAAAAATAGATTTAAAGTGAAAACTTTACTTTGGACTTTACAAAGGATAAACCCTAAAGAAAAGGATTACTCTACAGCAAACTCAAAAACAGCTTCAGCTGATCACAAGAATTGCAAAAATTCCCAGAAGTGAAAAAGGAAGGAAAAATTTAAATATCTAAAAGAAAAAGAATATCAAAGACAATAGCTTAACAATTTTATATGTGACAGAAGAACTAAACTTCCTGAAAATTATAATGGATCAAACAGAAAATAACTCCATGATTTAATAAAGAATGTTTAAAAAATCAAAAGAAGAAAAATAAAAGAACAAAATGTAAAGAATATAATATGTTTTAAAATTACTTGGGAAACAAGTTCTTTTGCAAAGATCATTTAAGAGTTTTAGACAGTTAAGGTTAATACTTTATACCTATCAGACTGGCTAAAATGACAGAAATTAAATTGAATCCACTCATGCATACATATGAGGAAAATGCAAATATATTATATCTTAAAGATAGACCTTAAAAAAAAGAGTTCCAATGAATACTTTTGTCAAACTCAAAGGGTCGTGAAAAGGTCCCTTAGACAGAGAGACAGACAGACAGAAAGATAGAGAGAGAGAAAGAGAGAGAACCAGAGAGAGACAGAGACATAGAGAGAGAGAGACGGAGACAGAAAGACAAAGACAGAGGAAAGGAAAACAGAGAGAGAAAAAAAGGGAAAGACAGATAAACACACACAGAGAGAGACACAGACACACAGAGAGAAACAGAGAGAGAACTCTAAAGTAGACCTAGAGCCAGCACTTGAAGACCTATCTACAAGTAAAAGCTTATTTCACTACTACTCAGACTATAAACAGAATTTGTATTATTCCTTTCATTCCCTTCCAAGCACCTGTGAGCAAAGTAAAGGGTAGGTACATTTCCTCTATCAGCAACTGGTTCTAGTTCATGCCTTTTGTCATATGGTGAAGTTATCATTGTCAGGTGCAAAGGGGTACATTAGATAAACAAAAGATGAAACAATAATATAATGCAATAAAAAGAATATTAGTTTGAGAGTCAGAGAACTTGGGTTCAAATTCTGAGCAGGACAGATTCTCCTTGTTTGACTGGGTAAATCACTTAACTTGAAATAGAGAAGGGGTAGTTAGACTAGATGGCAGTTCGGATCTTTTGCAAGCTCTAATTCTCTGAAGTTTGGCAAGATTTCTCTCATTCTTTGTCCTTATTACTTCACCACTGCATCTTTAATGTGTTCTCACTTTTCTTTCTTTCGCCTTCTATTCTTTTCTAGCTCATCTATGAGCAGCTGTGAGCATATGTTTCTGCATCTTATGGTTTCTTCAACTAGTTCTGTCTTTTGGTTTTGAGAATACTCTATTGCCCCTCTTTATGGAGACAAAGCCAGTGGAACAGAAGAAACTTGGAAACAGTAACTTCTCCAATGTAAGCACACTGACATTTCCTAATATCTCTACTTTATCTTAGTCTTCCATGGCACTCTGTTAAGTAAGCATCAGAGGTAAAGCAATAAACTAAAATAAGCTTCTCATGGCCACTCTGGATATCTAGCATCTGTCTAGCAAAACCTTTCAAAAAAGGAAAACGCACACACACAACACACAAACAAAACTTTCACACTTAAAACAATGATAGCTTCAATTTTCTTTCTAGTTCTAATTTAAAATGTTAATTATTTTTTTTTTTGCCATCTACTAACACATCTTTTCTCATCATTCTGTAGTTGACTAAAGGTATTTAATTTGCACTATTTTATCCTTTCATGGAAGTTACACTAGAATAAATGACTTTCTATAGGTGGTGTCATGAACCCAATCAGCTGTCAGAAGAAATCACCACAGCAAAATGCCAAGTCTTAACCTCTGTGAAACTCTTAACTAATTTACTAATGTAGCCAACTAAAATAAGATTTAAAAAGAGAAAGACTGACCTAATGTAAAATGGATTACTCAATGTATGTTACAGAAGATATATAACCTTGCATTAAATCTAACAACTTTTTTTTCTTAAACTAAACCATTAAATTAAAAAAAAAGCTTTCGGAAGCAGATATTAGATTCATTATCTGAGTTTTTTAAGCAAACATGAGAGTAATCTCCTAGAATAGTATTATAAATAAAATGTTGGCAAACTATTTAAGATCTTAACATTTATTCTGCACTGTTTTCCTTTTTAAGGGGACAACATTATACATCATTAGACTGCCCAAGAAAACAGTCCAAATTTCTAGGCAAATTCCTCACTTGACAACTCTGAGACTGTATGGCTGCTAGCTAGCACTTTCTCAGAATCTTGTGCATGTGGGTTGCTACTTAGGAACCTGTCGGAATAGGCAGCATAAAGACAGAAACAGCTGTCAAGAGGAATATCAGAAAACAAGCTCATTCACTTGTTTAAACAACAAAAACCACTTCCTTTTTCCCCAAGTAAGAATAGTTTAATCACAATTTAGTACCTAAATCCAAGGTAAAATTATTAAGGGTATTCCTTGTTTAATTCTCTATGGAATCGAAAGAGATAGGGTGAAGAACTTACAGGAATATATGAATTCTTTTTTCTGTATTTTATTTTCATTATTTCTGTGTTTCCCCTATGATCTGTATAATATGTGCAGGCTCATATTTACTTGAGCCTTGGCCAGTTAGAAACATATTTACTTAACCTGAGCTGATGACAATTATCAGAATTTGACATTTATGGATATTTAGTCTATTAGCTGGACCACTGTCTGCTTCATTAAGCCTGAAAGCCTGACTTTCTGTTTCCTAAAAATCAGGAGATTTCGAGGAAACCGAAACCTTCCATTCCAATCTCTCCAAATAGCAACAACCAATTAAGTGCCTCCCTTCCCCTTCTTAATGCTCTCTTACTTGTGATGTAATTTCTTGTATAAAAGTTATGTATCTTTACTACTTCTTTAGCCCTCCTACCACAAGCTTTCTCTTTCTTATCTTGCGATGGGATGGCTCATCTTCTGGAGGTTTTCAATAAACAACTTTTCTGACTTCTACTGAATGATCTCTGAGTAGTCATTTTGGGTAAGGGTCTTCTTCATCCCTCACAATTCTTAAAATTTTCCTAAAATGTTATCACTTAATTTCATGATTTTAAAAGATAAAATTAGTCTCATCGTTATTCACATTTCTAGAGTTACTCAAAGCTTCATCAGTAAAACCAGATTACAGGTATTGAATATTGGGGTATATTCAATTCGGCTTTGTAAGTTACTACAGCTTCTACCAGAGTAAAGCCAGTTTTTATTCCTAGTTTTTGAGAAGAAAAGTGCTCTTCAACACCCAAATCCAAAGCCACAGTTAATTGCTATCAGAGCTTCCCCAGTTTTCTGCTTATTGGGTTAAAGGGCAGAAAACAGAGGTGGTGTAGGCTCAGAGAAAACAACTGCTAAGCAAGAAATTTAGCAATTTTGTCTGCATCTAGGTAACAGCAGCTGTCACAAATAGCAGTAGAATGAATGTTACCATGTGCTGTTAAGTATAAATCAAAACCACAAGCTTTAAGCTGTATTATTGCATCCATCAAATTCTTCACATTGTCACAATAATGATGAAATCAAATTGACTCTCTTTCTCTTCCCTCTCCACCCTCCAAGTTCTAGTTTGTGTTCAACATGAACTTAAGATATATTCCAGAGTCCCCCATCATGTAGGGTTATTGACAAAAAATATTAAATGATCTCAGATCTGAACTGAAACTGTCAATAATGTGTAATAAAGCACAGCAGGAATCATTCCCTCCAGATGTAGATGTCTCTGGAACAGATTTGCAATGTCTGAACCTTCATCTGGGAATTGTTTCAGTTATGAAGCATATCTTGTTTGTTTGGGAACAGGAATGGAAATGGAAAAGTGAGAGAAGATCCACATACACATATAGAGAGACAAAAAGAGACAAATAGAGATTGATAGAGACAGAGAGACAAAGACAGACAGACACAGAGAGACAGAGAGACAGAAACAGAGAATGGAGACAATGTGAAAAGAGGAAGAGTAAATAAAAGTAAATACACAGGTATTTCCCTTGGCTGAATCTTATTGTTGATAGTGCTAGTGATTTGCTTCCCATTCACTCTTCCTCATGCCAAAGTAAATATTTTTTGACATTGAGGTATAATCACATCCTTGTTAAAAATAAATAATGACTTCCCTATCCCTCTGGTGAGAGACAATGTATTCCTTAGGTAATTTCAACTTTTAAGTTATCCAGATAAGTCAGAACATGTTTTGCACTGATGCATATTCATATCTCCTATGACTGAAATAATAAAAATATCTAATTTAAAAAAAAACGTATAATGGAGCAACCATTTATTATTTATATTCCTAATTACATCTATAAAATATGTTTAAAACAAAAATCCTTTTACCTTATATCACATGTTGAATCCTGTGTTCATATGCTGAATTCTTCATTGTACTAAGAGATTATACAGTAAAATGGGAATTTGGGGTCAGTTGCTTTGAAAAGATGATGGGGATGCAAACAGGTACGAGGAGGTTGAATGGGGAAGTTGAGTACTGCCTATCTATATAAGTCAACAAGGTATATGTATATGTACATACATAAAAATACCTATAAATAAACATATATGAATGTACATATGTGTGTGTACTCACACACATACAGAATGTTTATTAACTGAACTCAAGTTGTTTTTGTTTCAACTGGCTTATGTGTAAACACAGCTAAGCTTCCCTCACTATGGAAACAAAAGTACAAGCTTTAAAAATTCAATTGCCATGGAAATGTAATGATTTACCACATACATACAGCATGGGATTCCATATGCGTTCTTTTGAAATTGTTTGGGATTTTATTCTTCAAATTTAACTGCATATAAGAATTATAGCAGAAATATAAGATGAAATGCAGGTAAATAGACATATGATTATTCCCACATAATTTTTTGTTTCAATGTTTTTCTTTGTTTCTGAAATGATCTTCTTAATCTTTGTCAGTAATGTCTGATTTCTTGGTGAAATCATATTCAAATTTAAAACTCAGTTAAAAACTTTCTTTCCCAAGAAGCTTTACTTGAACAATACCTTCCCCTCATTAATGACTTCTTCCCTAGAATTTAATTAGCATTTCACTTTTTGCATTTCACAGTCTTTGCATTTGATTATAGGTAGTTTAAGCAGCTATATGGTACCGTTGCATACAGGGCAAGGTCTGAAGTCAGGAACACTCATCTTCCTGAATTCAAATCTAGCCTCACTACTAGTAGCTGTATGACTCTTGGCAAAGTATTAACTTTGTTTATCGCTGTTTCTTCTGTAAAATAAGCTGGAGGAAGAAATGACAAACCATTCCAGTGTCTTTGGAAAGAAAACCCCAAATGAGGTCATGAAGAGTCACTTAATCACTAAAGGCAAACAATAACAACAAAGAGGCAATTTGATGTAGTATCTAAATAGTACTCTTTTCTGGAAACATACTAGGTGTGTTACACATGAAAATTCACTTAAAATCTCAATATCAGATAACTCTAAATATGCAAGTTGCAGCACAGTTAATACTAATGATGATGATAATGATAATTTAAAAATAGCTAAAATTTATATAGCACCTACCATGGGTCAGGCACTGTGCTAAGCAATTTAAAAAGGTTTTATCATTATTCTTTTTATACCCCTTGCATATTTGCAGAAACTAAGGCAGACAGCAGCTAATAGAGATACCTAGGCTCTTCTCCAAAGAACCAGATTTTCTCAATAATGGCTGTGAAAGTTAGGCTAGAACCAGAATGGAGAGATTGCTGCTACTCCCTGAACTCCTGCACTAAATATTTGGCTATGTGGAGATATGATGTATATATGCATGAATACAAATATATGCATACATGCATAAATAAATACATAGATAAATACATGTAGTATCCATGTTTGTTATTCTTTGTGTGTGAGATAGGAAACATGCACACATATACATATATGTACATATACATTACACAATATAAACACCTACATATAAACACATGTGATATGTAACTATGAATAAATACATGTATGCACACACATGCATTTATACACACATGTGCAATGAAACATTTTATATGTGTGTGCGTGTGTGTATCTATACATATACACATTCATGTTTGTTATAACTTTGTATAAACTCCACAGAATGAAGGAAAGCACTTAAGGTAGAAAAAATTACATGTTAAAATATAACCTTATACTGAAAATAAGTTAGAATTATGGAGACCCTAAGTCTGGTTATGGGCCCCAGCAGAACTTTTGTTCATTGTTAAGGGCAGGAAGCAGAAAAACAAATTGTTGCTGACCCTCAGGATAGGTGCAGGGGGCTTGAATTGTGGTAAACGGGGCATAGTTACCCACACAAGGTAACTGTAGTCCATGGAGCGTGGAATTAAACAGTATGCAGTGAAGCTTGAGTTCTATTACGTGTTTTTGTTTCTTGTTTTACTCAATATTTGGCCAATGGTTAAGAATTATATATCCCCATTGAGATGTTTTAACTAATAAACAAAGAGTAAACATCTCCTAACCTAGCCCTGCCTTTTCCTATAAGTCAGTACCTATTCCACATTACCTCAGACCAATCAGTTTCCTGATGCTGATAGGTACTATCCCCACTTTAAATTGACATAGTTACTTTGAGCAACCAGTCTGGCCTCCAGGTAACTCTTACCTATCAAACTTGCTCTTCCCTTGCAGTACTGAGGAATTAAGAGTCACAGTATAAAATCCATATTAATGTTCAGGCGCAAAAATGATATTATCAAACATTGAGACAGTTAAGTGGAGTTACTAGGCCTGGAATTAAGAATATCTGAGTTCAGACACATTAGCTGTGTGACCATTGCCCATACTGTGATATAAAATTCTTTGATTCCTCAACTTTTTCACATGGCATCTCCCCTGTTTTAACATTTCTCTTCTCCCTACTTCATTTTTCAATTTTTTTCTTTGTCTCTTCCTTTCCTTCCTTCCTTCCTTCTTTCTTTATTTCTATCTATCTTTAATAAATGTTGCTTTATGAATTATGAATTTATGAAAGAAAAATCAGAACAAAAGGGACAAAGCTTGGGAGACAGAAAAAAAAAACAGAAAAAAAGAACTGAACATAGCATCTGTTGATTTTCATTCAATCTCTATAGTTCCTTTTCTGGATGCAGATGACATTTTCTATCCAAAGTCTATGAGGACTGCCTTGGATCACTGCACCACTGAGAAGAGCCAAGCTTTTCATAGTTGATCATCACACCTTCTTGCTCTTATTGCATCCAATATATTTCTGTTTCTGCTTGTTTCATAGAATCTTTCCAGGACTTTCTAAAATCAGTTTGTTCATTATTTTCATAGAAAAAAAAAAGCATTCCATTACCTTCATATACCACAACTTATTCACCCATTATTCAATTGATGGCATCTACACATTTTCCAACTCTTTGCTACCAGAAAAAGAACTGCTACAAACATTTTTGCACATGTTGGTTCTTTCTCCTTCTTTATGATTTCCTTGGAATACAGAGCTAGTATAGTACCGGGTTAAAGGATATGCACAATTTTACAGCCCTTTGACCATAGTTCCAAATTCCTCTTCAGAATGGTTGGATCATTTCACAACTCCACCAAACAATGTATGTGTCCCAGTTTTCCCATATCCCCTCCAACATCTATCATTATCTTTTCCTGTTATATTAGCCAATCTGAAAGATGTGAGGTGTTACCTCAAAGTTGTTTTAATTTTCATTTCTCTAATCAAGAGTGATTTAGATCATTTTTTCATATGGCTAAAAATGGATTTAATAGAGATGAAGGAGGATAATGGCAGAAAGCATTTGAATGATGTCAGATGAGGAGGAGGAGGTAAGAGAATCTTCTTGGAAAATGGCCTTAATTTTTAATTGAAATATATACAAGATTCTTAAATGAGAGTTTTGGAGGAGAGGAGGCATAAGAGGTTTGAAGAACAATAAAAGGGTTTGAAAATTCAACTGCAGTGATTGGAATAGTAATTAGACTATTAACATTCACAGTGATTGTCCAATAGCAATCCATTTGTTTTTGTTTTTTTGTTTTGTTTTGTGTTTTTTTTTTTGTTTTTTTTTTTGTTTTTTTTATAACTTTTTATTGATAGAACCCATGCCAGGGTAATTTTTTACAGCATTATCACTTGTATTCACTTCTGTTTCGATTTTTCCCCTCCCTCCCTCCACCTCCTCCCCGAGATGGCAAGCAGTCCTTTACATGTTGAATAGGTTACAATATATCCTGGATACTATATATGTGTGCAGAACCGAACGGTTTTCTTGTTGCACAGGGAGAATTGAATTCAGAAGATATAAATAATCCGGGAAGAAAAACAAAAATGCAAGCAGTTTATATTCATTTCCCAGTGTTCTTTCTTTGGGTGTAGCTGCTTCTGTCCATCTTTGATCAATTGAAACTGAATTAGCTCTCTTTATCGAAGAGAACCACTTCCATCAGAATATATCCTCAAACAGTATTGTTATTGAGGTATATAATGATCTCCTGGTTCTGCTCATTTCATTTAGTATCAGAATCCATTTGTTTTTGTGAAACATAAATATGTATGTTATTTATCCAATCAGCACAATTTTACAATTTTATGGTTTTTTTCCAGTATCATTCCAATTCATCCAGTATCAATCACTCAATTAGCATTTGAGTAGAAATAAATGTAGTGGGGAGTAATACAAAGGTGAGGCTTAGAAAGGCAAATAAATAAAATGAGTTAGAACTTAAAGAAAAAAGCACAATGTAGAGTTGAACTGTTTCACCAAGCAACCAAAGAATAAAAGTAAAACTAAAGAATTGTAAGGGAAAAAATAGTCTTTCTTTTAATTTTATTAGATTTTCTCTTATTTTCCCTATAGATTCTCTTTTCTAATTCCATTGATTGTATGTGCATATATACACAGGTGCAAAAGTTTTTATACGTTTTATATTATCAAAATTGTATTTTATATTTTTATAAATTTTTATAGACTTCATTGGGCTAAAAACATTTTACTAACCATAGCTATCATTTACTACTTTTTTCTTTCTTTTATTTATGATGTGTACTTTTATATTCATGTTTAATGCCAATTTCTACTTTATTGTAGACATAGATAGCCTGATTCATAAGGCTTTTTCCTTTTCAGGATCACATAAGATTTCATCAAGTGGTACTTTTTCTCCAATAAATTTGTAACCTTAGGTTTTTCAAACACTGGGCCATGGTTTTAATTATTTTTGATGATTACTTATTATTTATCGCTGGTCAACATCTCTGCTTTTTGGCATATGCAAAATAAATTAGATCATATTAGAATCATTTTATATTATACATTTTTCTCAATACTCATCTCTACCTTCTGTACACATACAGCCATATTCATAAATGATTTTCTTTCAACAAAAAAGTAAATCAAAACCAATAGGTAGAATACTCATGCTTAATGAACAATACTATATTGTGTTTGTGTTGTATACCACTTCTCTAAAAAAAAAAAAAAAAAAAAAAAAAAAAACAACAGACAAGTAAATAAATAGATGGGTGGATAAATCAAGACATTTATTTTTAATTCTTCTATAAGACCATGCAATGTTATTAAAATCATTCAATTTTATTTTGTTTTCATATTTTATTTGTATTAGTCTAGCCATTGTGCATATGATTCTTGTAATACTTATTTCATACTCCTTGATTCATAAAGATAATTCTATTTTTTTCAAAATCTTTATATTGACCATTTCTTACAGTTTGATCTGTTATATGTGTCAGTTTGTTTGGCCATTACTCATTTAATGGGAACCCACTTTGTTTTCAATTTTGATATAAATTTAGTAAGCATTGTAAAGCCTCTGCATATTATTTCTATTGTTTATATATTTTCAAGTAGAATATTAAAGAATTGTTCTTTATAGTATACAGAAATATACTGGCATTGACATATTTTTGAGAAATAGATTTTAACTTTTCTGGATAGAAAAATGAACTAATTGGTTAGGTAACAAATTTCGTATTATTCTTGCAGTTATGAGCAACATGAACGATTCCCAAGTTACTGAAGCTAAGCAGTGTAATACAAAATAATTCATGTGTGAGTTATCTCCGTACAAATTTTTTTTTAAGTTTTGCTTCAAAGTGGAAGACATAATTATTTGTTTTTAAAATAGTTTATCTCAATTGGAATGAGATGGAAAAGTCAATGTAATATTACATATGTACATATATATATCCATATATATGTTTACATATGTATATATATATATATTCAGAGATTAATTTTAAGCTCTGAATTTTCTTTATATATATATATATATGTAATTGATATCTTTTTTTTTTCATAATCTAAATTTTACCCTGTATTCCTCCTTGTGAGCCATCCGTATATTTATATATGTAATGACCACATATTTAAAATCAGCTGGAGTCAGGAATTCAGGTTAAGGGGAAAATCTTCAATATTTATTGAAGTGAAGAGATGAATAAGGATTGCGATAGCAATATGGGCAAGAAAGATTGCAATAGCAATATGGGCAGCTGCGACGGGAAGCCAGCTAACAGAGAGAGATCTGAGCTGAGCAAACTGTTGCAATGGCAATGCAAAAAGTCTCTCTTTCCCCTTCCTTTTCCACTCCCCTGCCTCCACCCACCAAAATCGTTATTTCCTATACAACACATCAGGACTTTCACAAAGAGTGGGCGGGGGCCATTCTTTCTCCAAGCTTATATATTAATAGCGTATGGTCCAATTACTATTTAGCCTCATGTGCTTGGGACCTCAGTGCATCAACTCAAGCCTTAGCCCATTACATATATATGTGTGTGACTAAATGGAAGAATAAATCAATTATTAAGTACTTACTATGTATAAAATATTGTGCTGAGTGCTAAAAATACAAACAGACCAGTAAGATATTTTCTGCTTCCAAGCATGAGGGTAATTAGATGGAGTCAACATATATGAAAAGGTTTCAGCTACAAATTAGATGGACAGATCCCTTAGTTCTTAATTAGTAATGCCTCTTCTTTAATGATATTTATCAGTTTTTGATGTTGAATCATATGACAATGCAAAGGATTTGATAATAAGAATTGTTTTTATCTTCAACAAGCATTACCATCAATGTCAAAGCTGCAAAGCCCTCAAGGAGAATAAATACTGAAAAAAGATTATCAGATTTGGCAAGAGATCTTTGGTGATTTTAGCAATAGCAGTTTTAGTTGAATGATACGACTGGAAACTGTATTGTAAGGGGTTAGGAAGAGAGTGAGAGGAAAGTAAAGACACGTATGGTAATCAGTCTTTACAAAGAAATCAGACACAAAAGCCAGAAGAGATAGTGGATGAAAGTGGAGATAAAAGGGGGAAGTGAGGTGTTTTTATGTTTGAAGAAGACATGACCATATAGGTATTCAGTAATGAAAAAAAGCCAATATATTGGTAGAATGAAAATAAGTAAGAGAATCAGAATGACAGAAAGAAAAATTCACTGGAGGAGATGGGATATAATGGAATCACTTGATCTGATAGGTTATCCTTAGTTAAAAAAAATTAGGTCATTTCCTCATTAAATAGAGGTAAAAGAAAAATTAGACCAGAAGGCATTTGAGTAATATGAGATGATGAAAATGAGGAGAGGGAGTTCACAGAAAATAGTCTCATTTTTTTCTTCTGTAACATATGTGGTAAGGTTCTCAACTAAGTGAGTAGGGTCAGGTAGTCATGAAAGATTTGAAAAGATATCAAAAGGTTTTGAAAAGCTGCTGTGGAGAGTGGAACAGCAAGTTAATGAAAGAGATATAATAGGATTGCCCAGCAGCAGTGAAAGTCCAATTGAGGTTGTAGAACAATTGAAAGCATGCAATGATAATTTTTGTACCATTGTCTCCATCTTCATTCAGTAGCATGTGTGTAGGAGTATAGACAGTAATGATGGGAGTGGTCAAAGGGAGTGAGGTTTGGTAGGGCACAATTGTTGAAATGATAAAAGAACTAAAAAGAAGTCAGTGTTCAGTAAAATTGGTTCACAAGGGGGTGAAAATGAAGGGGGTGCTAAATATGAAATTTTACACACACACACACACACACACACACACACACATCCATTTGTATTCTTTGGAGAGATAACTGAGCAATCTCTTCCTTAGCCAGAAAAGGCCAATGAATAAATGGATATTTTTAAAATAGTTAGCAATCCCTGTTTTTCTTCTTTTGATCTTTCAGGGTAGCAACCTGTAACAATTCATACTTTTCCCCAATTCCATTGACATTTGATTTTGAATATGTGGTTGCTTAAAGTGCCTGTCCTTCCTAGGAAAGCATAAGTATGGATGTCATCCTACTAGATGCCTCTTCTACTTTGTGTTTCTTTCTTCAAAACAGGTGACCAAGCATCAAATATGAAAGAAACGCTTTCTTGTTTTCACGATAGTTTGTGAATTCAAAAGTTCCTGAAGTTCTGTTCCCCCAGCTGAATATAGCTTATTTCAAGGCAAATGTGGACACACATACAAAAAGAAAAAAAAAAAGAAAATATAAAACAAACAAGTAAACAAACAAAAAACTCAATAGAAGGAAGAGAAGGATCAGTCTTGGTTTTGGGCTGTCCAGAATCCATTGACTTTTATCTCAGTGAATAGCTAAATAATTTAAAATGACCTATTCGGCACTCCTGCAGACTATTTTATATTCTGAAAGTGTTTAAATCTCCACTTCTTAGGAAAATGTAACAGTTCCTTGCCCTCATTGGAGCATGTAGGAACTGTGTAGAAATTTGAGAATCCCATATATGCACTGCTTCCAATGCACTGGATGCTCTTCATTGACTACTGATAATGCAAAGTACCACATAAGCAATCCCTTTTCTATTTGGAAACCAATTGTCTATTATATAGCTGGTTTATGGTTATACATTAGGTATATTATTAATTTCACTTGCTGCTTAAGCAAAATCTTAGATATCCAAACCATAACTAGTTCTGTAATTAGAAACTATAACTTTTTCTTAGAAATTTGAGGGGGTAGGAGTAATGGTGAAATGAAATCCTGAATTCTAATTGTCTGCTCAAGAAGGCAGACTACTTCAAAGCAATGATCTTAAATCAGACTAGAATGGCAAATAGAAGTCACCATTTGGCACAAGTTTCTAGGCCAAATGGTTTCAGCTAAGTAATGGATATAATAGTAGCTTTAAGTTACTTTATGATTTCTTTTGTGAATAGGAAATACATGTCAATCCCATACTTGCTTCATTTTCTATTTTCAGTGCTAGTCTATCCCCTACTTTTGGAGATATCCTAGATACCCTGAATAAAATCTCATTCTTAGGATGGCAAAATAAAAGTTATCATAAAACAAAGAATGCAGGAGGGCCCATCTGATAAACTTTCTTACCAGGCTATTCCAGGACTGAATCCAGTCTGCTATATATGTATGAGTTCAATGAATGAATGGTCCTATAGTGTATAGGGAAAGGAAGGGAAATGGTTCATTAGTGACAATGGAGAATATAGGTTCCAGCCCCTATATACTGAAAAAAAGTTCTATTGTAAGAAAAGAATAGCAAAATTTAAATAATTATTTTAATAATTTCTTCAAATCACTGAAATTAAGAGAAACAAAGTGAAAACAACTCTGAACTTTTAGTTCATGTTCTGTAAATTGCCAAGCATGATTAATAATGACCAAGAATGATTAATAATAATTTTAGCATATATGTGTGTGTGCATTGGATATCTATATCTATATCTATATCTATCTATCTATCTATCTAGATATATATATATATAGATATCACTTTAAGATTTGCAAAGTGCTTTATATATATATTATCTCAACTAATCCTTACAAGAACCCTGAATGGTAGAAAACATTACTTTTCTCATTTTATATGTCAGGAAATAGAATCTATCAATTATCAAAGATTGGATTTGAACTCAGATCTTTTTAGCTACTGCTCCAGGCTAATGCTCTATACGCTGTGCCATCTGACTGTTTCAAAATGTAAAAAGTAAATGTTGGAGGTCATAAAGCCAGCATATGAATACATTGTTAATTGAACTGTGAACTTGTTCAATAGCTGTAGATAATAATTTGGAGTTATGAGAGAGAACCCTTTAATTATCCTTATTTTTTGACCCAGGACCCTACTCTTATGTATATAAACATTTAATTGTATACCAAAATATTCATTACAAAAAGTTTTGTGGTAGCAGAAACCTGGAAAGAATATAGTTGCCCATCAATTGGACAATGCGTATGTGTGTGTTTTTTTGTGTATTATATATTTTATTAAGGAATAAAATTATGCTGAATATTAGTTTGGAAGGAATGAAATATAAAAAATAAGAAGTTAGAGAAATGTGGAAAGATGTGTATAAACTAGTATCAATGGAATAAAAAGAACACATGAATAATTTAAAATGGATATAATGACAAAATTTGGACTACTGAAAGGAATTTGAACTAAGTATAAGTAAATGATAAAACAGTGAATTTGTTTTCTTAAGAAGATAATGAAAAAACTTTTCTCACACAGAAGGGCAGAAGTATCTTCATTGTTAATTAAAGCCACTATACTAGGTTTTTTGCTTTGTTTTCTTTCCTTTCTTTTAAAAAAGAATTCAAGGCAGGGAGAAGGGAAGGAGAAATGGGGGAGGAGGTTCTATCAGATATAACTGTGATGTAAAGAAAAAAAGACAGTTTTAATTTATTGACAATTAATATAAAATAAAATGGGTTGGGTCAATTCATTTTTTTTACTTGATGTTTTGGAACACAGTTTAAATGAAATTATTATTTATGCTCAACACAATTATTATGTCTAGAGGTCATTATGAAAACAACTTTACATTTCAACTAATAATATTAGAAAATTTTAATGGATGTGAGAGATTTAAGAAAATATCTGATCCATATTTTTAATTATTTCCACAATAAAAATTTTATTAATATTGATTGGTTCATATATATTATGCCTCACAATTAATCAAATCCAATTTTATGTTAAATTTAATCTAACATTTTATATTTAATTATTTTCTCCTGATTCATCAAATAGTAGCTTTCTGCTCTATCTATTATTAGACCTCATGGTTCCATTTAATGCTTTTATACATATGATTGTCAAATCTTTAGTTTTAGCACTATACTTTCTCCTGAGCTCCATTCCTATATCATTAATTGTTTTTTGGATATATCTATCTGGTTGTCCCTTAACCATTAAAGAATAACATGTCAAAAACACAATTCATTATCTCCTCCTTCCATCCCCAATAAAAAAAATGGCCATCTGATTTTTTTTTCTTATTATCAAATACACTACCCTGCTTCCAGTCACACAAGCTTACAACAATTGTATCATCCTCAACTTCTCATTTCACTCATTCCATATGTCCAGTTTCACTTATTCCATATGTCCAGTCAGTTCCTAAATTCTTTATTACTTTTTCCTCGCCCCCCCCCCCCTTCACTCTGTCTCTCTGTCTCTCTGTCTCTCTCTTTTATTTTACTTTACTGGATTTCTCTCTCTTACTCTTACTCAGGCTGGATGTGCAACAATCACTCAGAATTTGATGCCATTACTTTTGAACACAGAAATTTAAAAAATGTTCCAGTTTTCTTATTTTACTGATTTTTTACTTCTTAGGCAGTTGAATGCTCACCTACTCCTGGGGATGCACAATACTGTTGCCAGATGCCAGACTAACTGTAGACATTAAGTGACTTTAGCATTCCTATAGATCAAGATTCCTGGACTCAAGCTTTCTCTTGTGAAAGTACCACACTGCTTCAGGAATTTATTTGTGTGTGTGGGAGGAATTAGAATATGGTCTCTGAGTGATCCATTAAACCAGATATGGAATGAAGAATAAAGAATTTTTAAATTATAATAATTTTAGTAATGCTTTCTATTTTCAAAACATTCAACATTAATCGTTGCAAAACTCTGTGTTCTAAATTTTCCTTCTCTTGTCCCCAGACTCCCAGATAGCAAATAATCCAATATATGTTAAATATATGCAATTTTTCCATACATAAACAATTACCATGTTGTACAAGAAAAACCAGATCAAAAGCAGAAAAAAATGAGAATGAAAACAAAAAGGAAGCAAACAATAAAACAGTAAAAATACTATGTTGTGATCCACATTCAATCTCCACAGTACTCTTTCTGGATTTAGATGGCTTTCTCCATCACAAGATCATTGGAACTGGCCTGAATCATCCCATTGTTGAAGAGAGCTACATCCATCAGAATTGATCATCATATAATCTTAATGTTGTCATGTATAATGATTTCCTGGTTCTGCTCATTTCACTTAGCATCAGTTCATGTAAGTCTCTCAAGGCCTCTCTGTATTCATCCTGCTGGTCATTTCTTACAGAACAATAGTATTCCATAACATTCATATACCATAACTTATTCAGCCATTCTCCAATTGATGGACATCCACTCAATTTCCATTTTCTTTCCACTACAAAAAGAGTTGCCACAAACATTTTGCACCTGTAGGTTCCTTTCCCTCCTTTAAGATCTCTTTGAAATGACAGCTTTTGGGTATAGTTTCAAGCAGTTTACAACTCCACCAACAATGTATTAGTTTTCCCATATCCCTTTCAACATCTATCATTATCTTTTCCTGTCATCTTAGTTAATCAGAGAGGTGTGTAGTGGTACCACAAAGTTGTCTTGATTTGCATTTCTCTGATAAATAATGATTTAGAGCATTTTTCATATGACTGTAAATGGTATTAATTGCTTCATTTGAAAGTTGTCTAGAAGTTGTCAAGATATTTCTAAAACTTTTCCAATGTAGTGACCATGTTTTATTTATTTCCAAATCAGTGAGCAAAATATACATTGTAGGATCCTGACTCATGTTTTCTGATTACTTAGAATGTTATTACCACTTGACATTTGAATGTAAATTAGTGATAAAATATTTTTGAATTTCTTAATATGAAAAAAAAAACAAGTACTTCACATATATCTTCCAAGAAACTAAAATTTAGTCAGTATTTTCCTAATTTTTCTATTACTTTAAAAATTCTGAATATCTTATATTCTTATGAATCAAAT
Organism: Antechinus flavipes; assembly: GCF_016432865.1. Taxonomy (NCBI): domain Eukaryota; kingdom Metazoa; phylum Chordata; class Mammalia; order Dasyuromorphia; family Dasyuridae; genus Antechinus; species Antechinus flavipes. The sequence goes on along the minus strand of NC_067400.1, from coordinate 114,116,517 downwards.
CACTCAATGTACTAAAGTTCCTGACTAAAAAAGAAAATATTTTTAATTTGAGTCTCTTATACATGCCTCAAGTCATTCTTCAAAGAAACCATCTAAAGTGCATGGTAAGGCAATCCTGGGACTCTAATTAGCATCTTAAAATTTTCTGTGTCCCAAGGCATTGGTCTAAAAAAGGTAATTAGCCAAGAGGACAAGTAAGTCATCTCATATTTTTCTGAATTATATTTTGTGTAAAACATTCAACATTCTTAAAAATTTTTTAAAATAGCAACCTGATGTCATTAGAGAATATTATTATTCCAAATTCTAAGTTTTAGTGATGTTTATTCTATGTAAACTACATTTTTTAAATTTATGCATAGGAAGAGGAAAATGTATGACAAAATATGAATTGCATCTACAACCAAATAGCTCTCTCTACTTAAAGGGTATTCTTTATGCTAGAGATGAAGGTGAATATTGTAGAATATTTCTTTACTACCCAGGTTTTCAGGGAGAAAATGTTCTTTTGAAGAATGGAAGAAATAAAACCATTTTGGAGAGCAATTTGAAAAAGGGCTATCAAACTTTGCATATCCTTTGATGTGGCAGTGTGTCTACTGGGCCTGTATCCCAAAAAGACCATGAAGGAGGGTAAAGGGACCTACATGTGCAAAAATGTTTGTTTTGTGTAGTTGCAACAAACAGGAGACTGAATGGATGTCCATCACTTAGGGAATGGATGAATAAATTATTCCATATATGAAGGAAATGGAATAATATAGCTCTATTAAGAAACCAACAGCAGGATGATTTCAGAAAGATCTAGGGAGACTTGCATGAACTGGAGCTAAGTAAAGTTAGTGTAAACAAGAGAACATTTTACACAGTAACAACAAAATTATGTGATGATCAATCCTGATGGATTTAGTTCTTCTGAATAATTAAATGATTCAGACCACTTCCAATGATCTTGTGATGAAACGAGCCATCTGTTTCCAAAGAGATAACTATGGGAACTGAATATGGATCAAAGCATAGTGTTTTTTACCTTTTTGTTGTTGTTTATTTTCTTTTTTTCTCATGTTTTTGATATTTCTTTCACCTTTTGATATGATTTTTCTTGTGCAGCATGTTGAATAGTGAAATATATTTAATCTTTATTGAATTGTTTGCTATCTATGGGAGGGGGTGGAGAAAGGGAGGGAAAAATTTGGAACACAAAGTTTTGCAATAGTGAATGTTGGAAACTATCTTTGCATGTATTTTGTAAAATAAAAACCCATTACTGAGAGAGACAGAGAGAGAGAGAGAGAAAAAGAGAGAGAGAGAGAGAGAGGGAGAGAGAGAGAGAGAGAGAGAGAGAGAGAGAGAGAGAGAGAGAGAGAGAGAGAGAGAGAGAGAGATATTACTCCAAAAAGAAAACAAAAGAGATAAGGGATCTGAAAAATAGATTTCTGCATCTGAAGTTTATAAGAATACGAAATAAAAAATGATGAGAAGCAGGACCACTCAATATTTGGAGCTATGAATAGGAAAAGTGGAATTTGTTTTTTCCTTGTAAGCTGTCTGATGCTTTATCTTAGTTTTTCTTTTCCTATTTCTCTGTCTGTCTGGAAAGTTTCTTCATACATAGTTTTTTTTATTACATTTCTCTTGGACTTTTTTTGTCTATATTTTCTTTTGAAACATAACTAATACAGAATTATGTTTTGCATAACTACACATGAATAACTTATGTCAAATTGTTTTCTTTTTCAGTTAAGAGTACAAAGGAGGGACAAGGGAAAATTGGAAATCAAAAATTTAAAAACAAATTTTAAAAATTGTTTTTACATGTAATTGTGGAAAATGGTAAAATGATATATATTTTTAAAATGAATATGCGTTCCTCAATTCCTTACATAAAAGTACTCTCCTTAAATAAAACTATGACTTTCAGAGACATTGCATTATCAGTCAAACATTCTGGAAAATTGAACAGTTCATGAAATAGAAGAGATAGTCATACGTTTCCATATAAACACTGGTAGCATTCAAGTTGGTTATAACCCTTAAGGACAATGATTCTTGGTAGCAGAGAAGAAAGCCAATAATGGGGAAAAATGATTCTTGGTAGCAGAGAAGAAAGCTAATAATGTAATCAATGGAAAATTGATGGCTGAGGAGCAGCTAGGTGGTACAGTGGATAGAGCACCAGCCCTGAAGTCTGGAGGACCTGAGTTCAAATCTGCCCTCAGGCACTTAACACTTCTTAGCTGTGTGACCCTAGGCAAGACACTTTAATCCCAATTGCCTCAGAAAAAAAATTAAAACAAAATTTTAAAAATAATAAAAATAAAGAAAACTGATGGCTGAATGATATTACACATCAAGGTTATCAAAATTAGCTACCTATCCAGCAGAGATTTGGTACACAAGGCAAAAAAAAAAATGAAGAGGAAGGACATCGGGCTCTCCAGAATGTTATCTGCTCATGAGAGACTCTATACTCAGGTTTTGAAAACATCGAGAGGAAGAAAAACACATTGAGGGAATTAGTAGATTTAGTAGATTTGAATTAATTGTGACTATTAAAGTTCATTAGCAGAAGCTCATGAGTCTGACTTTTAGGAGTGTAGACCCATAGAAATATCTTTTAAGTGAAATTAGCAGTTATTAACCTTCAATTTACAAACATATCAGTGACAAGTGTTGGGGTAAAAAATAGCTGCTTGAGGAGATAATACATAGGTAATAGTGTGAATTTTTTCTCACCAAGAATGAAATGGATCTTCTGAGAAGGACATAGTTTCTTAAATTCCAAGAAATTATGATTTCTATATATAGGTACTATGAAAATAGGAGTCATTCCGGTATTCCGTGATAGTGACAGGAAAAAGAGATGGAAACAGCCATGTATATTTTGAAAATTAACTGATAAAAGATAGCATGGCATACTGGATAAACAGCTGTCTTCCTATGTTTGAAATTTAACATCCTTCTCCTTGACCTAGATTTAAAAAATAGATTTGTTTATGTAATACTGTAATGACCTCTATTAAAGTGAACCTTTCACTCAAATACACATATCTGAGTTCTAATCAAAGGCTATGAATTCCTTTTCTGTGTTCTCTCTTGGAGCTGGATTACCTGTTTCTTCACTTCCCCTTTTCCAGGGCTGGAAAAAAAGTGTGGTTGGAATTCTCTCTCTCCCTCCCTGCCTCCCTCCATCCCTCCATCCTTCTCTCTCTCTTTCACTTTCTCTCTCTCTCTCTCTCTCTCTCTCTCTCTCTCTTCTCTCTCTCTCTCTCTCTCTCTCTCTCTCTCTCTGTTTTTCTTTGTCTCTCTTTTTCTTTCTCTGTCTCTTTGTCTTTCTCTCTTTCTCTGTTTTTTTCTCTCTCTCTTTCTCTCTGTCTCTGTCTCTGTCTCTCTCTCACACACACAATGTATAGACACTTGTTCTAAAATAAATGTCTTGAATGTGTGTGTGGGGTGAAGCAAAAAAAAAAAGTAGTCTTCCAGGAGTTCCTGAAGACTTCTATTTTTTGCTCCTCCTCTCATTCTCTCTTCGAGTCTTTGTATCTGTACACATATATTTCTGTATATATAGGCTTGTGTATTCCTATGTATATTTGAAAATGTGATAATATTTGAACTTTAAAACTGAAAGCCATGCACTTTATAGAATATGTAGTCTAACTCCCACATTTTATAGAAAAAGAGCCTAAGCTTCAAATATATTAACTTCTTCAATATCAGTGCTAATTAGCATAAAATGTGAATATTTTTAGTTTAATAATTTTAAAATGTTTTGAGCATATCATAGCAAGTATTTTAAAGTATATTTTAGTGCCATTTTGCTAAATTTAGGAAAACTAGTAAAAAATAAAATTTCCATCTTTCATGAAACAAATTGTGTATGTGTGTATATATATACATTGTGCCTTCACATTTATGTACTTAAATTATTATACCCTCTTACAATTTTTGCTTGCTCCCATGAAATTTACATTTTTTCAGCCCTTCCAATTTATTACCATGAAAGCCTCCTCCTAGCCAACTCTACCTTCATTTCTTTTTCTCCTGAAATATTTCCATGAGAGAAAATTGTACATGCATTTGTTCCCAGAGAAACAGCTTAAAGGAACTAGAGAAGAGAAGCATAACATATTGCATTTTTCATTAGGCCTTTTACTTGATTGTGTTTGTCCCTTCTCTTATTGTTTCCTGCAGGCAGAAGAGCCTGCTGCTTTATAAAGTAATTGTTTCTTTGAATACCAAGACAGTTTATTAAACTTAGTTATTATATTACTAAATGTTACAGACTAGATGCAATCTCAAAAGTTCTTTTGAAATTTAAAAAAAAATCTTTTTTCCAGGAATGCTATTCCTTTTCATTTTCTCTTAATATAATTTCTCCTGTCTTTGAAGAGTCAGCTTAAATACCTCCTTCTTCAAGATGTTTTTACGGGTCTCCCCAGCTTCTAGTACCACCCCCTTTAACTACTTTGTATTTATTCTGTATATTGTTCTACATGAATTTATATATGTAGGCCTTGTGGGACCACCTTTCATTAGGTTGTGGATCCTTGAGAACAGAGAGTATGATTCTCGTTTGTTGAGTTTGTTTACTTTTCTTTTTTGTCTTTGTGTTGTCTAGCACAGTGCCTGCTGGCAGTCAGTGCACATAATAAGCACTTAATAAATGCACTTAAGTTGATTGATTGCTAGGTATGAAACATAAGTGCAGAAATCCCAAATTATAATACTGGAGAAATCTAGCCCTGAATTGTAAAAACACAAGACAATACACCTTCTGTGTTTAAGGGGGGCACAAAAGAAGGGAAAAGGTTTTATTTGCAGTGGAAAGATTACACTACTTCTAAGTGGAATAAATGTCCTTACATTTTTCTATTTTTATTATACATACACACATATACACACACAACAGTGTGATAGATCATATCACACAGCTCCTCAAATTTCTCTTTCATTGCTATTTTGTTTATGTTAGTATTGACTCATGGGCTATATTCCCAGGAAGCAAAATGTAGGATACATTTCAATGATCTATATAGCCTAACCTTAAAAGGCATGGTCTATGTAATTTCATGGAGACATTACATTCTGTGTCATTTAGATTTATGTGCAGCTTTGAAATGTTTTCTCAATGGGAAAATATTATTTTCTTCTCTTCAAAGAGGCAATAGTAATCTTGTCGACTAAGCTACAGAAAAGGTCTCATCCCATAAATGCTATAAATAAACATAATAAATGTTACACATTCTCTTTCTCTCTCTCTCTCTCTCTCTCTCTCTCTCTGTCTCTCTCTCTCTCTCTTTCTGCCTTTTGTTCCTTTCCTCCTTCTCTATCCCTCTCTCCCCTCCTCTCCAAGTGGCACAATTTCTTATAAAGAAAAAGTGCTGCTAGATCTCACTTTGATAGACATATTGTTTGGAGTTTTTAGTCAGATTATAGAATCAAGTCCATGATTTTCCTCAATATCATTTTCAAATCCAGACTGTATCACGAACCAGTAGGAAGTCCTGTTATGTGGCACCTGTTTCATGACTTAATAATGAGTAAACTTTAAAATCCCCTATTATTTACTTGCAATTGGATTCCAGTAGACTTTCTTTTCTAATGAAATAATATTGCATTTTTATAGTATTGTGCAGAGTTCTTCTATGTCATATTTTGTTTCTCTTTGACGTTCTATCTCACTGCCTGTTTTTTTAAATCAGTCTAGCACTTGATATAGCCCAACAACCTTGACATTTAAAGCATATGAGTTTGAATACCATGCACTTGGCATTCAGAATTTCATTTTCAGCTGGAAATTTTTAACACTGGCATCTTTCTAAACTCTAAACTTTTATTTAGGAAATAGTAAAAGAGCATGACACTATTCTCTGGGCCATTTGATACCTGAATCCTGACACTATCACTTCATGAAATTAATGAAACTAATTCTATAGATCTAGTTGAGTAAATATTGTTCAAATAATTACATGAAAAATCAATTTAACTTATAAAAACAATGAAATATCAAATATTCTTTATCTCCTTTATTTTTTCACATCAATTCTGCCATTAAAGCTATACTATATATTCATTTTAATTTAAAAGAATAGGAATCTTTCCTAAATGCAATATGTATATATTACATATATAGTATATATTATAGACATGTATTAGAATTATCAGTATTCATGTAAATAAACATGAACATATAGACATATGTATGTGGGTATTTACAAATCAATGTATTTTGTAGTGGTGACATATATTATTACCCCCCAATTAAACAACCTAATTCACAGTTTTCTAGATCCTTTCTAAATAAAATGAATAAAGTACCAAGTAAAAGAATTAAAAACAAACAAGAACATTTAAGAAAATAAGAGATTGAACTTACCGAAATCAATGCTACTAACTTTATGTATAACATAAACAAACAGAGAAGGTCATTAGGACATCATCTTCTATCAAGACTAGAGAAGTATTTGCAAAATGAATAATCAGGAATATAGAAAGACTGAAAAAAAAGAAAAATCTTTCTAGGTCATTATCTGACTCAGATAGCCATCTGGAAAGAAAATCTAGGATTATGAATTTTGATTTGACCAAGTTCCAAATAATCCATCAATATAATCTAATCATCAAATAATTTCAGAAAAAAAACTTAAATTAATGGTAATATGACTACTTAGAAGAAAGCAAATATCTTTTAGGATATAATAAAAAGGCTCAAATCAAGATGAATATCCTGGACTTCTATTCTTCATCTTTCTTACCCCATTTCCCAACCCTTGGTTGGGTAAACACTTTCAAAATTAACCATGACCATCAATCCATTTCAGTGTAGAAAAAAATCTTAAAATTTCTAAATACTCTGCCAACAAATGAATACATACTGTGTCTTTATCTTTAAAGTATCATTTATCCTTTCAAATCAATAAAATAAATACTGATATGAAATACTTTAATTTCACAAACCTTTTTGCTTATGTTGTCTCAATTGAGCCACATTAAAATTTTTTTTAGAAAGGTACTGCAGTGGAAGAACAGGTTCAACATGTAAAAATTCTCAGAAAAAGGCTTTATTGTCATATAAAACAGGACAGAACAAAGCAAAATTTGAAGACTGCTTGATCTACCCAGGTACCAGGATGAGCATTTTATAGGGGAAAGGTAAAACTAAGGGGAGGGATGTTGACTCTTTGTTGATTGGTTAGATCCTCTTGAAGGAGCTATTTATAATGATTGGACAAAATTTTGAGAAAGACAAGGGATAGAAACATTTAGCTGGACATAAACTTCCTGACATCCAATTTACTAGGACACAAGCTTCTTGCACCTGAGTGTGCAATTAACCATGTCCTGTTTACCACAGTCCCAAACCCCTGTACCTGTTCTGGTGGGCAATATTAACTTCTTTTTTTCCTTCTACCCCTAAATACAAAGACAGGGCTTGTTGTGATTCATCCCAAGTGCTATACAAATACTTATCTCTAGTTTATATGAAAAGTTACTATATTTTTATTAATTGTTTTATTTTTCTGATATTCATGTATATTAACTTTTTATTTTTATGGATTATGTTGGGAGAGAAAAATCAGAAACAAAAGGGAAAAATTACAGGAGAGAAAAAAAAATGGAAAAAGAAGTGAGCATAGCATGTATTGATTTGCATTCAATCTTCATAGTTCTTTTTTTAAATGCATTTGCTGTTTTCTATCCAAAGTTTATTAGGATTGCCTTGGAAAGACGGAAATATAATTACAAGAAATTACAGAAATTAAATAACATTCAAAATCATGCAGTTAGCAAGTGTCAAAGGCAGAAATTAAATGTATATCTTCCCCTAAAAAAGATTCCATGCTGAAGCCTTTATCCAGTATATTATGATATCTTTCATTGAGTAGGCCATAATACTATGTACCTCTCATATTACCAATATATATATTCCATTTCAAGGGCAATATAAAGCAGTTTCTAAATTACTCATCTCTAGAAGAAAAAAATGGTTAACTCCAAAGGAAAATAAATTCAGAAAGGCTCTCAAGGAAGTGTAAATACCTGCAAAGCAAACTGTATGTAAAGGATTAATTTCTTAGGGTTTCAAAATTGACAGTTTTACTTTGTGACATGCAGTCCATAAGAACATCAGACAAGGTGCCTAAACTCATATTAATATAAGTGGTATGTTTTGTAATCCTATATATTTTATTTTACCCATTTAAAACATTCTGAGATGAGTCTACAGGATTCTTCAGACTGAAAAAGTTCTATGAAATGAACAAAAACAATAGCAAGAAAAATCAGGAGAGCAATCACAATAGTTCAGAGAATCTAGTTCGGAATGTTCTGAATAGTTAGACAGATATGTACTTCTCTGACAATTCAATTTTTTAAAAAAATTTTTATTTAATGATTATTTTATATTGACAACATTATCCCTTGCACTCATTTCTTTTCTGATTTTTTTCCCCTTCCTCCCTCCACCCCCTCCCCTAGATGGCAAGCAGTCCTTTATATGTTGGATATGTTGCAGTATATCCTAGATACAATATATGTTTGCAGAACCGAACAGTTCTCTTGTTGCATAGGGAGAATTGGATTCAGAAGGTATAAATAACCCGGGAAGAAAAACAAAAATGCAGATAGTTCACATTCGTTTCCCAGTGTTTTTTCTTTGGGCGTAGCTGCTTTTGTCCGTCATTTATCAATTGAAACTCAGTTAGGTCTCTTTGTCAAAGAAATCCACTTCCATCAAAATATGTCCTCATACAATATCGTTGTCGAAGTATATAATGATCTCCTGGTTCTGCTCATTTCACTTAGCATCAGTTCATGTAAGTCTCGCCAGTCCTCTCTGTATTCATCCTGCTGGTCATTTCTTACAGAACAATAATATTCCATAACATTCATATACCACAGTTTACCCAGCCATTCTCCAATTGATGGGCATCCATTCATTTTCCAGTTTCTAGCCACTACAAATAGGACTGCTACAAACATTTTGGCACATACAGGTCCCTTTCCCTTCTTTAGTATTTCTTTGGGATATAAGCCCAATAGAAACACTGCTGGATCAAAGGGTATGCACAATTTGATAATTTTTTGGGCATAATTCCAGATTGCTCTCCAGAATGGTTGGATTCGTTCACAACTCCACCAACAATGCATTAGTGTCCCAGTTTTCCCGCATCCCCTCCAACATTCATCATTATTTTTTCCTGTCATCTTAACCAATCTGACAGGTGTGTAGTGGTATCTCAGAGTTGTCTTAATTTGCATTTGTCTGATCAATAATGATTTGGAATACTCTTTCATCCTCTGAAAATTGTCTGTTCATATCCTTTGAGCATTTATCAATTGGAGAATGGCTTGATTTCTTATAAATTTGAGTCAGTTCTCTATATATTTTGGAAATGAGGCCTTTATCAGAACCTTTAACTGTGAAAATGTTTTCCCAGTTTGTTGCTTCCCTTCTAATTTTGTTTGCATTAGTTTTGTTTGTACAAAGGCTTTTTAATTTGATGTAATCAACATTTTCTATTTTGTGATCAGTAATGGTCTCTAGTTCATCTTTGATCACAAATTCATTTCTCCTCCACAAGTCTGAGAGATAAACTATTCTATGTTCCTCTAATTTATTTATAATCTCATTCTTTATGCCTAGGTCATGGACCCATTTTGATCTTATCTTGGTATATGGTGTTAAGTGTGGGTCCGTTTCTAATTTCTGCCATACTAATTTCCAATTATCCCAGCAGTTTTTATCAAATAATGAATTCTTTTCCCAGAAGTTAGGGGCTTTGGGTTTGTCAAACACTAGATTGCTATAGTTGACTATTCTGTCTTGTGAACCTAACCTTTTCCACTGATCCACTAATCTATTTCTTAGCCAATACCAAATGGTTTTGGTGACTGCTGCTTTATAATATAATTTTAGAACAGGTACAGCTAGGCCACCTTCATTTGATTTTTTTTTCATTAATTCCCTTGAGATTCTCGACTTTTTATTGTTCCATATGAATTTTGTTGTTATTTTTTCTAGATCATTAAAATATTTTCTTGGAAGTCTGATTGGTATAGCACTAAATAAATAGATTAGTTTAGGGAGTATTGTCATCTTTATTATGTTCGCTCGGCCGATCCAAGAGCACTTAATATTTTTCCAATTATTTAAGTCTGACTTTATTTGTGTGGAGACTTTTTTATAATTTTGCTCATATAATTCCTGACTTTCCTTTGGTAGATAGATTCCCAAATATTTTATGGTATCAACAGTTATTCTGAATGGAATTTCTCTTTTTATCTCTTGCTGTTGGGTTTTGTTGGAGATGTATAAAAATGCTGAGGATTTATGGGGATTTATTTTGTAGCCAGCTACTTTGTTAAAATTATGAATTATTTCTAATAGCTTTTTAGTAGAATCTCTGGGGTTCTCTAGGTATACCATCATATCATCTACAAAGAGTGATAGTTTGGTTTCTTCATTGCCTACTCTAATTCCTTTAATATCTTTCTCAACTCTTATTGCTGAGACTAGTGTTTCTAATACGATATTAAATAATAATGGTGATAGAGGGCAACCTTGTTTCACTCCAGATCTTACTGGGAAAGGTTCCAGTTTTTCCCCATTGCATATGATGCTTACTGATGGTTTTAAATATATGCTCCTGACTATTTTAAGGAAAAGTCCATTTATTCCTATGCTCTCAAGTGTTTTTATTAGGAATGAATGTTGGATTTTATCAAATGCTTTTTCTGCATCTATTGAGATGATCATATGGTTTTTGTTTGTTTGGTTATTGATATAGTCAATTATGCTAATAGTTTTCCTAATATTGAACCAGCTCTGCATTCCTGGTATAAATCCTACTTGGTCATAGTGTATTATCCTGGGGATGATTTTCTGTAATCTTTTTGCTAATATTTTATTTAAGATTTTAGCATCAATATTCATTGGGGAGATTGGTCTATAATTTTCTTTCTCTGTTTTCAGCCTACCTGGTTTAGGTATCAGTACCATATCTGTGTCATAAAAGGAGTTTGGTAGGACTCCTTCAATCCCTATTTTTTCAAATAGTTTATTTAGCATTGGAGTTAATTGTTCTTTAAATGTTTGGTAGAATTCACATGTAAATCCATCTGGTCTTGGGGATTTTTTCTTAGGGAGTTGATTGATAGTTTGTTCTATTTCTTTTTCTGAGATGGGACTGTTTAGGATATTTACTTCTTCCTCTGTTAGTTTGGGCAAGCTATATTTTTGGAGGTATTTTTCTATTTCATTTAAGTTGTCGAATTTATTGGCATAAAGTTGAGCAAAGTAACTCCTAATTATTGCTCTAATTTCCTCTTCATTACTGGCGAGTTCTCCCTTTTCATTTTTAAGACTAACAATTTGATTTTCCTCTTTCCTTTTTTAAATCAGATTTACTAAGGGTTTGTCTATTTTGTTGGTTTTTTCATAGAACCAACTCTTAGTTTTATTAATCAATTCAATAGTTTTTTTTTTTTACTTTCAATTTTATTGATCTCTCCTTTTATTTTTAGAATTTCAAGTTTAGTGTTTGACTGGGGGTTTTTAATTTGTTCCTTTTCTAGCATTTTTAGTTGCAAACCCAATTCATTGACCTTCTCTTTCTCTATTTTATACAAATAGGCCTCTAGAGATATGAAATTTCCCCTTATTACTGCTTTGGCTGCATCCCATACATTTTGGTATGATGTCTCGACTTAATTCAAATTTATGTTTGTCTCTAGGTAACCTCTAACCTTACTAAGATGAAGCAAAAATAGCCTTACTAAGACTGAAGCAAAAGTCAGGTTATTGGAAATGAATATGACTTTTAATCTATATTTGATTGCTTGCTGTCTTGGGCAGAAGGGGAAAAGTGGGAGAAAAATTTGGAATATAAGATTTTGCAAAGATGAATGTAGAAAACTATCTTGACATGTATTTAAAAAAAAAACTTAAAAAAAAGAAAGATACCTTCTCATATTAGAAATAAGAAAAAAAAAAAGAAGTGAATTTGATATGGTGTATACCGTTGATATATACTATGGTCAGAAATCAAAAGGAAAATATAGAGAAAAGACCTTTTCTTGGATTTTCTCTCAGTCTTTAAAGAATTGGGTGTAATCTGTGGCTTCTGGCTAAATCACTGAGATTCATGTAGAGATAGGACTCTATTTGACTCTGGCTACTTTTTCTTTACTTTTCTTTTTAATAATAGCTTTTTTATTTTTCAAAACTCATGCAAAGATAATTTTCAGCATTCACCCTTGCAAAACCTTGTGTTCCAAATTTTTTTTTTCTTTCCCACCCCACCTTCTCCCTTCCTTAGATAATAAGTAATCCAATATAGATTAAACACTTGAAATTCTTCTAAACATATTACATCATTTTTCATGCTGCCCAAGAAAAAATAGATTAAAAGGAAAAAATGACAATTAAAAAAACAAGCAAACACACAACAACAATAATAAGTGAAAATAGTATATTGAGATTCACATTTTCTCTATCTATGTATTTGGCTCTTTCTATCACAAGTCTATTGGAATTCTGACTACTTTTTCTTTATCCTTTTGTCTGTTGCCAAGGATGACTTTTTTTTTTTTTTTCTGGCTCAGACTCTTAAGTTATGTGTGAACTAGGTAAATTAACCCAGTGGTGCTGCTGCTCAACCATAAAGCAAATTTTCCTTCCTCTTAGTCACTATCTTGAAGATTGTTTCTTTAAGACCTCTAGGTATAACTTGATTCAACATTATGTCTCAAAGACTGAGATAATTTCAAATTGTTCTCCAGAACTAGAGGGCTTGCTTATCCCTTTAAAAAATGAAATGCAAGCTACAAGATAATTCTTATTATATGTTTTATTATTATAACATGTTATAATAATATTTAATGATATATTTAATTTAAATGGTTAATATTTAATAATAATAAAATTAATGATAATAATGAATATAATAATAATTGTATATTCCTATTATACCTAAAACAGGAAAAAAGCACTAACTATTTGAGAGATAAAAGAAAGGCTATCTGTCAGTGAATGCCTTAAAGGAAAATGGAATTTCTAAATCAGAAGTGAAGAAGGAAAGAATTCTAGGAATAGGATATGGGTGATCCAAAGGCACAGATGAAAGTTGTCACATCAGATTGAAAAAACAGTTAATAGGTCAATGTTGTTGGAATACAAAGGTTGTGGGAGGAAAAATTACATAGCTGTATAAATAAAAGTAGGAATAAGATATTGGAGTACTTTGAATCACAAATGACACATCTGTATTTTAAGAAGCAATTTTAAGTCAATGAAGATTTTTAAGTAAGGTCTAATATAATTAAACCTATATTTTGGGAATATGGATCTGAGAATTGTGTAGTAGATATGAGAAAGAGTCTGAAATCATGGAGTTCTCTTACAATAATCACACACAAACACATAGCCAAACACCAATGGTCAGTTATATATTATTCAGGAGGTCCTATCTCCCTAATTAAATTAGGAACCTGAAAAAATTAAACTTACTATAAATTTCCAAAATTCTAAGTAGTTTATGCATCGTTCAGTACCCCCCATATATACGTATTATATATATATTACCCAATCCTACTTTTCTCTTTCAAGTATTTTTCACAGCTTTCTCTTTCAGGGTTACTATTACCATAGTTCCAGGTTTCAACATACTTGTTGCAAGAAAACTAGCACAGTTTCTCTTGTTATTTAATATCATTAGACCATATCAGTATCTTTCCTTTACCCAAGAGTCAGGTTCATTAGGATTCTAAATACCTCTCACATCAAGTAAAGTTTTATCTAGGTTCTCAGAAATTCAGACAGTTATATTCCTTTCACTTAATAGATTTTATCTTCCATTACTGTATACGATCTGAAAAATACCCTTCTAAAAAGAAGAGCATCATGAACTTTTCTTGTTCTATTTTTTTTTTAATTTATGAACTTTGAGAGATGCCCTTCCATCCCACCCTAAATAATACCCTATTGTTCCTTTGTGGGTTTTTTCCTTCCTTTTCCTTTTGAAATTTATCACCAGCTTGTTTCCTAGCATATTCGTTTTGGGTGATTGCCCTTTGAACTTAAATAAGACTATGACATCAGGGAGGTGTTGTACCTTTCTCTATAGTCATCCCTTGTTTTCTCCCTCTATCTTATATAATAAACTGAATACTAGCTTAGTTGTCATTTACCCACTTATTCCCAGCTTCTCATTTTGTCTTCTACTGACCTTGAACCTTAAATGATTTTCCGTTTCATATGTATGAGTAACTATTCCCTGAAGTCTAAAATTTATCTCCAATTTCCCACTTCTGTGCACTTTAACAATTCATTCTCCATGCCCAGAATGCATTCCCTCCTTATTTTTCCAGGCTGAAAGCATTTCTATACATATAGGTTCCAATCAGCTGCTATCTTCATTAATGTCCAAATTTCTCATTTAAAAAATTGTATCTCTAGGAATTCATCCAAATATCTTGTATTTACTTATTGTGTATATATTGGTTACATAATATATAGTAGAATGAAATCTTCTTAAGGTCAAAATATTGACTTATTGCTTTTATTTTTTGAATCTCCAGATCTCTGGGATCTAGTATAATCCTATGCATGAAGAAGACACTTATTAATATTTGGTTGAATTTAATAAAAATAAACCATATCAATTTTTCCCCTAAATGGAAGTTATATTTACAATCCTCACCCACTTATAGTCTTTTCATATTTAATCATTTCACTCAAACATCTATGTAGGAACAAGATTTTTTCTTTTAATAACATCATTTTAACATTAAAATTATATCCAAATTCTCTCTTTTCTTGTTGCCCTTTGCCTATGTATGTACTAAGAAGGCAATCTATGTACCAGTTATATATGAAAAAAATATGCAAAAGATATTTTCATATTAGCCATATTATACCAAAAAAATCAAGAAAAATAAATTGAGAAATCTATAATTTTGTCTCACCATTTATAATGTCTTACTCTACTGATGGATAGCCTTTTTCATCATGAATTATTTGGAATTTTCTTAGAATATTGTACTGATCAAAGTAGCTGTCTTTCACAATTGGTCATCATTGCAATATTTCTTTTTCTGTGTACAATGTTTTTCTGCTTCTGTTCACTTCACTTTGCTTCACTTCATCTAGGTATTTCTGTGTTTTCCTCGTGAAACTATGCCCCTCATCATTTTTATAGCACAATAGCACTCACTCACACTCATATGATACATCTTGTTTGGCTATTTACCAATTGATGGACATACCTTTTTTGCCACTACAAAAAGAATTGCTATAATGTTTTTGTACACATGATTTTTTCCCCTTTTTCTTTCATCTCTTTGTGAGTATAGACATAGTGTTATTGCTAGATTTCATAAACTCATATATCCTAACTATAGGGGTAAAAATTCAATATTTGATAATAACCTTGGGGGACGGACTTAAAAGTTGGCTATCCCAAACTAGGTCTAGGTCAGTATCTCACATTGTACATCAAAAATAATGCACAAAAATAAGATCATTATTTAGACAGAAAGTATAATAAAAGCAAATAAGGGAAACAAGGTAAAATTTTCCCCATGTTTTCCACATTTGTTTATAGTGGACACAAACCCAAGAAAGGCTTCCAACTTTTATTGGAAGAGTTAAAGAAAGACAAAACAGTAGTAACAGAAAAAATGAGAAAACAAATGAGTGATAAAAGACAATTATGAAAAGAGTATTAACAGCTTGGTAAAAGAGGCACAAAAATCATGAAAAAATAACACACAACACACACATACATACATGCACACAAACAGAATTGGTTTAATGGTAAAAGAGGCACAAAATTTCACTGAAAAGAATTCCTTTAGAATTTTCTAATTTTTTAAAAAGACAAATAAAAGCTAACTGGAGAAAATAATGCTTTTAAAAGGACAAGTGAAAGATAAAAGGACATCAAAAAGAATTAAAAAAATAAAATGTGAAATATCTCATTAGAAAAACAAGTGACATAGAAAATATATTGAAAAGAGATACTTTATGAATTATTGGAATACCTGAAAGACAATAAAAAATAGCTCAGGCATAATTTTTCAAGAAATTATAAAAAAAAGCTTTCCTAATAGCTTAGAACCGAGTTTCTAGGTTAAACAAAAAATTTTGTAAGCAGTAAGGAAGAAATAATTCAAATATCGTGGAGCATATTCAGAATCACATAAAATTTAGCAACTTTCGTATTAAAGGAGGAAAAGGCTTAGAATATAATATTCTAAACAGCAAAGGAGCTGGAATTACAATGAAGAATAGCCTACCCAGAAAAACTGAGTATAATACTTGAAGCAAAAAAGATGGCATTTAATGAAATAGTTGCTTTCAATATTTCCTGATAAAAAGATCAGAGCTGAAGAGAAATTTAACATTCAAACACAAAACTCACAAGAAGCATAAAAAGTTAAACATGAAAGAGAAAGCATAAGAATCAATAACGGTAAACCATTTAAATTCTTCTATGAGAAGATACTACATGTAATTTCTTTTCAAAAAATTATTTATGTTTAATACACATTGTTTTATGAATCATGTTAGGAGAGATTATACAGCAAGATTATGTGATGATCAATTCTGATGGATGGGGCTCTTTTCAACAATGAGATGATTCAGTTCAGTTTCACTGATCTTGTGATGAAGAAAACATTCTGCACCCGGAGACTATGACATAGTATTTTCACTCTTTTTTGTTGTAGTTTGCATGCATTTTGTTTCCTTTCTCATTTTTTTCCTTTTTGAACTGATTTTTCTTGTGCAAATTTGTGGAAATTTATATAGATGAATTACATGTTTAACATATATTGGATTACTTGGTGAGGGTAAGGGAGGGATAAATTTGAAACATAAGATTTACCAATAGTGAATGTTGAAAATTATCTATGCATATATTTTGAAAATAATAAAGCTTTAATTAAAAAGCAATGTTTTAGCAGTTTGATTGGGATGGCACTGAACAAGTAGACCATTTTAGGCAGAATTTTTATTATATTAACTAGGTCTATATATGGACAGTTGATACTTTTCCATTTGTTTACATCTGACTATTTGTGCGAGAAGTGTTTTGTAATTGTGTTCATATGGTTCTTGGATTTGTCTTGGCAGATAGACCTCCTAGTATTTTATTTTGTCTATAGTAATTTGAAATGGAATTTCTCTTTCTATCTCTTGCTGATGGGCTTTGTCAGTAATATATAAAAATGCTGATGAGTTGTGCAGGTTTATTTTATATCCTGTAACTTTGCTAAAGCTGCAAATTATTTCAAGTAGGATTTTAGATGATTTTCTAGGATTCTCTAAGTATATCATCTCATCATCTGTAATTCTTATGAACTGTATCATTATAGGGTAATTAGAAGCAGGCTACATAGAAAATGGGAATCGATGTTAGTTCATTATTTTGGAATAATCTAAAAAAAAATTAAAGGGTGAAATAAGGGGTGATAAAAGCATGCACTAAGACAAGAGGGAAGGGGAAGATGGAATAAAATAAATGATGTCACTTAAAAAAAGTGTTCAAGGAAGAGTTTTTATATTGAAGGAAAGTGGGAAGAGAGGGGAATGTTATCCTTAATCTCATTAAAATTGGTAGAAGAGATATGTACATGTGTATATGTACATGCATATACATATGCACACATACATATACAGATGAACTCATATAGATAATTGTGTGTGTGTATGTAGGTGTGTGTGTGTGTGTGTGTGTGTGTGTCTAGAGACACACAGATTTCATATAAATATGTTTTACCCAACAGGTTAGTAGGTAAGGAAAAGGATAAGAAAAAGAGGGAGGTAATAAATGAAAGTGTAGATTAATGAAGACAGTGGTTAGAAGCAAAACAAATTTTGTGGAAACACAAAAAAAGAGAGAAGGATAAGCAGGATAAAAGGAAATTTATAATATTCATAAATGTGACTATGTCTAGGATTAGCTTACTTATACAACCTAAGTGGGTAGCAAAATAGATTAGAAACCAGGATTTAACATTTGTTTAAAAGAGGCACACTTGAATCAGAATGTTTTATACCTAAAGTTAAAACAATGAAAAGGAGAAAAATATATCATGCATCAGCTGAAGAAAAAAAAGTCTAGGGTAGGAATAATAATCTCAGAAAAAAAGTAAAAGCAAATATAAACCTAATTAAAATTATACAAACAATATTTTGTAAAAAGGAACCATCGAGAATAAGGTAACATGAAAAACATTTATAGGAAGTTTCTCAGATAAAAGATTTTTTTCAATATATATGGTACTCAGTCAAATTTATATGAATGCAAGTCATTCCCCAAGGGATAAATGGGTCAAAGTATATGAACAGGCAGTCTTCAGAAGAATGCATATCAACTCTATATTAATATAAATAAAAGTAAGTTTCTCTGAGAAATGATGTTTCTTTTTTCAACTATTTAGTGAGCTGAGTAAAATTTATATATATAAAAAAGAAATAAGAATGAATCACTATCCAAATGACAGATGGTCAAAAGAAATGAACAAGTATTTTTCAGAAGAAGAAATCAAAACTATCTCTTAATTAATATGAAATAAAATGCTCCAAATTACTATTGATAAGAGAAGTGAAAATTAAAACAACACTGAGGTGCCATATCACACATCACATGCTTATTAGAACAAGAAAATGAAAATTTTGAAACAGATATAGAAAAACAGGGATAATAAAGTACTGTTAGTTGAATTGTGAACTGATCTGACTGTTCTGGAGAAATAGGTGAGATTATATCCAAAGGGCTAAACAACCTGTACATATCCCTTCACCCAGTGATAGCAGTACTAGGTCTATATCTCAAAGGGAAAGATCTTATCTGTACAAAAATATTCATAACAGCATAATTTTGTGGGAGAGATGGCAAAGAATTGGAAATTGAGAGAATTCTTATTAATTGGAAAATGACAGAACAAGTTGTGGCATGTGATTGTGATGGAATACTATTGTGCTAAAAAGAAATGCCAGAAAGGATGATTTTAGGAAAAAAATAACTCAGAAAACTTAAATGAATTGATGTAGAGTGAAGTAAGAAGATCTAGTAGAATGCTATACACAGTAACAGCAAATTTCTAAGATGATCAACTTGGATATTCCAATCTATGCAATATTCTAAGACATTTCTGAAAACCTTATGATTAAAAAAAATGATATTCATCTCCAGAGGGAAAACTGTTAGATTCTGATTGCAACACTAGCAATTTTTTTTAAAAGACAAGTAAATCAATTGCCCTATTACTCCATTCACCAGTATTTCTGACTTTTCTGTCATAAACATCCCTCTCAATTTCTTGCCAACTACTTCCTTATATGAGTTGTTTTATCCTTTATGATTCAGAAACTCTATGAGGGCAAGAAGTCTTGGTGCTTTTGTTTTTATTCCCTGTAATTATTAAACTGGCATATATATTAAGTGATTTGGGGTTTTTCATTCATCATCTATATTTTATAATTAATAATAACATATATTATATAACAATAATGTAACTAATAAGTAATAATCATAATAAAAGTTTGCAAACTGACATGTATATTATTTCATTTGATTAAAAAAACACAATTGAATGATTTAGAAAAATAGGTTTCCTGACTCTTTATTGAGTGCCACACCATAATGATTGGGTATCAGCAGAGGGAAATGATACCCATTTCAATGCTTTAAGGATCAAATGAGGTAATGAATGTGAATGAGATTTGAAAACTTTAAATCACCATAAGAGTAAAGTATTAGTAATATATTTAATTAATGTATGAATTTTAATATTCCATAATAGGTTGAATTGGACAGATTTTGATCAGGACTTGCAAAGTGGTAGTCCACTTACTTATACTCTGACTAGGCAACACTAGGTCTTTAATTAGCTATGGTAGAATCCACAGTTCCTGAGGGGAATTTTTCTTCTTTTTCTTCTTCTTGCCTTAGTTGCCAGTACACTGGAGAATTACTGCTTGCATTTTAAATTTTTTAAGACTCACAAGTTTTCTGTAGCCATCAAAACTTATTTTTATAAAAGCAAAGTGAAAGGTTTTTTTGGAAGCTATGAAAATGAAAAAGGCATTTAAATAACTACTGAATATAAGTTAAAATGGACTTATTTCTACAAAATACAACATCTCAGGTTTTTGGGTTTGGTTTCTTTTTCACAAGTCTGAGAGTTAGACATTGTTGCTATTGTTGTTACTTATCACATTATTATCCATATATTTTTATCTCCATGTTACTTATAAGGAAACTGAGGTAAACAGATGGTAAGTGACTTGTCCAGACACAGCAAATAAGTGACTCAAGAGCTGAATTTTAGCCTTCCTGACTCCAGCTCCAGTGCTCTATCCACTGTGCCATCTAGCTGAGATTGAATAACGAAAACAACCCTTAAATAATGACAGCAAGATGCTTCAGCAACTTATTCTTACATCATTTTCCTTATATTATCCCACTTTCCCCTCCCTCCCGCCTTCCCTCATTTTCCTTCCCTTTCCCTTTCTCACTCCACTAACTCTTCTTTTCTTTCTCTTTTCCTTTCTCTCCCTCTCCATTTCTACTTTTCTTCCTCTCTGCTTACCACTTTTTCTCATTCTCTTTCTTTGTCTCTAGTCTCTCTCTCTGTTTCTCTATGTGATGCTTCCTTTTCATCATCATCTTCTTCATTTTATAATCATCTTCATCATCATCACCTTCTTCATTATAGTCAACTTTTTCACGATCACCTTCTTCTTTACCATTTTTATCATCTCATTATTCATCTTTTTCATCATCACCTACACCTTTTTCATCACCTTTTTCAACATCATCACCTTCACCTTTTTCATCATCATCAGTTTCTTTTCTTCATCATCTTTTTCATTATCACCTTCATCATCTTTTTTATCATCATCTCAATAAAAAGATTCTCCTCTTTCTCTTCTTCCTCCTCCTCTTCTCTTCTTCCTCTTTCTTCTATCATTTTTATCAAAATGAGGTTATGAAGAGTAGGGACACAACTGAAAATTACCTAACAAAAATAGATTCTTTATTATTGCTGGAACTCTGTCTTCTCATTTCTGCCTGTTAACTTCCCTGCCTTTCTTCAAGTCTCAACCAAAGTCCTACCTTTTACAAGGATCCTTTCCCATCCTTTGAATGTCTTCCCTGAAATTATTTCCACTTTATTCCATACATAGCATTTTTGTATATAATTATTTAAATGAATTCTTGTTGAAGGAGGAAAAGTAAACCAGTATAATAGTTTTGAGGGAAAACCCCTCAAATTTGTAGCTGTGTTGAAAGCAGTATCTGTCTCTTAGTCCTTTTTAATGAATGACAGTATTGTTTGTATGTATGTGTGTGTGTTGAAAACCATAAAGAACTAAGAATAACTCTTTTTAACTTCTAGATATTGTAGGATTTCTCATATATTTCTCATAATTATAAAACTTGTGGTACTGAAGCACTCAATGACTTCCCAGAATTGCTTTTAATAAATGGGATAGAATCCAAATTATTATCTGAATTTTGTCAAAAAAAAAAGGCAAGAGAAAACAATTTAAGTCTTCTCTAGGGTAGCTAATGGCATTGTTAAAATACGTAACCTCAAGAACATTTTTTTCCCTCCTCTCTTATTATCATCCTCAAGAGATAAGAGTTGTTAATAACAAAGTCAATTAAGTTCTCAAGGGAATTATGGGTTTATTTTATACCTGTGAAGCATCTATTAATATAATTATAAGATATAGGGCAATCTACATGTTCAGCAGAATGACTAGTTAGGTTCTGGAAGATATACTTAAATACATTAATAATAACATGAGACAAATTTCCTTAGAATTGTATTCTTATTAATCCAAATATTGCCCTCCTGACATTGAGATTAAATTACACTCTATATACATATTTGCCTTTAAATGTGAACTTTTGCTTTTTTTTAGTCAGGCTTCTAAGTTATTATGTCAACTTTGTTTTAGATAAATGTAAAATTCTTTGTGAGTAAATTCATAATTCAAATTGGTTAAATGTAATTTTCAAAAAAAGTACATTTATAGTATTTGGGTTATGTGTATTGTATTCAATAAATCTGAAAGTGTAATGTGAAGCTTTTGCACACAAGTAATTCCTCTGTGACCTTTTTCACAATTCTAAAATTCAGCAGGATCTAAAGAAGAGCAGAAGCAGACAATGAATGTTAGTGGCATAATCAGTATGTGCAAACATTCAAAGCCCTTTTTTGATTACTTAAATGAAATATAGGGGCAACCTCTAAATGGTGCTCAATAAATTATCTAGGTACCAAAATAGTATAACGTTACACTGAAAGAATATTCTTTCTGAGCCCATAAAGAAAGAAATTTTTCATGCATGGTTTCTAGCTTTTTGCTTGCTTATATACTTTATATTGATTTTTAAAAAATGGTAATTCCATTTGTGCTAATTTGAAGCATTTTTATCTCTCCATTATATATATATGTATGTATGTATGTATATATTATGTGGAAAAATGACAGTGCCTTAAATTTTGATGTGACATTTATTGTTCCTAGACCAGGCAGCTTTACCAGCAGTGTGGCCTTGATTAAATTATCAGGTGTTGACTCCTAAGTGAAGGTGAATGATGGATCAGTGCTTAGATGTTGTAGATTATCCACAGCCACCCATACTTCATACTTTGGTTACATTCATAGGATATTTTGTCCCATATTTTATGTTGTGATTTGGCACCTAACTTCATTTTTATAATGTATTTATTCCAAGTTAAGGATATAAAATTCATTCTTCCCCAACTTTTCTATTTTGTCATGTTTGTGCTCACTTAATTCATACCTTATTTCATCATGTTCAGCTGCAGATATTCTTCCCATATCTATACCTTAATGTGTAGATTATGTCATGAGGTAAGATAGTTGGAATATGAGTCAAGAAGACCTGAATATAGTTGAAAATAAATTATTTAATCTTGTTTGATCTTCTGAAAAATTGTGATCATAACATCTATGTTATTTACTTCCCAGGGAGTGTGAGGCCGAGATGAAATAATTTACCTAATATACTTTTTAACCTCGAAATACTACCTAAATGACAGTACTGAAATGGACAAATTTCCTCAAAGAAAACTATTCATACCAAACAACAAATAAACAAACCAGATTTAAAATAGATTCAGATAGCTTTCAGTGATAACTAAGGTGTTAGGGAAATACTCTATGCTCTAGATTATTGGGGTAGAACAAATAAAAATAACATACTTTATTGGGGGAAGGAGGAAGGAAATTGAATAAATACCTATAAATATACAAATAACCCTACCTGCAAATTTTTAAATAATTAAGCAAAATAAAAATATCACATAAATACAAGGGGTTTTAAATTATTAAATTATAAATTAAAATTAAAAATTTAAATCATATATAAATTAAATTAACAAATAATAGCTATTTGGAGACTAAAGGATATGGTACTTTGAAACCTCAATTTTATAGATAGCCTTTACCCACTCTATTTTTGACTCAATATTTTGGTGATGGGCACTATTTTGAATAATAGACAAAGGTTTCAAAAGCTCTGCTGCATCAGCCCTGAAATTAGGAGGACCTGAGTTCAAATGTAGCCTCAGATTCTTAACACTAGAAGTATGAGTATGGGCAAGTCACTTAACCCTAATTGCCTGACAATATAAAAAGAAATAGGGATTACTTCATTTACATCCCCAAGTTTAAATACAGTGCTTCCCAGGTACATGATAAGTTTTTATTGTTGTATAGACTGCATTTAGAAAGACATAATATCTAGAAATAAGGATGTGACAGTCTGACCACATCTATTGTAATGTGCTCATTTTTAGGCACCACTTTTTAGAAAAGGTATAGCTTCTTCAGTTTTTCTGTCTCTCATACCTAGAATGACTCATCCCCCCATCTCTGTTTCCCCTCCATCCTTCCCTCTTCTTCTTCCTCTCCTTCTCTTCTCACCCTCTTCCTCTCCTCTTCTTCTTCCCCCTTTCCTCCTTTCACTCTTTCTCTCTCCCTCTTTCCCTCTATTTCCTCTTTTCCCCCTCTCCCTCCTTATCTCTCTCTCTCTTTCTCTCTCTCTTTATCCCTCTCTCGATCTCTTTCTCTCTCTCTGTATCTGACTCTCTCTATCTCTCTATCTGTCTCTGTCTTTGTCTCTATCTGTCTGTCTCTTCCCCCTCTCTCCCTTCCTTCTCTTCCCTCTCTCTCTTCCTTTCCTCTCCCTCTCTCTTCTCCCCTCTCCAGATTTAGACAAAATAAAAACAATTAATTTGGAAGAACAAAATATCTAGAATATCATGATATCATGGAGAATAATGAAAAAAGATAGAAATGTAGGAGAAATAGCACTTCTTGTCTACAAACTATGTTAAAATGCTTTAATTTTAATTAAGATGTTTTAATTGGTTATGAGGACTATTTGATAATGGCAAAAATGGAAAAGGTGATCAAGAATCAGTTTGATAAGTTGATAAGGAAGAAACAAAAATAAATGAATTCAATAACTCATTGTTTGATAAACATAAATGCATAAAATTAATGCATTTAAGATAAAAAAGGAAACTAGTGGGAAAAAATCTTTGTGTTATTAGTTTGCTATCTAGGATGAATTGCCAACAAATATAAATATTCCTCAAAAGAGAAGTGGTCAAAGTATATGAGTAACAAATTTCAATTAAGAAATTATAAAAAATTTATAGCCATATGCAAGAATGTTTAAACCACTAATAAGATAAATACCAATCAAAATAATTTTGAAGTTTCAAGTCACATTAAGTAAATTGTCAAGATAACAAAATATTAGAAAGTTCCATATTGCAGGTCCAGAAAGACATTCTCTTATAACCTTCATATACAAACCATTTGTATAAGCATTTTTTGGTAGCAAAGGACTAGAAACCATGTGGATGCCCATTAGTAAGGGAATGGCAAAAACAAATTGACTAACTGAATATAAATGTGTAGAAAGAAACTATAAACATGATCAATACAGAGAAGCAGGGGAGATTATGTGAAAATATACAAATGAAATAAGCACTTAAAAAAACAAGCAATGATTTAAATGATAAGAAAAATAACCATAAAAGAATCAATATCTGATGATCTAGAAGAATAAAAGAACAAGTTTGACCATCAAAAAGAGTATAAGAATATAATACTTCCTCTCCCTTTTTGGCAAAGGTAGGACTCAATGGGTCTAGAACATTACAGACAACTTTAGATTTATAAAAACATAAGTATTATAATTTTTATTTCTTTTCTTCCTTAAAAATGAACTCTCAAAAAAGAGGAGGGAGAATGAGTTATATAAAAGGGGAAAACTGATAGGAATAAAACAAAATATCAATTATTTGTTTAAAAAAAAGAAAAGAAGGAAAGAAAGAAAGAAAATTTTCTAGTTTACTGTGAGGTTAAGTGTCTTGCCGAGGATTAAATTGCCCAGGATTAAATTTATTGTGAAGTTAAATGAATTTCCCAGGATTAAATTAAATTAAATATTACAGGGGTCTTACTTGGGATTCTTAGGCTGGCCCACTAATAATGTTGCCAACTGTTTATTTATTGATTTAAAGTTTATGTATATACTCACTCTAGTTTTGATGAGGTTTAGATTTTGGGGTTCCCTTTCAGGGAACTAAATGATGAGGTCTAGATTTAGGGAACTAAAACAAGATTAGGGTTTCTGGTGGTCAGGGAGTTAAATGATATGGTCTAGTGACAAGTTTGGAGTTCAGGGAACCAATTGGAGAGAGTAGGCTTCCCTACACCTCTTTGGGATTCAGTGGATGGGTAGGGAGTTTGGGGAAGCCCCTTTTGGCAGCACAGAGATTCTCTGTAAAGGAATTTACAGATCCCAAAAGGTTCGACTGATAAAAGAGATTTATTATTGACATTGGAAAGTTGCCTTCACTATGCAAGAATAGAAATGCTGAATTCCTTAGTGGCAAAGTCTGACAGAGAAAGAGAGGTAAAGTTTTTAGTAGAGAGATCCCAACAGAAGGGCATAAGTCTCGTATTGGAAATAGGTGAGAATAAAGAGAGGGTAACACTGGAAGAGAATATTATTCCAGTGGGCAAAGGCTTCCTTGGCATAGCATGGCATGTCAGGTCCTCTGCAAGGATTTGTTTTAAGTTGGCTCTTTTTATCTACAAACTGGCTGGAATTTGAATAGAATGAGTCTCTTCAATTCCATAGGGTTAGCTCAGGCCTGAACCAATCCCACCTAGAAAGAATGAAGCTGTTTATCTTGTTTCCTCTGTGGGATGGGGTCCCACAGACACAGGGGTCAAGGAGAATCTCTCCTTCAAGGAGTTTGATAGAGTTTTGGGGTTCATTCTTCATTTGATATTCATAACAATTTTTTATGGTGGCATATTTTCCCCTTCTGATTCCTATTCCATTGTTACAATGGACTATATAAATATAACCATTCATATTCTGTTAAATAGAATACATTCAAAAAGCATTAAATACCTAACATATGCAAAGCCTTCAAAGACATTACATTCTATTGAGATGATAAAGCATATAAAGAGAAAAATAGATATACAATAATTTCAAAGGGGAAGTAAATAAATGAGGGAGGAGATCAGAAAAAGTTTCTCTACAAAACATCTAATGAGATGTCTTGAAAAATGATGAATTTTAAAGGGGAAAGGAAAAGAAAATACAACAAAGGGGAAAGGACTGAGATATGGTAAATGGTATTTCAACTTGAGGAAATAACCAGTTGAATAATCTAGATAAAATTTGATCTAAATAGGGAAATTTGTATGAGATTAGACTTGAAAGGAGTAAAGATAGGGACAAATTGTGTGGGACTTAAATGACGAGCTAAGGAATTATTCCAGCAAGATATTGAAGTAAAATTACTTTGCCAAACCTAGGCCTCTCCACCATCACATTGAACACAGTAAGAAATGCAGCAAAAATAGTAGTGGAAAACTCAAAAGAAAAGAAAGCTACTCTATAGAGAAAATTGCCACAGAAATTAAAAATAATAATAATAATAATAAATAAAATAGCAAAGATTGAACTTGTAAGCTGTGCTGCTCACCCGAAGGCCCCTTATCCTCACTCTCATTTTACAGGCTTTTATCTTAACAATTGTAACTGGGTTAAATAGAGTTTGAAACTAACTACATAGATGAGGCAGATAATAACGAAAACCCTCTCTGATCTCTCCACTCCCAAACTCCCAATGCCTGCCACCATCACAGCCAGTACCAGATTAACCTTCTCTACCTAGCTCCAGGTGCAGTGATATTGTCTCCTTAATGTAGACTCATTGGATAGAATAGTAGCTGTGGTGGCTACTGTCTCAAAGAAGGTAATTAAAGGTAGGTCCAACTAGAATTCAATAGGCACTCCAGCAGTGGCTAGAGCTTCAATAATGATTCCACCTGAGTCTTCCCAGCTTCAAGGCTCAGAACAGAAAAAGCACTTTAACACTTAATTGAAAAACTAAATGAAGTTGGAGAGGCCTTAGGGAGTTAGTTTTAATTGTTGAAAAACTCAGTGTGTCTCTTTTACACCTGGATAAAATTTAATATAAAGAGAAACAAAAAAGGAGTTAAGAATCTGAACAGAATAATAGAAAAATCGACATGACTGATCTTGGGAGATTACTGAAGTCATTCTTAAAGTGTATACTTATTTTCAGCATTGCATGACACTTTTACAAAAATTGACAATGTGCTAGGACATAAAGGACAAATAAATGGAAAAGGGCAGAAATATTTAACATATCTTTATGGATCCTAACACAATAAAAGGCATAATCAATAATATATGAATAAATGTCAGGCTTGAACAAAGACTAAATAATTTAATTTTAAATAATGAATCAGTACAGAGGCAGCATGGAATAATGAATAGTAAACTGTTTTCAAATTAAAGAAGAGCACAGGAGACAGGCAGAGATGGAAACAAATCCTCATTGGCTTTGCTACACTTGTTTTGCAAGGAGGAAGGGTCACTTGCTCCTCTGAGACTGGAATAAAGGAAGAATGAAAAAAAATATTATTCTTCTATATTTATTCCCTATTAAAAATCCTTGCTTCTATTTTCCTTAAATTTTAGATGTAGTTCAGATGACATTGTTGTATGTCCCTTGTTCTCAAAGACAACCATTATGTCAGGGAGTTAATGCCATGACATGCAAATAAATTGGATTTCAAGGAAACTTTGCAAGGTCACCTGCCTCACTTTCTCCTCCAGTAGTAAGATATAGATCAGAATGACTGGAGATGGCCCCAGATATGTTGGCCTTGTTAAACTACATTCTTTAACAGGTCTCAGTTTGACGAGGCAATGGCCAATCAGTGATTAATGATTGGTAATAAATGAAACAGAGAATGGCTTCTTTTAACTAGTCAAAAAAAAATCAATCTACCTGGGAGAGAAAGGCCATCAATCTGAGCCAAAAAGAGTCCAAACAGTGATGATATATAAAGAAACAATAGCCAAAAGTCATATTTGGAATTTCAGTTATATAGTTTGATAGAACCATGCTGCTCTAGTGTCAGAAGTGAACAACAGTATTATTGTGTTTCTTGGAAGGAAAAAAAAAAAGGTTTGTCAAAAAGGATCAATTCCTGATGTCAGCATCTATAAGATACTGATATGAATTGATCAACTATATAGCTTAAAAAGCTTAAAATGTTTTGTCTTTCTTTTATTTAAAAGACAATGTTTTCACTCAGAAAATCTGAAAAGTCTTAGAGAAAAAAAAAAAGCACTCTCAAAAGTTGTCTTCAGACATCTTGTTTCAAAATGATAAAATAAGTAATGAATCCTTTGAAGTCCTCCCAAATTCCTCTTCAAATTACAAGAAACCTGTTTCAGAATTGACCTCGGAGCTGAGATGTAGAAGCTTACCAGCACAACAAAATCTACAAGAAGCAGATAGCAGCCCCAGTATTAATCAGTCTCACAGCAGAAAGGTTGCATTATGGGGCAGTCCAACAGCAAAACTTCCTGCAAACTAGTAATCCCTAGGTAAATGAGCAATCTATGCAACACAGAAAGGCCCCCTCCGAGACCTCCCAGTCCCAGCATAAACTACTAGTGAGGGCTTGACCCCATTGCTGACCAGTAGTGAGTCCCTTCCCCAAAGCTGGCCAACAGTGAGACCCCTCCCAATGCCTAACAGCAAAGTGAACCAATTGACATAGAGTCCCATCTCTAGGGCAGACCAGCAACAAGATCCCTTCTCCATTGTCATCCTCCAGAAAATCTATGTGACCATAATAATCTAACAGCAAGGTCCCATCCCTGAGTCAGGCAAACAGGGATAAGTATCAGTCAGAAGACAGGCCTACTCTACATAGAGAGCAAACAGCTGAGCCCTAAACCCCAGTGACAGACCCCAGGTCCCCAGCATGAAAAACTTGGGACAGTGCCGGACCAAAGCCCAGCTCTCACATGAAAACATCAAATCACAAAAAGCATAAAAGCAAAAAAAGAAAAAAGAAAAAAAAAACAAAACAAAACAAAGCAAAAATATTTGACTACTAAAAGTTACTATGGTGATTGTTAGGGATGATCAAGGCATAAAATTAGAAGGGAACAATTATGTCAAAATGGCTAAATATGAAGCTTCAAGGAAAAATATAATTTGGTTTCAGATCTAAAAAGAATTCTTGGGAAGTTTAAAAAGCTAATTAGAAAAGTAGAAGAAAAATTGGAAAAAGAAATAAGAATAATGGAAGAAATCACAAAAAAGAAAATCATGGGAAAAGATATGTAAAAATTTACTTAGGAAAATAGTTCCCTAAAAAATAGAATTGACCAAGTGGAAAAGAAAGTACAAAAACTGACTGAAGAAAATGATTCTTTAAAACTTAGAATTGAATTGAAGGCAGTTAGTTGGTACAGTGGATAGAGCACAAGTCAGAAGAACATGATTTCAAATCTGGTCTCAGACATTTAACATTCCCTCTCTGTATGACTCTGTGCAAGTCACTTAACCTCGATTGCATCAGACAAACAAACAGACAACAAACAAAAATAAATAATTAAAACTTATAATTGACCAAGGGGAAATTAATGACTCTATGAGAAAAAATCAAAAAAGGTAAAAAAAAAAAAAAGAAAAGAAAAGAAAAAAAAATATGAAATTTTCCGTTGAAAAACAATTGACCTAGAAAAATGGATGCAGGAGAGATTATATAAGAATTTTTGGACTACCTGAAAACCATGATTAAAAAAAAAGTTGACAAAATCTAAAAATTATCAAACAAAACTGCCCTGATATTAGAACCAGAAGGCAAAATAGAAATTGAAAGAATCAACTGATCGACTAAAAGAGATCATGTAATTCACTATTTCATAAAATATTCATATCCTGCAAAATTGTATCCAGTTTTTCTAGGTAGACAATTCTTGATTGTAATCCTAACTCCTTTGCTTTATGGTATATTATATATGTGATTTTTCAGGGAATGAGTATATGTGGTGTATGAACCACATTCAATTCTCATGGTCCTCTCTGGGTGTAGATGTCTGTCTTCATTACTGAACAATTGGAAGTGGTTTGAATCATCTCATTGTTGTAAGGAATCATGTCTATCAGAATTCATCATTGTATAATCTTCTTGTTGCCGTGTATAATGATTTCCTGGTTCTGCTCATTTCATTTAGTATCAGTTCATGTAAGTTTCTCCAGGTCTCTCTGAAATCATCCTCCTGATCATTTCTTTTTTCCTTTCTTTTCTTTTTTTCCTAACTATTGCTTTATTATTATTATTATTTATTATAGCTTTTTATTTACAAAACATATGCATGGGTAATTTTTCAACATTAACCCTTGCAAAACCTTCTGTTCTAACTTTTCTCCTCCTTCCCCCCACCCCCTCCCATAGATGTCAGGCAATCCAATACATGTAAAGTATGTTAAAGTATAAGTTAAATCCACTATATGTGTATATATTTATACAGGTGTCTTTCTGCACAAGAAAAATCAGATCTAGAAAGAAAGTGAAGAAAAGAAAGGGAAAAACCTGACAAGGAAAACAAAAATGCAAGCAAATAATAACAGAAAGAGTGGAAATGATATGTTGTGGTGTCACATTCAACTCCCACAGTCCTCTTTCTGGATGTAGATTGCTCTCTTCATCACTGAACAAATGGAACTGATTTGGTTCATCTCATTGTTGAGGAGAGCCACATGCATCAGAGTTTATTATCATATAATCTTAATGTTGTTATGTATAATGATCTCCTGGTTCTGCTCATTTCACTCAGACTCAGTTCATGTAAGTCTCTCCAGGCCTCTCTGAAATTATTCTGCTGATCATTTCTTTCAGAACAATAATATTCCATAATATTCACATACCATAACTTATTTAGCCATTCTCTAGTTGATGGTCATCCATTCAATTTCCAGTTTCTAGCCACTAAAAAAAAGGGTTGTCACTCCTAAGCATTTATTAGAGAACAATAATATTCCATTCATATACCATAACTTATTCACTCATTCTCCAACTGATGGGTCCTGTGTCCAGTTTCTTGCCACTAGAAACAGGGCTATCTCTTTGGGATATAAGTCCAGCAGAGACACTGCTGGGTCAAATGGTATACACAGTTTGATAACTTTTTGGACATAGTTCCGAATTGAAGACCTCCATATTTTATACATGTGCTGAGCTTCAGCTTTACAATTTTATATTTCAGCCACATGCACTTATTCGCTGTTCCCAAAATTTAGTGCTTCTTCTCCTATCCACCAGAAGAAATTCTCAGACTTCCAGAAATTCCATTCCCTTGAGAAAAAAAAAAAAGAAAAAAAATCAATTTGCCCCTATCTGCCCTACTATGTATTTATACCTTTGTATTGGCTATTCCCTGTTCCTAGAATGTTTCTTTCAATGTTTAACTCACATGTAATTTCCTACAAGAAGCCTTTCCTCCCATGTTATTAATAATCTTCTATCTTAAATTATGATGCACTAACATAATTCTTTATTCCCTGAATCTAAGAATCATGTTCTTTTTTTCATTGTATTCACAACACTAAGCATAGTAGGATATAAATCATATATCATACATGGTGCTTGTTAAATGCTTGTTGGATTAGATTGTACATTTTTAGAAATTTCAATTTTTCTTCTGATGTAGTTGGTACTCAGTACAGTATCTTGTTTAGCAGACTTAGGAAGGAAATTTTCCCCTCTCCTTTTCAGTTTCCAGCCTTGTTATACTTTAGACAGATTTATAAAATTATATGTGAGAATGTGTACACACACATGTATGCATGCATGTAATGTCACCAGGCAACTCTCTAAAATCATAAATTGCAGAACAGGTATGGATGTGTACAGGAAGTTCCTCATTGGGATTCTGGGCAAAAACAAATACAAAACTCGCTCCAGCTGTGCAGATTGATACTTGGAGTCAAGCTGCCTGAGTTAGGCATAGAATTCTTTATACAAAAAGTTAAATGCACAAAGAATTAGTATGTGTTGGAGGCAGAGCTTTTAACTTCCTGACTCTGAACTAGCACTCTATTTCATCACACTGTCTCTATTTATTTATGCATGCTTATTCTCTCAGGAGCCTGTTATTCCTTCATTTTAAGCCATCCTTCAGTTATCTGAATCCTCCTTTGCCATTTTTGTAACTAGAGGCTCCCTTCCCAAATTCACTTTCCTTTCCTGTAGGCCCTGCCTTCAATCAATAGCAATAATTAAAGATTCTAACGACTATTTGCTTGTATTTTTTCCCTAGTATTTCTTAATTCTTAGCTATTCAATAAATAGCTAAAATTCACTCAATTCACTACAATTCACTAAAATTGAATTGAATTGAATGAATTACAAAACTGATTCAATGAATAGTCCCTAAATAGCTACTATGCTAAGTACTAAGGAAAATGAGTTATATTCTTTCTAGGTTACTTCTGGCAAAATCAGTTTGTTTGTTTGTTTTTTTTTCCAGTGCGCATCACTAACTTCATCACCAGGCTTATCCTTTGACCTTCTTGTTTAGAAAATAGATCAAAGTTTTTTTTTTGTTGTTGTTGTTGTTTGTTTGTTTGTTTGTTTTTGTTTTTGTGATTGTTATTATTTGGTTGTTTTGTATATGCATAGTATTTACCTAGGAATGAAAGAAAGCTAAATTGTCCACATTCCTTGTCTCACTGTTAAAAATATGTTCTCCATCCTCACTAGAAGCAAGAACTTCAGTAGTCAATTTTCTTTCTTTCAGCTTTTATGGTCACATCTCTGACTACATCTTGGATAACTTTCTGCTAGACCATTTTCTGTCTTAATCCCCATCTTGACCACTTCAGTTTTATTCCACCCACATGCTGTCATGAAGATAAAATTTGATGGAAATCATAACTTGTTTTTTTCTCACTTATGGAGAAAATCATAGGGAGTAACATTGCAGTGGAGTCTTACCCAGAATCAGGGAAGAGTTTCAAGATGGAAAACATAAACAGAATGTATCTATTGACTAAAATACATGTGCGTTATAGTTTAAGCTTTCAACATATCTCAAATAATTTGATTAAGTGATATAGTTTATTAAATACAAATTGCTTCATAGTGTATACTGCATATACGAGATAAGAGATTGGATCTATGGGGGAATCTATTGGTATGGTGGACTTTAAGATGACAACCTTTCCTGTGATGCAGATCAATACTTGTGAATAATCAAGAATAAGGTGTGTCAAAGCAGCACAGGTAGACTTGAGTAATCTTTAGTACAAGTACAAAACAGATGAAAATAAATTTGGGAAATATTTAATAAAATAAAATTTGAAATACAATCAAACAGATAATATTTTATCTAAAAACTAAATCCATATTCAGCCTAAGGGGATTCTTGTATATGGATTAGTGTCTCCAATGTCTATTTGAGTTTGACACAACTAGCTTAGAGCACTAAGAAGTTAAATTATTTGCCTAGAATCACGTGGCCAATCAGTGTCATAATAAGAATTCATAATCAAATCTTTCTGACATCAAGTGCATCACTCTTTCAACTATATCTACCTAGTTGACTTAACAGCTAGTGGGTTTTTTTTTTGTTTCATTTTTCATTCAAAAGGAGATGGCACAAAATACTCATCTTGGTAGCTATTAGATGGAGTTTTGCTTGATACTAGGAATCATGGACATGTTTATATACAGTGAGCAATAAAAATATTATGGAACAACATAAAACGTGTCATTAGATGCTTTTAGAAGTCATGTAACTATATGAACAAAGCTACAATTACATTACACACACAGCTGGTACCTCACTTGTTCTGTAAACTTCCTCTCTTGGAATGGCATCCCCTTAGAGCTGATAAAGAAATCACGTCCCTTACTTATGAGTTTAGGAAGTTGAGGAGAAGTCTTAATTATGAGTTTAGGAATTATAGAAAAAGTATATTTCAATGCTATTTAAATAGAAGTTCTCTCTCTCTCTCTTACTTTCTCTCTCTCTCTCTCTCTCTCTCTCTCTCTCTCTCTCTCTCTTTCTCTTCCTCCGTCCCTTCCTCCCTCTTTTCCTCCATCCCTTCCTCCCTCTTTTCTTTCTCTTTTAGTGTAAGCACCTCAAATTCTAGGGCTGTGGGGTGGTTCCTCTTATTTCACTTCAGATTTTCCCTCTGAACTGGAACTCAAAACCAAAAGCTCCATAACAAGTGGGAGGTTAGCAATGTTCCTACATAGCTGCTTCTGCACTCAATAGGCATGCTGTTTACTTTGTGCCCCAGTGACTGGTCTCTGTAAAACATCTGGGCCTGGCATTCCTAATCAACCGTGGTTGCCCCAGATTCTCAAATTAGGTCCAACTCCTCTCACCTGGAGTACTCCTGTTCTGTCTGAGTTTTATTTGCTTTTCACTGGTCAGTGTTCATTCTTAGGTGCAATTTTGTTTTGTTTGTGGGGGAAATTTGGAGAGCATGGAATTTTTTTGACTCATTCCTCTATCTTGCCAAAATCCTACTTCAACCTATTTAAAGAAGATAAACTGCAATATTTTAAATTTATTTTTATGAGAAAATGATTGACTTGGGGTCATCCCCCAAAATATTTTTTCCCTATAAGGATTTTGAAATTGAATGATTCTACTTCTCCTCATTCATATTATTCGTTGTCACCATATTACGATATAATAAAATACAGAATTATTGGAGCTTAAAGTCCTTTCAAGCTCACAAACTCCAGTGACCAGTTTAGCACAGCATGCTAATTAATTGTTTTCAGTAGTCTTGTAAAAAATGATTTACAAGACCTATCTTATGTTTATTTCAATAGCTAATTGTGTACCAGAAGTGATGTAACAAATAATTATAGTTATATTAAACTATACTTAGAAAAACAGGCTCTTATAAGATATAAGAACTGTGTTATGGAAAATTGTTGTTCTTATGCTGGAAATTATATACTATGTAGCATAAATGTAAACATGGGGATTACTGAACAGAGAATAGATGATCTCATATTATCTTTTCATCCATTAATCCTTTAGTAATGATTAGGCAAGCACAGAATACTGTCTCTCACAAAGAAATATAAAAGAAAACTAATTAGCATATACTGGTTCTAATTAGCATGTAAATTTTGAAATGGCAATAATAGAAAGACAAGAGACAAAGCAAAAGCTTATTAAGACTTTGCAAAACAGAGATAGCTGCCCCAGAGTAACCTAATAAAATATAAATTATTAGCCTCTTGGCATCTGATATTAACATTGTTTGTACACATTAAACTTTATATGATAATGCATTATCATCAAGAAAATGGAGCTACTTATATTCTCACAATCAGAAAAAGCTAATATTATCTATGTATTTCAAGTTACCCTGAAACATGTAGTGCATATTATTTTACATCTTAGTTAATTACTAGGATTTCTCCAAAGTTTTATGTTTTGTCTCTGTCTATTTATATAGTGATGTTAGGAATGGAATCAATGTGCCACAGTCTTTCTTTAGGCCTTATGAATTAAGTGCACATGAGAAATCTATTTATTATCCGTTATCTTGTATGATTAGCTATCCTTTTTGTCAGGTCAGCCATATCTATGTTGATATTTTTCCTGTCTTGCATAAAATTTATATTTCATATATCACAATCAATTTACCTCAATCACATATTTTTCTCTTGATCCGAACACCGTCCAATTTTTCCTAGCCACTACCTCCTAAATCATCATCTCATATTTCTCTAACATTTAGTTTCTTTATTATCTGCTGAGTCTTTCCATTCTACCTTTAAATATTCTCAATTTTCTCCTGTTAAGGGCAATTGTGTGTGTGTGTGTGTGTGTGTGTGTGTGTATACTAGATCTCATTTTCCCCTCAAACTGTTGTTCCTATATGACCTCCCTTAAAAAAAATTTGGCTCCTCCCAGAAAACTGCCTGCACTCATTTTCTCTATTTTATTTCCTGTCATATACTCCTTAGTCTTTTTCAGGTGAGTTTTTAACTTCATCATACAACTAAAATGTTTATATCCAAATCTACCTATAGGTTGATAACTCTGATGGTCATTTCTCAGTTTTCATTCTTTTTGACTTCCATTATGTATTTTCCATTGTTCAATATCACATATATGCAATCAGTTATAAATCTTTCATTTGCACCTTTACAATATTTCTTTCATATGCCTGCCCTGTTCTTTCTTCTCACATCCTTTAAGTCCTTTTCACTACTTGTGTCAACCATTGCATTGCCCTCCTAATTGCTATTTATTTCAGTTCTCTTCCTACTATAGTGCATCTTCTTCACAGGTGTGTAAGTAATTTTCATTAAGCAGAAATCTGATTGCTTTAATTAATCCCTTTTACTTAACACACTATACTAGTTCCCTTTTGTCTCTAGGATAAAATGCAAACTTATCTGTTTGGATTTAATCTTAAAAATCCTGGCCTTGTACGTTATTCTCATACTTTCATGCTACTCTGCAGCCAAGTACCTTTCTTTGTTCCTCATAAAAACACTCCATCTTCCACATGTGTGTCTTTGCAAGTACTATCCCTTGGGACTGGAATTAACTTCCTAATTGCTACATCTTAGATATTATCTTTTCCATTAATAATCATTTCCTCCTACATAAACTCTTTTATTTCATGATTGTCTTTACCTAGCTGTTAATAAACTCTCTGTCTCTGGCTCTGACTCTCTCTTTTACATTATTTTCCCACTACATTGTATTTATCCTCTTATTAATTATTCTGATATGTTTATGTGGATATTATGTATTTTTATACATTATATACAGTATACTAATGTGTATATGTATTAATCATATACATATGTACTTGTCTATCTCATTATATAAACTTCTTCAGACTTGAAAATAGGGAATACATCATTCTTTATCTTTCATGTCTCACATAAATATCTTGAACAAACAATTATGAGAAACTAAAGAAATGAATGATATTTAATATGATGTTCAATAGAAAAAGTGAAAACTCGTACGAGTATTAAAAAATAACCTTCAACATAAAATTGATGTCATTGTTAGATAATAGCTTGACAATAGAACTCAGAGTTTTACTGAAGTCCTCTTTCAATATGATTAACAAAGTGATGTGGTGACCATATCTATCTACATCCATATATACTTATATAAGTATACATATACAAATATATTTTTGTAGATAAGTGTATAAATGAGTCCATATGTGTGTGTTTGTAAAGTGGTCTTAAATTGCTTTAGAAGAACTATATTTAATAGGAATAGAGAAGAAACAGTCCTACTTTATTCTACCTTTATCAGACACCTTTAATAATATTTGTTCAGTTTTCATTACTATTGTTTTAATAAGACCATTTATTATCTGAACAGAGTCCAAGATGGTGAAGAGCTTAAAGTCCATAAGCTTATGTTGAATAAAGTAGGCATGTTTATCCTAGAGAAGAGAAGATTCAACAAAGATACAATAGCTGTTTTAATTTATTTATCTGAAAAGTGCACACATATTAAAAAAAAAAAAAGGTTTAAGGTTAGTGCTGTTTTGACACCGAGAATAAAATTAGACAAAGTAATGGACAATGACAATTTTCATTTTGATGCCAGAGTAAATTTCCTAACAACAGTAATTTCTCAAAGTGTATAAGGTTGCTTCACAAGTAGTAATTTCTTGTTTCTTGAAGTAATTTAGCAGAGGATGGTTGACTTCCCTCTTGGGAAGTATGCTATTAGGAATATTTTTTCATGAATGGGTTGTCCTGTGGCCATTGAGAACTTTTTTAATTTTCAAATTTTATATTTCTGATTCTTCTTAACCTTCCATATCTGATCATTAAGTCCTGACAATAATAATTCCATATATCTTATTCTCTTTCTCTCCAATTACATAACTGCTACTCCATTTCAGGGCCTTATCACATTATACCTGGACTATTGCAATAGCTCCCTATTTAGTCTCCTTGACTGTTTTCTCCATCTTATCCAATTCAACTTGCACACAACAGTTTTTGTGGAGGAAACAAATCAATTCACTCAAGGCTGGAAAACTAGAGGATTTTTTTGGAAAGTAATTTCTCCCTGTCCTCACTTCGGAGTTTCAAATTATTCAACAGAAATGCTCCAAAGAGAGCTCAGGAAAGGTCTATTGGCTGCTTTATCTTTAATGCTTTCCTTGTAACATTCAGCTTCCACTTTTGCTACTGATTTCCTGTAAATGTGGATGAACATATTTTGTTTGTTTGTTTGTTTGTTTGTTTTTGGAATCTTAGCCCTGGTTCTTTCTCTTTTTCATTTGTGTCTTTTCTTTCTCTTCATGCCAATATTTGAATTTGCTCCGGTACAATCCTTTGGGCATGTCCTTCTGTACTACTTAACAGTTTCAATATGTTGATTTCTCAGATCACATATTGATGGGCATCTGTGAGTAAGAGAACAGACAATGCTTTCTGATCTCTTGCTACTAATTGAGAGTTTTCTGCAAAGGAAATTTTGGCTTCCTACTCCTCTTCTCATCCCCATATAATTACATTTGAATTGAAAATTGAAACCAGCTGTAGTTTGAAATATAGTGTATTTGCTGTCAGTTCAAAAATCATTTTTCTAATTAGTGTTTTTGTTTCTTATTTAGTCATTTGTGGTTTCAGTGTGTATGTTCTTTATTTCTCCCATTCAATGAATTCTTTCACTGACACTTGGAAGGAACAATGTTAAAATAAAAGCTTTCTTTTAGGAATAAAATTATAGGGATTCATTTCATTTGAATATACAGGACATAAGGTAAGGCCAACATGGTACAGTAAAGTCAGGGACTAGCCCAAGTGGTTTCCCAAACACCTCCAATTACCTTTAAATAATGACTCTAAACAAATTTTAGACTTTCAGAACCCACAAAAAAAAGGGAAAAAATTTCCAGCTGAAGACAACTTCGAAGGTCAGCAGGAAAGATTTGTTTTACCAGGGTGGGAACGCACAGCAATCCTGTACACAATGGGTCAGTACAGCTCTGGCCCTAGAAAACCAGAAGCAGGGCCTCTGAATCAGTGGCAATTGTGGTTTCTAGTCTCTTCACTAATACTAAGGCAGGATTGCTTTGACCATAATGAAATCTAGATTGCAGTGCTGTCTCATAGTATAGGTCCCTAGAAGGATCTCTAAAAACAATTGCACAAAAGCAATGAAACTTGGGATATTGTACCTTTCACTCTGGAAACAGAGGTTTAATTAAACAGAGTTAAAATCTAAGTAATAGATTGGGAAAGTGAGCAAAAAAAAAGAAAAAAAAGAAAAGAAAAGAAAAAGAAAAAAAAAAAAAGAAAAAGATTCTGACCATAGAAAGTTACTATCGTTACAAGGAAAATCCAAACACATACTTAGAAAAAGTAACATAGTCCAAGCTTCTATATCCAAAGACTCCCAGAAAAATAAGAACTGGTCTCAGACCATGAAAGAGTTCAAGAGGAATTTTGAAAACTAAATAAGAGAGGTTGAAGAAAAATGAGGAAGAGAAATGAAAGTGATGAACAAGAAAATATAAAAAAAGCTTGTTAATAGAAGAATGCCTAAAAAAGCAAATGGGAAAGGAGGTACAAAATCTCACTGAAGAAAAAAAAAATTCCTTGAAAATTTGAATTGAGCAAATGGAAACTAGTGACTTTATGAGAAATCAAGAAACAATAAAACAAACCCCCAAAAAATGAAAAATTGAAAACAATGTGAAATATTTCATTAAAAAAAAAGAAGCAACTGAACTGGAAAATAGATCTAGGGGAAAGAATTTTAAATTTACTAGTCAACCTAAAAGCCAAGATAAAAAAAAGAGCCTAGAAATTATCTTTCAAGAAATTATCAAGGAAAATGTTATGATATTCTAAAACTAGAATGTTAAAATTGAAATTAGAAGAATCTATTGACCATCTCCAAAAAGAGATCCCCAAATGAAAATTGACAGGAATATTAGAGCCAAATTTTGGAACTCCCAGGTCATAAAGGAAATAATATAAACATCCAGAAAAGAAAAAAATCAAGTATAGGAGAACAGCATTTATATTAAAGGATCAGATGACTTGAAATATGGTATTCTGGAGAACAATGGAAATAGAATTACAACCAAGAAACATCTTCTCAGAAAAATTGAGTATAATCTTTCAGGGGAAAAGTTAGATATTCAATGGAATATAGAATTTTCAAACATTCATGATGAAAAGATCAGAACTGAATAGTAAATTTGATTTTCAAACACATGACTTAGGAGAAGCATAAGGGGGTAATCAGGAAAAGGTAATCATAAGGAACTTAATATAGTTAAATCTGTTTGTATTCCTACATAGGAGGATGTATGTGTGTTTTGTGTGTGTGTGTGTGTGTGTGTGTGTGTGTATGTGTGTGTGGGTGTGT
This sequence comes from Antechinus flavipes, assembly GCF_016432865.1. Lineage (NCBI taxonomy): Eukaryota > Metazoa > Chordata > Mammalia > Dasyuromorphia > Dasyuridae > Antechinus > Antechinus flavipes. The sequence continues at coordinate 114,075,676 of NC_067400.1, read as the reverse complement.
ATGTGTGTGTGTACATATATATATATATATATATATATATATATATATATATATAGAGAGAGAGAGAGAGAGAGAGAGAGAGAGAGAGAGAGAGAGAGAGAGAGAGAGCACATAGGTATAAGTTGATTATGAAGGAATAATAGCTAAAAAATGAAATTAAGGGGTTAGAAAGGAATGTACTGCAGGGAAGGGAAAGGGAGAGGTGGAACAGCATAAATTATCTCCACAAAAGAGGAAAGAAAAAAAAAAATTACAGTGGAGGGGAAAGTGGAGGTAAGTGAATGAACTTTATTCTCATCACAATTGGCTCAAAGAAGAAATAACATACATGCTCAATGTAGGTATGGAAATCTCTCTTACCCTACAAGAAAGTAGAAGGGGAAGGGGATAGAAGAAAGGGAAAGGGTGACAAAAAAGAGTATTGTAGGAAGGAATAGTCATAAGGGAGGGGATGAAAGGAGAGAAAGAATAGCAATGTTATGGGAGGTTCATTTATGAATGACTTTCTCAGCAACACAATAATCCAAGACTATTCTGAAGGACTTATGATGAAAAATGCTGTCCATATCCAGACAAAGAACTGATTGCATCTGAATTAAGATTGAAGCATACTTTCCTTCTCCACTTTATCTTTCTTAATGTTTTTTTTTTTTTTTGGTGGGGGAAAGAATCTATATTTTCTTTTGCAACATGACTTTTATAGAAATAATTTACATAAGTTTACATGTGCTTTCTCAATGAGGGCATAGCAGGGAAGAAGGGAGAGAATCTGGAACTCAAAATTTTAAAAACAAATGTAAAAATAAATGTTTTATATGTAACTAGGAAACATGAAATATAAAAAATGGTCTATATAGAACATGTGAGAGATTTAGCAAGTTTGTTTAATATAATAATAATGTTTAAGAAAATATGTTTTCCTAATAATTCAGAACAAGAAACTCATATACCACAATGATCATTTTGTTGATGTAATAATGCAAACATCTATCCAAATGGAAAGTATGAATAGCTGAGCAGATAGCTCTTCTGAAATCATCCAAGTCCCCTTCATTCTTAATTAGATTATACTTTAATGTTAGGAACAGTGCCTCCCTACTAGTAATAACAAAACTAAGGAAAAGGGCACTCCTCGTGATTAAAAATGACAAACTACTTATTAGCAATATTGTTAGTTTTATTTCTGTTTTATTTTTAAATTTTCAATTAGTATGCCACAATGTCTCTGACCTCATTTTTCTTTCTTTCTTTCTTTTTTGTTAAGAGTTGCACTAATTTTAACTTATAATAACACAGGTAAGATATCATTAAAAGATATTCTAGGAAACTTCCAAATTGTATTACTAGAGGGCAATTTCATTATTATGACTGCTCTGCAAGAAACCATATTATTAAACTGTAGAAGATAAAACCAAAAATATATTGGTATCCAGCCTTTCTGTCATTACCTAGAAAATAAACAGGAAAAAGTGCTTTTATAATAATAATAATAATTGTTTTTTTGTTGTTGCTGTTCAGTTGTTTAAGCCTATCTGACTCTGTGACCCCATTTAGAGTTGTTTCTTTGTTTATTTGGCAAAGATATTGAAGTTGTTTGTCCTTTCCTTTTCTAGCTCATTTTACAGATAAGGAAACTGAGGAAAACAGGATTAAGTGACTTGCCCAGGGGCACACAACTAATAAAGGTTTTAGACCATATTTGAATTCAAAAAGATGAGTCTTTCTGATTCCAGACCTAGTACTTTAGCCACTGTGCCATCTAGTTATGACCATAATGATATTAGTTATAACAATAATAATAATAACAATTATATCATGCTTTAAAATCTGTGAATTGCTTTATAAAAATAATGGTCCTTATAACAACCAACTGGGTTAAGTTCTATTACTATTCTTCTTCTTCTTTTTTTAATATTGTAGAAATGTTATGCCACAATTCTCTTTTATTTTCCTGACTCATTTTCCCTAAATTGTCCTGCCTCAGTTTCCCTGAATTGTGACCTAATTGTTCTGGTCAATCCTGCAACCACCCTTCCCTCTTAATCATCAGAATATTTGATAAGGATAAAAGATCTATATATTTTAGAATATCAGAATGCCTCTCCCCATCCCAAGCTATCAGAATATCAGATACTGTTTTACCAAGATACCTCTCCCCCATCTCCAGAGTGCCTCCCTCCATTATGTCATCCCTATCTCTGGTGGCTCTCCCCATCATGTCAGAACCGGATTGTTAATCTCATGTTCCCCATCTCAACACCCTGACACCACCCCTGGCTCTGTTTAACCCCTGTCTCTGAGCCACGGGTATATATGTCATGAAGAACTCACATTGTTTGCTTGGAAATGATAGTCTCATTCAGCCCTAGGACCAAACCATGGATCCATTTGGTCCCAGTAAATCTCTACCTTTCAAATAAAATATTAAATACTCTCTAATATCTTAGAGAGATCTATCTATCTTGCCTCAGTTTCTCCAGCATTACAGAAACTTAAGATGAAAGCAATTAAATGACTTCTTCAGTTTTATCCAGAAAATATATTTGAAGCACAATTTCAATTCTAATCTTCTTGTGAGTCCAATAGCATTCCATATACTACACTCTAGAATAACTGCATTTAAAGACAATCTAGTTCAATCCTTAACTAAACAGGAATAAAGACATGTTAATTCTATTCCTCCCATCCAAATTCCCAATATATTATTTTTGTTTGAATTTTCTATTTCATCCCACTGGATGTTCCCTAAACTTGGATTTCCACTTTTTGTTTCCTTGAATACATACATATACATATACATATACATATACATATACAATATATATATATATATATATATATATATATATATATATATATATATATCATATATCATATATCATATCTATCTCCCCTTAGAATCTCTGACTTCCTGGCAAGGTTCTGTTCATGGGTCACTTCCTAGAACAACTTTTGATCATACATTGTAGGAATTAATGATTTAAATTCCCTTAAATAAATAAAAATATATTCATTAGTTTTCATTTTAAATCCTATTCCTGCCTCCTAACCCCCCCCCAAAAAAAAAAAAAAGTGGGCTATAAGTTCTTTGAAAGTGTTGATTGCTTTTCATTTGTTTTCAATTCCAGGGCCTAAAACAATGTCTTCTACATAGTAGTATCTTTGTAAATGCCTATTGTATTGAATTGAATGCAATTAGAAGGAGAAAAGTGAAAGGAATAAAGGGAATGATTAATAACAGAACAACAGAGTTTTAAAGAGGTACACCTTAGTATCCATCTCAATTATGGATGAATATCCATATATAGAGTATATAGAGATAGTATAAAGGATACTATAACTCTTCCTCCTCTTTGGTATGTGTAAATGGAAGAATTGAATAGAGTACTGATTCTAAAGAAAGGAAGACTGCCCTTTAATTCAAATCAGACTCAGATACATACTAGCTATATGACCATGGGTAAGTCAGGATAACATAGCACTGCCTCCCAGGGTTGTTATAAGGATAAAATAGATACTCTTTGTGTACTTTGCAAACTTTTAATTAACACTATATAAATGCTAGATTGTTATCATCATTGTTATTAGGCTCAATAAGGTTTACTGTCAGTATTTCACTGAACAATATTCCAGAACAATAAAGGACCTTTTAATTCATATTATATCTTCCTTTTGGAAAGCTCAAAATTCTTGCACTTCTGAATTCTTATTTATCCTAGTAATTGTCACTTAAGAAAGTTTCTTAGACCATTAATACTTTTAGGAAAATCATAAAAGAATTATTGTTTTCATATTCTGACTTCGTGTACTCTGAACCATTAACAAATATTTTATGTCTACTTAACTCCTATGCTCCATTCATTCCCTAAAATGGAATTAAGTATCTAAAAAGCATCTGCCATTCTTCTCTCATGGAGGATTTACCTACTGGTCAGTATTAGTCCTTAATGATTCCAAGTATCAGAGCTCCACTGATGTTTTTTGATATATAGAAATCTTAATGGTCTATTTTGTTTAATTTCTTGTTAATTTCTTGCTTTCCTACCTCCAAATCTTGTTACTTCTTAGAGTAACCTCTTCTGTTTATTCCAGCAAACATTTTTTTCTATGACCAAATTCACTTCAAAGCTTGCCTCCCCTATCCTAGTCATGGTATATCTTGCCAAAGGTTAGTGTTCTTAGCCTGCTTTCCTGGAAATACCAAAAAATACACAGATATTATAAAAAGAATTCATATTCAAAATATGTGGAGAGTTTTTAATCATCAAAGGAATGAGGTTAGAAATTCCAGAAAATATAGTTCAAATAAGAAAGTATTCATAATAGTCAAAATAAGAAATTTTGAGTCTTGATTAGTAGAAAGATTAATAGAAAGTTTTGAACTTCTTGTCAGGAATTTATAGACTTTACTACACAATATATCACATATAACATATATACATGAAGTGGTGATTCTATGGCTATATTAAAATACCTTAGTTTTTAGAAGCAGTATGATATAATGGAAATAATATTATAGTGACACATGTAGTCCTGATTCCACTATTGTCACTTAGGACACATTACAAAGGATTTCCTATTTATATTAGTGAAAAGATTATCCATACAATAAAACTACAGATCTTATGAAGTTGCCTGAAAAATGTTTTCTAATTAATTATGGCACAATAGTTTGATAGTGACCTTATATTGATAAAAAAATAAAATATTGTAAAAAATTAATTGGATATTATTAATGAATGGGACTGATTGGAAGAAGTATTTCTTGGTATTGTCACATGATCCAGAACTGGGACCTTGGGAAGTCATTTGATCTCTGGAGGGATGAACTTTGAATCTGGAGATACAGAAAGTTGTAGGAAGTGACTTGACCTGTGGGAGGCAGCCAGCATTGGTGATTATTGGTCAAGGATGGTTATGTCTATTCAATGAGAAAGGTTGATTCTTTTGCTTTTAAACCTTAGACAAGCTGGAAGCTGGCCAGACTCTAGGTATACATGGTGGGGATTGGAATGGCTCCCTGATGTGTCTGGGCCTCTCCCTGCAGGGATTAAATAAATGCTTTCTCTTTGTACCTGATGGTGTCTCTGATTAATTAATTGGGAAGGTCTTGCACCAACCTGTCCCACACATTAAGAGTATATTAAAGGGATAGTGTTTATTTATTCTCAAGTGAGAGAGAACATGAGAGGAGATATTGGCAAAGGATATATAAGTATTGTCTTTTAAAGTTGGACAGAGTATAAATGTCTAATGTCAAGCTATATTAATTATATTACACAACATAATTTTGGTATAATTGTATGCACAATTTGCTATTCTCATTTTTGAAACTCCCATTTTTGAAACTGTCAATGCCAATTATATGGCAATCATGGAACAAAAAGTTAACTACAATAAAGAATTTGTAACATTTCCTCTTTTTATTAGTTTCTAAGCCCCATAATGTAAAACTATTCTCTTGTGAATTATTGTTTTCCTTTATTTACCTGTTCCCTTAAATGTATACTTTTCTGGGAGCAATTCCTAGGTTTAAGCTCTTTGAAAGGAAAGTAAACACATGTAGAGAGACCTAGTACATTCTTTTTTTTAAAAACTTCACTCCAGTGAAAAGATTTTTTTTTTATCATTGCTAGCTGTAATAATGAATCATATTGAAGTTTATTTCTATAGCCTTATGGCAATTGTAACAATATCATTTCCCACCAGGTGAGCACATCAAAGTCCCTTAAATATGCCTGTAGCTCAACATTGCATTGTTCTTTCTTCAATACAAATCACTCACATTAATAGGACAAATATATCTTTCTTTCAATACACAGCACTTTCTGTGAAGGACACACATGCCTGTTTATCTAGTTGTGACTGCCATGTTCGATTTGTGCAAGACAGAGAGATAACAGATAATTCAGATCCCTATTGTCTCAAATCTATTTTGGTTGTTTTCTGAAAAAGTGGGAATAGATGAGAAATAAAAAGGTATATCGGTATTAATCAAGCACACAATATACTTTTGACACATATGTGTATGTATGTATATATATTACATACACATACACACACACACACACACACACACACACACATATATATATATATATATATAATGTACAGAATACTTATGAGAGAAATTTTTTTGTCTTTTAAAGCTGGACACAGTATAAATATCTAATATCAAGCTATATGGATTATATTACACAACATAATTTTGGTATATTGTATGCACAATTTGCTCTTGCTGTGTCTTATAATAAGCAATCAAGAAATAATATAACTGAAAAATCTTAAAAAATAGGAAAAAATATATAAGTAGATCTATTGTTGTTTAGGGTGGTCTTTTGTTTTGTTTTGTTTTTTCAATTGTATCTGACTCTTAGTGATCAAATTTGGAGTTTACTTGGCAAAGTTGATGAATTGTTTTGCCATTTCCTTCTTTAGCTTATTTTTTAGATGAGGAAACTAAAATAAATGCGATTAAGTCTCTTGCCATAGCCCATACAGTTAACAATAATAAGTATATTATTATTAATATATGTTAATAAATCTGAGGTCACATTTGAACTCAGAAAAATGATCTTCCTGATTCTAAACTCAGTACCCTAGTCACTGCACTAATTGTGTACACACACACACACACACACACACATACATACACACATACAACACAGGCACACACACATTTCCTTTTGTAATCCTAAATTTCCTAAGAATAGTAATGATAAGAACATTTCTAGAACTAAAATCACTCTCTGCTCCCCTGTTCCTAATATTCCTGCTATTGCTAAGGATATTTCTATTCTCCTGCTCACGGAGGCTTGCAACCTATGTGCAGAAATGACCAATTTCCTATGATTTTATTTAATAAATTCCAGTGGCTCCTTATTGTAACTTAGCACTTCATAATATGGCTCCTTATTTCTGTTCTAGGCTTATATCTTATTCTTTCCCATGTCTCTGAAATCCAATAACAAAGGACTTTTTTTTTCTTTATGTAAAACCGTCCATCTTCCCATTCTGAGCATTTTCACTACCTATTCTTTTATCTAGAACATAATCTTTCCTCATCTCTGCTTCCCAGCTTTTCTGACTGCCTTCAAAGTCATCTTGTAGAAAAAGTCTTTCCCAATTCCTCTATACTTATGCCTTTCCCTCTGAGATTACTTTCAATTTATCATCTATAATGTCCATATCTGTCTATCTACTATGTATCTTTTTCATGTTGTCTCAAACAAAGATTGTGAGTTCCTTGAGATAGGGGAGTATTTTTTTTAATATTTTATTTATTTATTTAATATTTTCCCCCAATTACATTCAATACACACACAAAAATACATTTGTTTTAAAATTTTTGAGTTCTGGGTTTTCTAACTTATTCCCACCCACAATAAAGAAGCCACATGTGAAGTTTTGCAAAACATTTCCATAAAAGTCAAGTTGTGAAAGAAAACTACATCTCCTATCCTAATAAAAATAAAAACCCTTAAGAAAAATTAAGTTTAAAAGAGAGAGATAGAGAAAAGGAGGGAGGGAGGGAGAGAAGAGGGAGGGAGAAAGGGAGAGAGAGAGAGAGAGAGAGAGAGACAAACAGAGAGAGAGAGAAGAGAGAGAGAGAGAGAGGAGAGAGAGAGAGAGAGAGAGAGAGGAGAGAGAGAGAGAGATAAAAAGACAGAGAGAGAAATTCACAGACAGAGACAGAGACAGAGACAGAGAGGGAAAGAGAGAGAAGAGAGAGACAGAGAGAAGGAATGATTCAATCTATATTCAGACACAGCCATTTCTTTCTATGGTCCTTCATGGTAGTCATGGATGTTTGTACTACTGAGAGTAGCAAAGCCATTTACATCAGGTCATCCCAGAACATTGCTATTACTTTGTATTCAGCACATTTCACTTTGGATAAAGGACTATTCAGGTGTTTTTTTTTTTTTTTCGTTTGTTTGTTTGTTTTTATCTTTTTTCTTTTCTGAGAGCATCCTGCTTATAATTTTGATAAAGGAGTATTTTTGTCTTTCTTGGTTTTCTGAGTACTTAATAGTTCCGAGGATATAGATGTTTCTCAATAAATGCTTATTGATTGGTTCTTCAATTAATTATATTATTTTAAAAATTACATGAAGTATTTTTCAAAGTAAATCTGATTTTCCACAAGTCAAACATATATACTGTAAATAGAAATTTACAAATATTTACAGGCTGAACTTGCACAAAAAGTAGACAAAGGTAGTCCCTACAAAATTCTATAACTAGAAAAAACTTTAGTGGTCATTAGGTTCAATTATAATGCTTACAAACTTCATGAATATGTTTTATATGGTACAAGACGTGATTTCTCTATGGCAAAACAATTACATAGGCAGCACTGTCATTTTCATCTTATTTTACATATAAGAAAACAGGTTCATAGAGTTTAAATAACTAGAGTAACACAAATATTCTGACTACTAACTTTTTTTTTTATTAAATGGTCTTTGAATATAATTGACTTCAGGAACTTGGGAAGTATTAAGAAATATGCTTTCCTCATTTTAAAATATTTAATCAACAAGTATTTATTATGTACCTATTATGCTTGAGGCATTGTCCTAGGCATTGGGGATTAAAAGACAAAAATGAAATTGTCTTTACCCTTATGGAACTCACCTCCTTAGGAAGAAACATTGTGAACAGATAGAGGTATATGCAAAATAAGTATGTAGAAAATAAATTAAAACATATTGGAAGAGAGGCTAGCACTAGGAAAAATGCAATACAAAATAGTGTAAATCTATTTGAAGAAAATAAGAATCCCTGACACCCCCTAACTTATCAACAGGCTTGAGAGTTTTTTTTTTATATTCAACTGATTTCACCTGTATGTGGAGATAATTTGCTGGGGAGTGAGTGGCCAATATATATTCTATAGCTTTTTGGAGCCACAGATGAGAAGTGACTTTCAGGTGGATAGCAAAGATTTATCAACAGCTTTGAAAAGGATTAGACAAGTCTTCACACTGGAAATATTACTCTTCTTTAATACTCCATACACAAAACAAAATGCCAATTCATAGACTCCAGAAAGAAACAAACAAAAACAAGCAAAAAAAATCCCAACCATGAATGTTGCAAAATCCCAAAATATATAATGATTAAATTTATTAATTCCAAAAACATAGAGCAAATTTTTTTAAGAGAAAGGGGTCTTTTAAGAGAAAGGTCTTTAAGAGAAAGACCCTAAAATATAAAGGAAAAGACAACACAAGAATATTCTGTAATCACCAGAAATCAAAGGAAAGAAGTGATTATTTTTTCTCAAGGAGCAGTAGTTCTCAAAATATAACCCAGGGTAGAAAGCGGAACCAAATTATCAAGGAAAAAAGGATATTAAATGAAAAAAAAAACCTTTTGAAGTGTTTCCAGATTTGTGACAAGTGAGGGAGTTGAGGGAGAATGGGATGGAAAACATGAGCAAATTATTTCTTTTGCAAAATACCCTAATACAACTGAAATCCAAGAAGTGCAGAAAAATATAGAGGTTAAGGAATAGATGTAATAAAATAAATTATTCTAAGAAAAATATGGAAACCAAAAAACTAAGAAAAAATACTTACACATTTAACAGTAGTAAAACATCAGTACAAAAATCAAGAAGAGATTTCACTCTAAAAGTACACAATAAAACATAGATCAAAGAAGAAATCAAATGGATGTGTAGGTAGAGGAATAGATATGAACAGAATGGATTAAACCTCATGACCCCAGTCAGATATTTAATAATTAAATGGAAACATCTCTGGTTTTCTCTCAGGAAGAAAAGAACTTTGCTGGAGAATTGGTGAGTTGGCAGAGGGAAAGGCTGAAGCAGGGGGAATATGGGGGAAATCTTGATTCAGCTATGAGAAGGGATCCTAATGAATAATAATAATAATAATATTGGAAAGAGATTCTAATATGGGAGCTAGGGACATCTCCTATGGATTTAATTTGGATATAATCATTATATCAAGTCATTATATCAAATTTGGATATAATCATTATTTCAAATATACCCCAATGAGTATAATTAAAATGGATATAATTATAATGCAGAAATTTGTTGCTTGGAGATATCTCACTATCTGAGAGATTACTGTTCTTCAGGTTTAGCATTTTTACTTAAGTCAAAGGGAAACAGAATTCCTTGGAGTGAAGGATATTCTGAAGAAAAAGAAGAAAGATCTTGTCATATCAAAAGAAGAGATTTCATAACTAATGGTAGAAAAAAATGATCACTAGGAAAGCAAGGGCATTATAATGAAATGCACAATCTGGACATAGTAAAATTCCTACAGTGGGGCAATAATTATAACTTCACTAATTAAGATAAGGGCACATTGAAAGCTTTTCCAATATAGGAATAGAAGAAGAATAATCAGTCTCCCTAGTATATTTCTTGACATGGTTCAGAAAATTCAAGCAAAAATTCAGTTTCAATTGATCAAGGATGGACAGAAGCAGCTTCACCCAAAGAAAGAACACTGGGAAATGAATATAAACTGCTTGCATTTTTGTTTTTCTTCCCGGGTTATTTATACCTTCTGAATCCAATTCTCTCTGTGCAACAAGAGAACTGTTCAGTTCTCCACACATATATTGTATCTAGGATATACTGTAACCTATTTAACATGTAAAGAACTGCTTGCCATCTGGGGGAGGGGGTAGAGGGAGGGAGGGGAAAAATCGGAACAGAAGTGAGTGCAAGGGATAATGTTGTAAAAAATTACTTTGGCATGGGTTCTGTCGATAAAAAGTTATTTTAAAAAATTCAAGCAAAAAAGATCAAGATCAGAAAAAGGAATTAAAGACATAAAGATAGGTGAAAAAAAGGTATACAGCTCTCCTTATTTGCTAAATAAGTCTATTTACAAAATCCTAAAGAACCAAAAGATACTAAACCAAACAATAATTTCTGCAAAGTTACAAGCTACAAAGTAAGTCTTCAAATAGCAATAGAAATTTTATGTAAGAAAATCCCAAAAAACAACTATAGAAAAGAAAATACCTTTCCAATTTACTGCAAAATGAGTTAATAATCAAGAAATAATCATGGATATATGATATTACATATTACATAGAACACAGTCAAATGATTGCTTGTTTTTGCAAAGTTTTTTTCCTAGTTTTATAATGTACATTATATATATATAATCTTTGAAATAAAATTTATTTCTGAATGGTTAGTTTTTCTTCTCTCCAGAAAAGCTTTTTAAACAAACACACACACACACACACACACACACACACACACACACAAACACACACAACTTAGAATTTTTTTTATCAAAAACAATTTTTAAAAAATAAAAATGTATAGAATTGTTTTAATCTAGAATGGACCACCAATATTATCATATTATCACCTTCATTTCAAAGAGAAATCAAGGAACAGATTAAAAAAAAAAAAAAACTCATCATATGTCTATTTAAAGGAGGAACCGAAATTAGGACTAGAATCTCTAAACTTTCCATGCATTCTGAATTTCTTCATAGCTCATTCCCTTCTAAGATAACATGCCTAGATTATTATAGCCCTTTTCCCCTAATATTTCTATTTTTATATACTATATTCTCAGCTTGGAACCTGACTTCTTTTCTTGCTTGCTTATGTGATTTTGTATTTCCTTCAGGTTCTAGTCAATATCCTTCTTTGACCTTATTGTGAGGTATTGAGTTTTATTACTAGCCACAAACAATTCTCAATCTATAAAATGATGCTTATAAACCTAGCTACTTCATATCTGGTGAGGATTTATGACATAAGGTCTATAAAACATTTTTATATTCTTATAGAAAACAATTACAAGTACAGAGGAAGAGTCAACATTTTAAAATTTAAGATAATAAAAAAAAAACAATGGTTGTATCTAAAATTGGTAATATACATCAAAATTTTGTAGATATTGCCTGGATATTCAGAAAACAAGGTCAGAAGCTCAGGGCTATATACTATAGGAAAAAAAAAACTATTTTTTAGTGCTAAGTTCAGAAATGGTATAGTTTAAGATATTAAAGATTTTCAGGAAAAAGGTACCTCTGAAAAATGTCTTCATTTTTAATTCTACCTAATAGATGTCTGCTATGAAGCTATGTCTTCTGATAGTTGTTAGAGTAGTTGCTTTCTTTCTTTTGGAAGACCATTTTTATATTATCTGACAAAAATATCCTTTGTAATGCTTTGTAATACTACTGAACTGTATTGTTGCTGAAAGTTTTTCACAGAGGTGAAAATTACTTGGTATAATTATATAGCCATTGTAGATAACTTAAGTTAGAAATTTGTAAAACATACTTTTTTAGGTCTGTCTTTTGATTTAAGTAGACGTTTGGTCTGAACTTTTCTCATTTGTTCATCAACTTCTCATATTTATCAAATAATTTCAAATTTTCTCCTAAATATTAAGTAATTTATTTTAGCATCATAGATTAAGAATTGGACAGAACTAAAAAGCCCAATTAGTCCTACCCCTTTCATTTTACTGGTAAGGAAATGGAAGCACCAAGAGACTTAATCATTTATTTAAAGTCACATAGTAAGAGAGATAGCATTTGGGCCTAAGACCTAAGATCTTCCACAATCTGAATGATAATGAATTCATACATAAAAGATATAATTGTTATAGAATAGGTGAAAATCATTCTCTATATAATTAATTACACAAATAGCATATTGTAATGCTTAAATAATACAATAGATAACATTATTAATTGTATGAACATTTTAATCCATAAGTTATTAAAAATAAAGAAACTTTGAATATTATAAAATTACTTTTTAAAATGTATTAAAGGCTTTAAGAAAGAAACTAAAACCATTTGTAGTCATGAAAAAATGCTCTAAATCATTATCAATTAGAAAAAAATCCAAATTAAAATACTTCTGAAGTACCATTTCATATCTCTTAGATTGGTTGATGACAGAAAAATATAATTACAAATGTTGGAAGATATGGGAAAACTGGGAGACTAATATTTTGTTGGTGAAGTTGTGAAATGATTCAATCATTCTGCAAAACGATTTGGATCTTTGCCCAAAGGGCTATAAAACTGTTCATATCCTGTGATCCAGCAATGTCACTAATGGATCTGTATTGTAAAGAGATCATAAAAGAGGAAGAGGAATCTACATGTGCAAAAATGTTTGTAGCCCAGCTCTTATTGGAGTGGCAAAGAACTGGAAATTGAGTAGATGCCCATCAGTTGGAGAACAGATGAATAAGGTATGGTCTATGAATGTAATAGAATGTTATTATTCTATAAGAAATGACAAACAGAATGATTTCAGAAAAGCCTGGAAAGATTTACATTAATGCTAAGTGAAGTGAGCAAAACCAGAATATTGTAAACAGTTACACCACAAGTGTACACAATATACTTATAATAAGTACACAATAAGATTATGTGATAATCAACTGTTATAAATTTAGCTTTTTCTCAGCAAAACAGTGATTCAAGATACAACAGACTTGGGATGGAAAGTGCCATCTGCAACCTCAGATGGAATTATGGAGACAATATAGATCAAATCATAGTATTTACACATTTTTTGTTTGTTTACTTTTTCTTTCTTCTTCCTTTTTTATCTTTTTTTGTATAATATGACAAATATGGAATATGTTTAAAATGATTGTATATATTTAACCCATATTAGATTTCTTTCTATCTTGGGGAGGAAGCAGGGAAAGGAGGAAGGAAGAAAAATTTGGAATACAAAGTCTTATGAAAATAAATATTGAAATAGTTTTCAATATTCTTTGCATATATTTGAGAAATAAAATACTATTGAGAAAAAATATGAAAAGAAGAAAGAAAAAAGAAAAGACTTAAAAAGTAGGGGTTACAAAAAGAAAAATAGTCTTTTAAAATATAAAAAAAAAACCCTTCCTTACGCTGCTTTTCAAATCTAGAATGGGAGGCCTTGTCACCATTTGACATATTATAGGAAGGCACAGGTTATTGATTGGATTGTAACACTGCTAAAAATCTTTTCCACTTATGCAATTGTGTGATTCATTCTAATGAAAAAAAAAACAAGATTATTTAGAGGTTTTTTGGAGCCATGAGGACTAAATATTAAATATTATTTGCAAGCATTTACACCTAAGACATTAGCAAATGCTACAAATCAAGGCTCAATTTATTGTTTTGTAGATTATCTAGAAGGAATTGGAAAAATGCTAATGATGCAGATTAAATTTTAAAATGTATCCTGTGTATTTTTTTTTCTTTGAGAACAGATTGTTTAATATTTTTCAGCATATCCTTGGATTAAGGAATTATTCTATACCTACTGAATTTTTTTATATAGGAACAGTTATGAGGACTCAAATTAATTACTTTCTATATTTCTTAATAGATGGTCCAGAAAGAAGAAAAGGTGAGTACACTTAGTTATAAGTTAGATAAAAAAGTTTTTCATTAAAGATCAGATTTTAATTTAAATTAGATTCTTGGTAAATATAATATTTTTGATATTTAACTTAAAACTCAAAGAAATCCTAGGGAATAGAATGACAGTTTTCTGTTAAATAGTATTTAAAATGATCTGGGCCTATTTAACTTTTGTAAAATGGCTTTACCAATAAGCCTCAAACAATGGTTATTTAGAGATATTTTTATACAACTGCTTTAACCTCTGCTATTTCATAATAAATGAATGAATTTATGAATTTAATGAATTACTATATTATTGCTAAATAAAATAGTACGCAGCTATCCCCAATGTTTCCTGCAGCACCTAGTATAATGTTCTGTTCTGACTAGGTAAAAATAAATATAGAATGATTGGTTGATTATTCTCCCAAATTCTCAGTCCTGCTCTTCATCATGATAGAGATATGTCTGAGTTATTGAAATAGGAAGTCCTTTTCAAACCAAAAGTCTCAAATCTTGATCTCAATTTTGACTCTATGAGTTGTGCCAATCAGTTCAGGTCTGTTTTTGACCTAGAAGTTTATCACTAATATCACCAGATATTGTTTCTGTTCAGATTCTTTTTTTCCCTTAGACAGAGGCAGAGGAGTGACAATTCAACTAGAGGTTTCATATGAACTTGAATATGAAGTTGAAGTAATCCACCATCTGATGGCCAGTTAAGAGGTAGTTGAGGAATTCTCCTAATTGCAACTGATGTTTACTAGATATAACTTTAGTCAAGGCACTTCAGTGTGTGTCTGTTTGCATGTGTGTGTATTTGTTTACATATATACATAAAAATAAGTACACTTGAATATATATATACACACACATACACATATACATGTGTATATATATATATTCAAACATTATGTATTGTATACACATTTGTGAACATATATATCCACATACATGCACACATATGTTATATTGTATGTGTACATGTACATGTGTGTTGTTGATTGTTATTGTTTGCTCTTCATTCTGGAACAGGACCAATGACATCAGGAAGATGATGAATTGATCTGTAAATGAGTTGTTTTTGAGTGACTTAGAACTTTGCAAAATGATCAGATCCTTCCTCCAGACTTCAGTGGAGTCAAGGGTCAAGCTATGGATCAGGATCACTGATCTGGTTGCGATGGAAGATCATGACTTTCAAGGTCTTTTCCAGGTTTCAGTTTATCTGAGGCAAAACCCATTCAGTGATTAAAGCATAGGGAAGAAGTGAAATAAAAGATGACCTTATTTGCCTTCACAAAAAAATCAATGTGGGAGAAGACCCTCATAACTGAAAAGTTAGAAGCATTTTTTTTAAAGTGTGCATACCTACTTAACTGATTCAGATAACAGCTAGAGAAAAGAGCATGGGTGCTTAAGTCAGAAGACCTGAAATTCAATCTGACCTGTACTGCTTATTTCCTATGTAACTTTTAGCAAATTATGAATTTTTATTTCTCTCTCTGTAAAATGAGGGGATTAGGGTAGCTTGCATCCAGGCTTGCATCATACCTCCATACATTTTCATTCTTCTCAAATTTTCTCATAAATTCCATCTTCCTATTCTCTTTATATTTCAACCTTACAACTATATTGCTCAGATCATTTCTCTCTTACCTCAGTCATGCCAGGTGAGTAATGAACTCTCTTTTTATAGTATTATCAAGAATCCAAGATACCTTTCCCATTTATTATATGCATTGCATCCTTGGGATTTTGGATTAAAATTAAAAGTTTGTTTTTTCTCTTTTTTTGAGTTGATAAAAGAACAGATAACCATAAGGATTGAAAACAAACTCTATCTCTATTTCAATTTGCAAAGCTGGTTACTTTCTTGGCAGCAGATATATTAAGGTTCAGAAGACTAGGTAAGAATTTATGCCTACCCTAAATCTTACAAATAGAGAAACTTTTGGGTTCTTCATATATGAAACAATTGTCTAGAGTTCACAAGATTCATATGAGCCTAGAAAAACCATACAGCTTATAAAATTGGAAACTCATTGAGATACAAAGGCTGATGACCATGAAAATGGAAGCTCTGTGATTCAAACTGACAGGATACTATAAATTCACAGCAAAAGCTGATATATACTTTAGACAGCTCTTCTGTACTCTGAGATTCATAATCCTTCATCAACCAAGCTCAGAAAACAGGGCAATAGAAAAGGCTGTTTAAAAAGAATGGAGAGTATTCCCTATGTTTCCTTGAAATATTTCCCTCAAAGTAATTCTCCAATCCTCCCAATTGTCAGTCCAGGGTTGTATAAGCCTCTTTATAGGAATATGTTTCCCTGGTAGATTATAAATTAATTTCTTAATACACATAGCATGCATACACATAAATAATAGTTGGGAAATGAAAATGAATGGACCTATGTAGTTTATGAGAAAGACAGAATGCATCTTTATGAGTGTTAGAGGTTAACTTTATGGAAATGAAAGTTTCTGTTCAGATTCCTTTTTTCCCTTAGACAAAGGAAGAGGAGTGACAATTCAAGTAGAGGTTTCATATGAACTTTATGAGCTGAAGTGATCCATCATCTAATGGCCAGTTAAGAGGTAGTTGAGGAATTCTCCTAATTGCAGGTGATGCTTACTAGATATAACTTTAGTCAAGGCACTTCATTGTCACGGGCCTCAATTTCTATGTAAAATGGGGATGTTAGAATAGATGGCATCTGAGGGACCCTATAGCTCTAGATCTCACATCCAATTATAAAAATATCCTTAATTTTAAAAAATGTATTGCAATTTCTAGATATTAATGCTTCTGCTTAATTTTTGTATTAGCTAATACATGAAAAGACCTTATTGTGTGCCTGACATCATTTACTAATTATTTTAATGATATTGTTTATTTGATTCTTTGGACCACTGTATTTTTTAACAATTCAAAAAAAAATGAATGCCATTTTAGAATTGTAGAATGAATTCTGTTTATTAAAAAAATATTCCCTCCTTCTCTCCCTGCCTTCCAATATCCCTCTGAAATCATTCAGAGAAGATTATCATACAATAAAGATGTTACTGTATAAAATATCAACTTGGTTGTGCTCCTTTCATTTTGTATCAGTTCATGTAACTTTTCCATGTTTTCTGAGAGTATTGTGGTTATCATCATTTCTTAAAGTGCCTTATGATCACATACAACTTGTTCAGCCATTCCCCCAATGATGGAAATTTCCTCAATTTTCAATTCACTGTTACCACTAAATGAGCTACTATAAATATTTTTGTTCAAAAAGGTCCTTTTCCAGTTTTTTTTAAATCTCTTTTAGATACAGTAGTGGTGGTAGTCGTGCTTACTTCATCAGCAGTTTTGCATAGTTTTAACTTGCCTTCCTGCATTGGTGAATCAAAATACAATTTTACTAATAATACAACAGTGCTTTAATATCCCCACATCAACTCAAACATTTGTTATTTTCCTTTTCAGTCATATTAGCCAGTCTGACAAGTGTGACATTTGTATTAGAATTATTTGTATTTCTCTCATCAATAGAGATTTAGACCATTTTTATATGACCCTAGATAGTTTTAATTACTTCATCTGAAAATTTCTGGGTTCATAACATATGGACATTTATCAGTTGAGGAATACATCTAATAATTTGCAGTAATTTTCTCTAAATTTGAAAAATGAAGGCTTTATCAAAGAAAGTAACAGTATCCCCCCCACCCAGTAATGATTATAAACTATGTATTTCTCTCCATATTATTTTCTCTTGTTTATGCCTGCCATCCCTACCTCTGTCTCTCTCATTTTACACTTTTCATTCTCAAAAGTATTTCTTTTCTGACTTTTACTTCCTTCAAAATGCCCTCCCTTCTATTACATCCTTGCTTCTCTTATCTTCTTCCCTTCCTAATTTTCCTATATGGTAAGATAGATTTCTATACCCAAATGAATGTGTACATTATCCCCCCTTTTGAGCCAATTCCAATTCCTGCTTCCCCCATATTCTTCTCCATTATACATTCTCTTTCAGGCCTCTTTCATGTCAGCCAATTTTTCCCATTTACCTCTCCCTCTTTTCTTCCTCCAGTGTATTTTTTTGCCCATCCCTTATTTTTAAAATAATCATTCCATTACATTCAAATTACATTTGCTTTTTGTCTGGGTCTATTCCTTCCATCTGTCTTAATAATGAGAATTTTTAAATCTTTCCATCTAGGAATATTAATATCTAACCTTATTGAATTCCTTTTTTTAAAAATAACTTTTTATTGATAGAACTCATTCCAGGGTAATTTTTTTTACAACATTATCCCTTGCATTCACTTCTCTTCTGATTTTTCCCCCTCTCTCCCTCCACCCCCTCCCCCAGATGGCAAGCAATCCTTTACATGTTGAATAGGTTACAGTATATCCTGGCTACAATATACGTGTGCAGAATCGAACCATTTTCTTGTTGCACAGGGAGAATTGAATTCAGAAGGTATAAATAATCTGGGAAGAAAAACAAGAATGCAAGCAGTTTATATTCATCTTCCAGTGTTCTTTCTTTGGGTGTAGCTGCTTCTGCCTATCTTTGATCAATTGAAACTGAATTAGCTCTTTTTATCGAAGAGATTCACTTCCATCAGAATACATCCTCAAACAGTATCGTTGTTGAGGTATATAATGATCTCCTGGTTCTGCTCATTTCACTTAGCATCAGTTCATGTAAGTCTCACCAGTCCTCTCTGTATTCATCCTGCTGGTCATTCCTTACAGAACAATAATATTCCATAACGTTCATATACCACAATTTACTCAACCATTCTCCAATTGATGGGTATCCATTCATTTTCCAGCTTCTAGCCACTACAAACAAGGCTGCCACAAACATTTTGGCACATACAGGTCCCTTTCCCTTCTTTAGTATCTCTTAGGGGGATAAGCCCAGTAGAAACACTGCTGGATCAAAGGTTTGATAACTTTTTGAGCATAGTTCCAAATTGCTCTCCAGAATGGCTGGATGTGTTCACAATTCCACCAACAATGTATCAGTGTCCCTGTTTTCCCATATCCCCTCCAACATTCCACATTATCTTTCCCTGTCACTCTAGCCAATCTGACAGGTGTGTAGTGGTATCTCAGAGTTGTCTTAATTTGCATTTCTCTGATTAATAATGATTTGGAGCATATTTTCATATGTCTATAAATAGTTTCAATTTCTTCATCTGAGAATTATCTGTTCATATCCTTTGACCATTTATCATTTGGAGAATAGTTTGATTTCTTATAAATTAGAGTCAATTCTCTATATATTTTGGAAATGAGGCCTTTATCAGAACCTTTGATTGTAAAAATGTTTTCCCAGTTTATTATTTCCCTTCTAATCTTGTCTGCATTTGTTTTGTTTGTACAAAAACTTTTCAATTTGATATAGTCAAAATCTTCTATTTTGTGGTCAATAGTGATCTTTAGTTCTTCTTTGGTCATAAATTCCTCCCTCTTCTACAGGTCTGAGAGGTAAACTATCCTATGCTCTTCCAATTTATTTAAAATCTCATTCTTTATGCCTAGGTCATGAACCCATTTTGACCTTATCTTGGTGTACGGTGTTAAGTGTGGGTCAATGCCTAGTTGAATTCTTTATGATTTTTCTTTTCTGTTTACTTTTTTATATTTCTTTTGCATTTTACAATTGAAAGTCAAATTTTCTATTCAAGCCTGCTCTTTTCAATGGTAATGCTTAAAAATTCTCTATTTCAGTGAATGTCCATTTTTTAAGTTAAATTTGATTAATTAATTATTAATATACATTCCTTTGTGAATCATGTTGGCAGAGAAAAATCAGAACAAAAGGAAAAAAAAAACAAGGAAGAGGAAAAAAAAAAACAGAAAAAAAGAAGCAAACATAGCCTGTGTTGATTTATATTCAGTTTCCTTAGTTCTTCTTCTGGCTGAAGATAGTATATTCTATCATCATGCTTTCTTCCTGTCATTCTGTGCAATGTAATCCTGGCTCTTCTTATTTCACTCAGCATCAGTTCATGTAAATCTTTGCAGGCCTTTCTAAAATCAGGTTGTTCATCATTTTTATAGAACAGTAATATTGCATTACCTTCATATACCACAACTTATTGAGCCATTCCCTGATTGATGAGCATCTACTTATTTTCTTTGCTACCACAAAATGAGCTGCTACAAGCATGTTTTTGCACATATAAATCTTTTTTCCTCCTTTATGATTCCTTTGAGATATAGACCTAGGAGTGGCACTGCTGGGTCAAAGGATATGCACAGTTTGAAAGCACAATTTGTTCTCCAAAATGGTTGGATTATTTCACAACTCCACCAAGAATGCATTAGTGTCCCAGTTTCCCCACATCCATTCCAATATTCATCATTATCTTTTCCTGTCATTTTAGCCAATCTGAGAGATGTGAGATGGTACCTCAGAGTTGTTTTAATTTGCATTTCTCCAATCAAGAGTGATTTGGAGCATTTTTTCATCTGTAACTTTATCTTTAAAGTAAAATAAAATTAAAGTAAAGTAAATTAACTTTAATTTCATCTTACTAAAATTATCTGTTCATATCTTTTGACTATTTATCAATTGGGAAATGATTTGTATTCTTATAAATTTGACACAGTTCTTTATCTATTTTAGAATTGAGACTTTTATCAGAAACACTGGCTATAAAATTTTTCCCCATCTTCATACTTCCTTTTTAATCTTGTTTCTTGTTGGAATCCTTACTAACTGCTAAGTAATTAGAGTTGATCTAATCTTACAAGAAGATGTTTTGGGCAGAACCTGAAACAAGGTACTAAGTAGAACTACCCATAATCCCTCTCTCTCGTATCCCACAATTCCTCCCTCTTGGATAAAAGAAACAGACAGAAGCTCTCGGTCAGATTTCAGTAGAGTTACGCCAGAAGCCCTCTCTCCGAGGCAAGGCAGAATATTTTCCACTTGGCTGGCTGGTGGCAGAAGTGTTCTTCGGAGAGAGGAAGACGCTACAAGTCGAGATTTCACCAGAATGACATGAAGACTGGAGCTGGCTGGAGGCTGAAGAAAACAGAGGCAGAGGCTGAAGGACCAGACCTTTGAAGGATTCAAAGACATTTGGAGAGAGCTCTTGGAACCAAGCAGAGAGATAGGCCTCTAAGCTAACCGGGCTATATTGGGATAATAAAAGATCTGAACTTTTATCACCTGGCTGTGTTTTGAGAAGAAAAAGCTCACCACACATCTGAACTTGATCACAACATTTTGGCGCCCTGAACGTGGGACAAACAGACCCCTCAGTGGATTTCAGTGGAAAAGCTACGATCCTGATTCAAGTGGAAAAGCCTCTGATCCTGTTCCAGTGGAAAAGACTCTTCAACCCAGAAATTAGGGTGAGTGCCACAAAGAAATTTTGTTAGAAGAGTTAAAGTAGAATTTCATCTAAGATGGGACAGATATTTAGAAAACAGCCTGTTTCTGTTCAAGGAAAATGTTTAGAGAGCATTGTCAAAGTTATGGAAAGCCAAGGTTTAATTATAAGTTTACAGCAAATCACTGAACTTTTACAAACTGTAAAGGACATATGTCCTTGTTTCTCTCTTGATAAGGAATTAGATCTAAATGAATGGAAATTGGTTGGAGAGGATCTTTGTCAATTCTATGATAAAAATGGGCCTAACTCAATAATTAATACATATAATGTAATACAATTGGCTATAAGAAGTTATTTAAGTGATAGAATGATGAAAAGGAAAGTACAGGAGGAAGTGCCAACTTTACTAGGTGAAAAGGAGGACAAATCAGATGAGAATGGAGTTAATTACAATTCTGAGTATGATACTTCACAGAAGGAGGAATTAGGTGATTCCACATCTCATGACCCTCCCCCTGCAATTAACCCTTCATGGGTAGAACAAGGGGGAGGGAGAGAGACAGAAACACAGTCAGCTTCTCCTGTAAAGCAGAATTTGACAAGATTAGAAAAAGCATTAATTAAAGCAAAAAATGAAGGAGAAGATATATCTGATTTTATAAATGCATATCCTGTGATTGAAGAGCTTAACTCCTCAGGTCAAAAAGGGAGAAGATACACTCCTTTTAATTTGGGAAAAATTAAAGATTTGAAAAAGGGTTGCACTCTTTATGGGGCTACATCATCTTATGTGAAGATGTTACTGGATAATTTGTCTTATGAAATCCTAACCCCGAATGACTGGAAATCCATAACGAAAACTTGTCTAGAACCGGGACAAAATTTATTGTGGCTTTCGGAGTTTCATGAATTATGTAGGATTCAAGCCCAACACAATAGGCAAACAGGAGCTATTGTACAAGTTGCTTTTGACCAACTAACTGGAGAAGGTCAGTATGCAGAGAGTTCAGAACAGATTGTTTATCCCATAACAGTGTATGAGCAAATTTCTAAGGCTGCAATAAAAGCTTGGAATTCTCTTCCTGGACAGAAAGATGGAAATAATGTTTTCACAAAAATAGAGCAAGGCCCCAATGAACCTTTTGCAGATTTTGTGGGACGTTTACAAACAGCTGTAATAAGAACCATTGGAGACAATGCAGCAACAGAAATAATGACTAGACATTTGGCTAAGGAAAATGCCAATGAGATTTGCAAGAGAATTATATGGGGGCTAGACAAAAATGCTCCTTTAGAAGAAATCATAAGACGCTGTGCCATGGTAGGCACAAATGCTTATTATGCCCAGACTATGATGAACATGGAAAGACAAGGTCCTTCTTGGCAGAGGAATTCTAGAGAAACTCGTCGATGTTTTCATTGCGGAAAAGTTGGACATTTGAGAGCTCATTGTAGATATGGAGATAGAGTGAGAAGACAGGGTGAGAGAAAACCCAAAACCCCATGTCCAAAATGTAACCAAGGCTTTCATTGGGCCTCTAAATGTATATTGACCCAGAGGAATGAGAGGCAAGGCCCAGCTCCAAAGTATCAATCAAAGGACAGGTGGGGCATGATAGCAGCTGAGGTTACACCAGAGAGACTTTAGAAATTCAGAACTCTGATGTCATCAACCAACAGAAAAGCAATCAGGATTACAGTTGGGAAGAATACAGGCCTTTTAAGACAACAAGACAATATCCAATGCAAACAACTCCAATGTAATTACCAGATGATGAGGAGAAATCCCAAATTTGGTAAATAGAAGGGAATTAGATTAACTGCTTGGGGAAGAGGATCTGCTTATATTTCCACAGATGGAGAAAGAATCAAATGGCTGACAATGAGGCTGTCAAAAGGACTCTTAAAATCTTCAGAAATCAATGGATTTCCTAACACAAGATGAAACTATTTCAGTTCCTGAAAAACCAGCAAGAATCATTGGGTTCCCTGAGATGAAAAATTGTTGATGAGACTTTTTGCAGTACTTTAGAGCTTACAGGAATTATTAGATTCCTGGCATGTGAACTAATGGACAATGGATTGCTTATGGACTATTTCTAGGACTTATGGGCATGTGTAAATCTTCAGGTTGATTCATGTTGTTACATTACTACTAGCCTGTGTTATATTGCTATGTACTTATGTAAATTATGTATAATGCCTCCCATATTGATGGATTTATGTATACCATGTATATCTGTTACAAAGTTCTGGCCCATATTGATGGATTTATGTGTACCCCCTCAGAAACCCCCTATGTTTTAAAACAAAAGAAAGGGGGAGATGTTGGAATCCTTACTAACTGCTAAGTAATT
Source organism: Antechinus flavipes (assembly GCF_016432865.1). NCBI lineage: Eukaryota > Metazoa > Chordata > Mammalia > Dasyuromorphia > Dasyuridae > Antechinus > Antechinus flavipes. The sequence continues at coordinate 114,051,572 of NC_067400.1, read as the reverse complement.
AGAGTTGATCTAATCTTACAAGAAGATGTTTTGGGCAGAACCTGAAACAAGGTACTAAGTAGAACTACCCATAATCCCTCTCTCTCGTATCCCACAATTCCTCCCTCTTGGATAAAAGAAACAGACAGAAGCTCTCGGTCAGATTTCAGTAGAGTTACGCCAGAAGCCCTCTCTCCGAGGCAAGGCAGAATATTTTCCACTTGGCTGGCTGGTGGCAGAAGTGTTCTTCGGAGAGAGGAAGACGCTACAAGTCGAGATTTCACCAGAATGACATGAAGACTGGAGCTGGCTGGAGGCTGAAGAAAACAGAGGCAGAGGCTGAAGGACCAGACCTTTGAAGGATTCAAAGACATTTGGAGAGAGCTCTTGGAACCAAGCAGAGAGATAGGCCTCTAAGCTAACCGGGCTATATTGGGATAATAAAAGATCTGAACTTTTATCACCTGGCTGTGTTTTGAGAAGAAAAAGCTCACCACACATCTGAACTTGATCACAACAGTTTCTGTTGTATTTTTGTTCAAAAACTTTTTAATTGAACATAATCAAAATTGTCCATTTTGCCTTTCATAATGTTCTTTACTTCTTCTTTGGCCATAAATTCCTCCCTTCTCCAAAGATCTGATAGGTAAACTATCCCTTGCTCTCCAAATTTGTTTATGGTAGAACCCTTTGTGCCCAAATTAGGGATCCATTTTGACCTGAAAAAAGCTTTTCTAGCAAATTTGTCAGATAATGAGTTCTTATACTGGAAGCTAGAGTTTAAAACTTTATCAAATGGCAGATGTCGATAGTCATTGAATATTGTATTGAGTGTATCTAAACTATTCCACTGATCAGCACTCTATTTCTTAGCCAGTATCAAATGGTTTTGATGGCTGTTGCTTTATAATACACTTTTAGGTCTGGTACTGCTCCGTCACCATCCTTTGCATTTTTTTCCTTAATTGTGATTACCCATTTTCTTCCTGAGAGATTTTATACTCAAGGTTGTTGAGTAGATTTCTCTTGGTTGTAATCATGGCTCTTATACCTTTCATGATATATACTAAGTCCTCTGATCATTTAATGTAGAAGCTGCTAAATCTTGTGTTATCTGATTGTGGTTCTTTTTAGCTGTTTGCAGTATATAGTCCTGATCTGAGAGCTCTGGAATTTGGCTATAATATTCTCAAGAGTTTTCATTTCGAACCATTTTTAGAATATGATTGTTGGATTCTGTCAATTTCTATTTTACTTTCTGATTCTAGAGAATCAGGGCAATTTCTTGAAAAATGATGTCTAGGCTCTTTTTTATTCATGACTTTCAGATACTCCAATAACTCTTAAATGAACTCACTTGATTGATTTTTCTAGCTCAATTGTTAGTCCAATAAGATATTTCATATTTTCTTCTCTTTTTTTTTTTCATTCCTCGGGTTTTTTTCTAATTGTTTCTCAATGCATCAAAAAGTTATCAGCTTCCACTTGCTCAATTTTACATTATCAGGAAGTGTTTTCTTCTGTGATGTTTTGTACACCTTTTCCTTCCATTTGGCCAATTCTATTTTTCAAGGCATTTTTATCTTCATTGAATTTTTGCATTTCTGTCTATTCTGTTTTTTTTTTTTTAAAGCACTATTTTTTCCCAGTATTTTTGTGTTTCCTTTACCAAGTTGTTGATTCTTTTTTTTCATGATTTTCTTCCATCACTGTCATTTCTCTCCCAATTTTTCCTCTACCTCTCTTAGTTAAATTTTAAATTTCCCTTTAAGCTCTTTCATGGGTTTGACATCATTTTCTATTTTTCTTGGAGCTGTTGGGTACAGGGATTTTAACTTTGTTGTCTTTTTCTCAATATATTGTTTGATCTTCATTGTCATCATAGTAACTTTCTATGGTCAAATTATTTTTGTCTCTTGTTTACTCATTTTCTAGGCTATTTCTTGACCGTTAACTCTATGCTAAAGTAAGACTCTGATTTCCCAAGTAAAGAATTCACTGTCCCAAACTTCAGAATTTTTTGCAACTGGTTTCAGACATAATTACGGCAATCTGGAAGTTTTTGACTCTTCTAAAGTCATATGATCTAAGGAAAGATGTGTTTACTATCCTTCTGTATTGTGTACTGGTCTTTGTGAGCAACTAAAAGTACTCTTTTCAATCCTGGAAAAGTGACCAGGATGTATGGTCTCCTGTGATTGCAAGTTCTGTTGTTCTAGTGCTCCTCCTCACAATCAGACTAAGATTCATGACTTTGGAACCATATCCAAATGCAGGCAAAGAAAAAGCTTTCTGCTCCTGGTGCCAGCAAAGAGCCCCCTGTAAATATCCTTCTGACCATTGTCCAATGCCTTTACCATTTGTGGACTGATAGGTCTGGAAACTCCTACTGATAGCACTAATTTAGTCACCCCAAGATCTGCTCCCAGTTTCCTGGAGTCTAGTCTATGCTGCTATAGCTTGTGCTCAACTAAGCTTCACTCTGATGCAACAGATTTTCTTGTGGGTCATCTAGGTTCTTGGGATGAAAAAGTGTTTCACTCTGTCATTTTGTGTATTCTGTTACTCTAGAATTTTTTAGAGTCATTATTTAAAGGTTTTTGGAGAAGTTTGGGATAAAGCTCTGCTTTCTTGACCCTGTCTTTCAAATATATTCTAATCAAACATAAAGATAAGGATGTTGAGACTTGCTGATATGTATATATTTTCCTCTGTTCTCTTCTTTATAAAGCTATTTTATTTTACATAATTTCATAATAATTTGTAACAAAATTAGCACTTAATTCAAAAAATACATTTCTAATGAAAGTCTTCTTGATTTGTAGTTATGAATATAGTTAAGGATTTGGAAAAAAAACAATTAACAAGCAAGGGATACATTGAGTTAGAAACAGAGGTCTTAATTTATTAATGAAAACATATGCACAGTAATCACTTAATGTTTCTTTATTTTCCCCTGTCAGAGAAGAAAACACTTTGCTTTCTGAAAGCACTTCTGGGGAAAAACATATTAATATAGAAGGGAATGGAGTTAGACAAGTAAAAAACTCACTCATTATTATTTCCTATTCTATTTTTATATAATGACACACAAATAAAATGAGGGGGGAAAAAACCAATAAAATGTTATTATTATTGTTATTATAGCAATGTATTTTATTTAATTTCTAACTTTTTTTTAAAAATTAGAATTATTGCATAAATTACATCTTAAATGTATACATGATTTTATTGATTTAAATTGCCAATATTATGCTCTACTCTGAAAAGAAGAAAATAAAAAATTCAAGTAAACAGAGATAACATGGGCCAGCTAGGTGGCACAGTGGATCGAGCACAAGCCCTGAAGTCAGAAGGGCCTGAGTTCAAATGTGACCTCAAACACTTAACCCTCCTAGCTGTGTGACACTGGGCAAGTCACTTAACCCCCTTTGCCTCAGCAAAAACAAAACAAAACAAAAAAGGATAGAGATAACTTTTTAAACTATTAAAGCTTTAACAACTAACAGCAATAACGTGGTATATTTACTTCTCTAAAGAAACAAAATTTAGATCTAAATTTTATTTTTCTTTGAAATAATGTGTTTGTCAACAATAATATAACTTGTGAATAAATTTCTAAACTTGTGGAAGTTAATATATAACACAATTATGAGTTATTTAATACTCTGATAGAAATTATAAAGCTACTTATTATATAACAGCAACCTTAATTTAATTGTGCACTGAACTTATGTGAGTTCTTTTTTCACTATTATAAATAACCTCAATCCACCCCTTATTAACTGTGATTTTTCCTCCATATTTCCTGTTATAGTCTGCAAGAAGAATTCAATCCTTCAAGTTTTATAACATTCTTTAGATACTAGGACATGAAAAACTCATTTCTTATTTCTTGCTTATGCTACATGGAAGATACCTCTATTTGATTATTCATTTCCTTGATTTCATCTTTTTATGGCATTTTGTGAGGACAATTTGAGTTGGATACAATTCAACAGCAACAAATTCTACTTTTCAAGAAATTCTTTTCTTTAGTGAATTTTTGCAACTCTTTTTGCATTTGAGTACTTCTGATTTCTAAGAAGTTTTCTTCTGTGGATTTTTGTTGCCTTTTTTGCTATTTAATCGATTCTATTTTTAAAGATTTTTTCCCCAGTATTTTTGTCCCTGTTTTACTAAGTTATTAACTCCCCTTTTAACTAAAACATTAGTAGCTGCAAGTACTTTCTCCTTGTAACTAAAACAAGGGTCCCAGTCAGTTCCCTTGTCATTGAACAAAATCACTCTTCTCTTCTCTAAAACTGTGACCAAGTCCCCTTCTCTCCTGTAGGAGCAACCTTTAGTACTCTTTTTTGTATTCTAAGTGAAAGCTGTTACTGTCTGTAGGCTGTGTAACAAGATCCTGAATCCACTACCAGCAAAGAATTCTATGTAATCTTTTTCTGAACAGTTGTACAGTCTCCTTATTGATTATTGAGTAAGAACTTTCAAAGTCGCTGCTACTTTTGCTGCTGTTGGAGATATTTAAGCCTGAGGTCAGGAACACCAATGTTTATTTCAATACCTACCACCCCACTAATATGAAGACTTTTCCAGAAGACATCCTAAATTATCTTGGACTGGAAAATGTCTGACCCTGACCTTTTGTTGCTTCTGCCCCTGCAGAATTAGATTGGACACATTATTTTGAAATTGTTTGGAGGGGAATGTTAGCAAAATTAATGCGAGTTCCTGCCTCTTCTCCATGATTTGGCTCTCTATAATTGATTCTTAAAAATATCAATTCCTGCAAAAGATAAAAATATTCAAAATATTGTGCTAATATATTTAACATAAATTGGATTATTTGCTATCTGGGGAGGGCATTGGGGAATGGGAAAGGGAAAAAAAAGAACAAAGTTTTGCAATGTTGAATGTTGAAAATTATATGTGCATATGTTTTGAAAATAAAAACATTTAACAAAAAACAAAACATATTAAAATTTGCTCAAAGAGGTTTATAATAATTGATAGTACCATGCTATTCTTCAAATACAATATTGCCTGTTTTCTTTCTTTTATTCAATTCTGGTCTACTCATTTGCTTATTTCCAGCATCTGTTCAACTTTTATGCAATGATAAACTGACTCTATGGACCACCATCCAAATGCATTTTATGCTCTAGACAATTGTGTTCATCATTTTTCCTATGTGGATAATTAGACAACTTTTGAGTGATTCTAACTATCATTTAAGAAGCTATGTAATGTTCTGAGGATAGGTATAATTAACCTGATGTTAGCCACAAATAATAACATCTTAAATCTCTTCAAGTTGAACTCTAAAATTTATCCTCCATTTTGGTGGGAAACTCCTTCAGCAAGACTAAGTCTCTAAGTTATGTTTTTCATTTGATATTGCTAATCAAAAGTTTATTTAACAATATCTCCTGTTACACTGACCAAAGAAACCTGATCACTTAAAGACATTAATGGTTACTTTTTAGAGATGTTTCTTTAAGGAGGGTGAAGTACTGCTTTGATTTTTAAGAAAATAAACAATAAGTGTCTTATTTCTATTCTCCATGTTTAGTAAGTTGTGTGACTAATAAGTTCTGCTTTAAAATAGTGTTTTTGAAGAGTTTGGTCAGTTTCTTGGTGGTTCTTAATCAAGACTATTTTTGATAAATATATAGATAGACTAATAAATATGGGAAATTTTAAGTATAATCTTGTCAAAATTGATACTTTCCAAATCACCATTCCCCCCACCTCATAGGAATATATAGTCTTTCCTTTCAAGAATTGATATCCTTTTAGCTTAAACTTATTTTGAGGGCAATTTACTCAATGCTTTCTCTTTTCTAGTAAATTTATTTATTTTTAATACCATTGTTTTATGATTTATGTTAAGAAAGAAAAATTAGAACAACAGGGAAAAACCAAGAGAGAGATTAAAAAAAGAAAACAGAAAAGAGAAGTGAACATAGCATATATTGATTTATATTCACTTTCCTTAGTTCTTTTTCTGGATGCAGATGGTATTTTCTGTCCAAAGTCTATTGAGATTGCTTTAGATCACTGAACCACTGAGAAGAACCAAGTCTTTCATAGTCGATTGTCATGTACTTTTGCTATTATTATGTACAATGTATTCCTGGTTCTTCTTGTTTTATTCTGCATCAGTTTATGTAAATCTTTCTAGGCCTTTTTAAAAATCAGCTTCTTTATCATTTTCATAGATTAAAAATATCCCATTACCTTTATATAGTACAACTTGTTCAGCCATTCCACAGTTGATGAGCATCTACTGACTTTTCAATTTTTTGTTATCACAAAAAGAATTGCTACAAACATTTTTGTATATGTGGGATCTTTTCCCTCCTGTATGATTTCTTTGGGATATAGACCCAGTAAGGGCTTTGTTATGCTAAAGGATATGCAGTTTTATAGTCCTTTGGGAATAGTTTCAAATTGTTCTCCAAAATGGTTGAATCATTTCACAACTCTACTAACAACACATTAGTGTCTCAGTTTTCCTACAAACCCCTCCAACATTTATTATTATCTTTTCCTGTCATCTTAGTCTATCTGAGCGGTATGCGGTGGTACCCAAGAGTTGTTTTAATTTCCATTTCTCTTATCAAAATCAATTTAGAGGATTTTTTTTGCTGTTGTTGTTGTGGGAGATTTTTTTGGAGATTTGGAAATGGATGGATTTAATTTCAATATCTGAAGCTTGTCTGTTCATATCCTTTGACTATTTGTTGAGGAATGACTTGTATTCTTATAAATTTGAGACAGTTATTTATATATTTGATGTGAGATCTTTATCAGAAACATTGGATGTAAAGATTTTTTCCCAGATTTGAACTTCCCTTTTAATTTTGTTTCAATTGGTTTGGTTTTGTTTTTTGCAAAAATTTTTAATTTCATGTAAATCATAGTTGTCCATTTTACCTTTTAGAATGTTCTCTAGATCTTCTTTAGTCATAAATTCCTCCTTTCTGATAAGTTATACCTAGCTTTCCTAATTTGCTTATGATATCAATCTTTATGCTTATCATCCCTGCATTCCTGATATAAATACCACTTAGTCATAAAATGTTATCCTGCTGCTAAGTTGCTATAGTGTCTTTGCTAATATTTTATTTAAAATTTTCCATGTTCATTAGGCAAATTATTCTGTAATTTTCTTTCTCGGTTTTAGTTCTTCCTGGTTTAAGTATTTGTTTCATAGAAGCCGTTTGAAAGTATTCCTTCTTTATCTATTTTGACATATAGTTTACATAGTATTGGAATTAATTGTTCTTTAAATTTTGGTAGAATTCACTTGTGAAACCATCTGGCCCTGATGATTTTTTCTTAGGGACTTCATTAATGGTTTGTTTAATTTCTTTTTCTAAAATGGGACTATTAAAATAATTTATGTCCTCGTCTGTTAATCTGGACAATTTATATTTTTTTAAATATTCATCCATTTCAGTTAGATTGACTGACTTGTTGCCATACAGTTGGGCAAAATAGCTCCTAATTATTGTTTTTATTTTTTCTTCATTGGTCGTCAGTTCACTCTTTTCATTTTTTATTCTGGTGATTTGGTCTTTTTCCTTTTCTGATCAAATTAACCAAATGTTTATTTTGTATCATTATTTTCATTCTCTTGAATGAAATTATGGATTGTTTCTGAGATTTATTGTTTGACCCAATCAGTTTTTACAATTAGATTACTTAATTTCCAATAGGTTTTTAGTCTAAATTTTCCTGACCATTTATTGAATATAATTCATCTCATTGTGGTCTGAAAAGAAACTATTCCTGCCTTTGTGCATTTGACTATGAGGTTTTTACTTGCCTAACATGATCATTTTTTTGTGTGTGGCTTCCATGTATTTCCAAGAAAAAAATATTCCTTTCTGTCCCTATTGAATTTTCTCCAAAGGTCTATCGTATCTAGATTTTAATGGATACTCTTAATCTCTCTAGTTTTGTTCTTGTTTATTTTGTGATTAGATTTTTATGATTCTAAAGAGGGGAGGGTTGAGGAACCCCATTAGGATAGTTTTGCTGTTTATATACTGGCTTAAAATCTCCTCTAGAAACTTGGCTGCTCTACCCCTTGTGCTTATACATTTAGTATTATTACTACTTTATTGTTCACAATGCCTTTTAACAAGATATACTTTCCTTCCTTATTTCTTTTAATAGGATCTATTTTTATTTTTGCTTTATTTGAGATCAGAATTTGCAGTATGCTTTCTAGAGCCCCCAAATTGGGGTGCCAAAATATACTGTCTACTCTAGCTGTCTGGAGGACCTTGGGACCAGCCTTAATCTTACTGGAGGAATGAAGAAGGCAAGGGACTCATGAGGATAGTCAAAGATGAAGTGTCCTTATTTCAAGTCCTCTCAGCTCTTAAATACCTTGGTATGATAGCATCATTATAACACATTAAGGTATGTGCCAACTAAAGAACTGTTATAGCATCAGGTCACACTGAGGAAGTGCTAACTATAATAGCATTATATCACCACAGCATATTGTGCAAGTGCTAACTATAATCACCCTGTTATTGATATATAAATTCCTCTCTTTACTGTAAGTATACCTTACTTCAAGTAGAACACAGGTGGTCACATACTTTCTGACTTCTCAGAAAAGGTAAGAGCACCAAAGGGAGATGGGGAGCCAAACCAGACATTGTCATCAGGTTACCTCTGGAACTGAAGGGTCTTATAACTTACCCAGAGTTCCTCCACTATCTGTGACCCTCTACAAGAATTGCTAACCATGCTTTTTCTTACTTCAGTTGAAGTACTATAAAGTGTGCTTCCAGCCTTTTACCTTTACTCTGTATATGTCTCCCTGTCAAGTTTTTTTTTTTTTTTTTCCCAAACACTATGTGGTAGGATTCTGTTTTTTATCCTATTATGTTATTTGCTTCTGTTTTATGGGATAATTAGTCCCATTCACATTCATAGTTTTGATTTCCAGCTCTGCATTTCCTGCATTCCTATTTTCTTCTTGTATCTAGTTTTGTTCTCTCTTCCCACCTTATCCTTTATAATTTTTTTAACCACCCTACTCAGTACTTTGTCTCCTATTACCCCTCCCCCTTCTCTTATTTGTGTTTTTTACCCACCCCATGCAGTACCTTATCTTCTATTAACTCTTTCCCCCTTATGTTATCTTTCCCTCTAGTGTTTCTACCACTCCTTCTATCCTGCCCCTCCCTTTTCTTTCCTCTTTCTTCCCCAGAATCTGTATAGGTTTTGAAAAATTTCTGTACCCAAATGAATGATTAAGTTATTCCTTCTTTGGGTCAAAACTGATGAGATTAAACTTCAGACAATGCTCATTCTCCTTCTTTCTTTGATTGGATTGCAATAGTTCTTTTGTGCCTCTTCATGTGAACTAATTGTCCCATTATCTCTCCCCTTTCCTTTTTCCCATCCCTTAATGTCTTTCATCACAATTAGAGTCCATTCCCTACCATACCTTCAGTGTCCCAATGACAGATACACTTCTCAAGAGTTACAAATGTAATTTTCCCATTTAAAATGTAAACTATTTAACCTTTAAGTAATATACATTTTCTCCTTATTTACCTTTCTATGCTTCTCTTCCATCCTGTAATTGTAGATTAAAATTTCCATTTAGTTATGATTTTTTTCAATAGAAATGATTGAAAGTTTCTTACTTAATTAAAACTTCATAGCTTCTCCTGAAAGATGATGCTGAGTCTTGCTGGGTAGTCAATTCTTAGTTGTAAACCTAAGTCCTTTCCTACTAGAATATGGTATTTTAGGACCTCTGATTCTTTATCGTAGAAGCTGCCAGATCCTGAATAATCCTGACTGTTGCTCCTTGATATTTGAATTGTTTTTTGTCCCACAGCTTGTATTATTTTTTCCTTGAAATTGTATTTCTGCAGTTTTACAAGAATGTTTCTTGGGGTTTTCCTTGTGGAATCTCTTTCTGAAGGTGATGGATAGATTCTTTCAATGAATATTTCCCCTTCTATTTCTAAAATATTAACACAGTTTTCCTTAATGATATCTTGTGCTATCTAGGCTTTGTTTTTGATCAAGGCCTTCAAGTAAAACAAGGATTTTTAAATTGTCTTTTTCTCCTAGATTCATGTTGGCTTTTTTTCCAATGAGGCATTTCACATATTCTTACATTTTTTCATTCTTTTTAATTTGTTTGACTAATTCTTGCTGTTTCACAGAGTAATTAGCTTCCATTTGCTCTGTTCTAGTTTTTAATGTGTGATTTTCTTCGGTTAGCTTTTGTATTTCTTTTTCCATTTGGTTAATTCTATTTGTTAAAAAGTTGTTTTCTTCAGACAACTTTTTTCCTTCCTTTCCCAAGCTGTTGACTCTTCCAAGTATACTTTTCATTTCCTTTCTCATTTTTTCTTCTATCTCTCTTATGAGTCTTTTAAAGTCTTTTATAAGCACTTCCAAGAAGCTTCTTTGAGTTTGAGGCTAATTCATATTACCCTTTGAGAATTCTTCTGTTGACATTTTGTCCTCATCTGAGTTTATGTTTTGGTCTGTCCTATCACCATATTAGCTTTCTATGATCAATTTTCTTTTCTGTTTCTTATTAATTTTCTTTCCTTTCCTATTGGTATTTCCTATTTTTATTTTTTTTTTTTTACTTTTAAGGTGGAACTCTGCTTTTGGAGTAAAAGGGGCTCTGTCCCAAGCCTCCTATGCAGCTCTGAGCCTTGGCTTTGAGCATCAGGGACCCTTACCTTTGTGTTTATAGTGGCTTTGCTGGCTCTTTTCACGACACAACCTGGAGTTTGTCTTCTGAGGTGGGACTGCAAGCTGCCCCCTTGGTCTGCTCCTCTACTGAGCCATGACTGAGGGTCTTAGATGATGATTTGCTATGATTAAGACCCTCTTACCAGCTTTCCCGGAGTCTCTCTGAGCTGAGTTGAACACCCTTTTCACTCCAGTGAGACTGATCTTTCTTGAAATCTTTTCAGTCTATCTTGAACTGGAGAGAGGTTTCATTCCATCAGGCTGTTGAGAGGCTTGATTTTATGTGGTCTTCAAAGGAAGCTGGGAAGGCTCAAGCATTTCCCTGACTTTACTCTGCTATCTTGTCTCTACCTCCTCAATGCTTTCTAAGATACTTCTTAGTGTCACCCACAGCTCAAATATCTTGTGTATAAAAATAGGCTAGCCAAACAACTCTTATCTTTGCTTTATTTAATGTCATGTCTAACTTTCTTACATAAGATATTTTCCACTGTGATTTTAGATGTAAATATGGTGGACCATTGATGGGGAATCTATTTGCTTCAAAATATTTAGTGAGGCATGATTTTAGCTTAGTTCTTCTTTAGGCTAAGATGTGTTTTATTTTTGTTACCCTGCCTTTTTTTTTGCATGAAGTGTATTCCAGTATACTTTGGTATAATACTAATTAGTACATGTATAATGAGCAAAAATTGTATAATTATCTTATTTTCCTTGCAACTCCTCGGTCAGGAAGGTATTATTGTTATTTCCATTTTATTTTTCAGGAAACAGAGGATAAGTGACTTGTCTGAAGCTGGAATTGAGCATCCTCTTGATGCCAGATGTACTATTAGATTCAAAATGCTATTTGCTTGTCTCTATTTACTCATTAAAAAAAAAATCTAAACAGATTATTTTAGCTTATATTACATTCACATAAGATTTTTTAAATTATGAAATTTTGATACAAATCTTAAAACATGTAAGATGCAATCCTCCTATCATTTCATATTTATACCTTTAAAATTATCATCTATCTTTTAAATCAGCATTTCAAAAGGGTATTACACTATTTAAGGGGCCTTATGTGCTACCTACATATTGGTACATGTTTTTGCAAAGATTCTTCCTATATAATTGACTCTCAAAAAAAAAATGATTACTCATTTAACAACTTGAAAAAGGCATGATGCTCTGCCCTCTTATTTCTTCATAGAAGTGATTGTCTGTGAAGATGTGCTATGTAAAAGTAGTACTGGGGCCACATTTTTTACTAGTACTCATAAGCTATTTCATTTTGACATTAAGTTAACTGCACCATTGCAGAATCTAATAAATTCTTTGACATTAAATCTTTTTTTCATTTAAAAATATCCATCATTGAAATTGAATGTTACTCTTGGTGTGTTACTATTATCAATAGACTTGAAAAGTAACAAATCTTTGCTAACATCATTTTTAACAAATACATTGTACTTAGGTAATCAAACATACGTTCTTACTAGATCTGATGTTTCTTTCATGATTGCTATAAATCCGAAGATTTCAGCAATTCAATTAAATTGTTCATAGTGGTCTTCAGAAATATGAACAATGTTCCTGCTCACTGTATTACTTGCAAACAAACCTTTCTTAGCTATTTGGCATATATTTAACCAAAAATGATTTTGAACATAGATTGCTGCAAGTAGTTCCAATGTCTCTCCTATGAAATAAAGCATTTTTTTTGCATGAGCAATTCAGCAGTTGTATGTAAAGTCATAGTCCTTTGACTGTGAAGTCCTTTGTAATTAGAATAATGATTATGGGGGAAATGTCTGTTTATTAAAAACATCTAATTTTCTCTGAAAAAATTCTTATTTTTTGCCAATGCATTCTGCTTTATCCTTTCAAGATAATTGTGGTATTAAGTTTTATTTTATCTTAAAATAAATTTTTAACAATACCAACTATTGCATATGATGCTAGTGATAAATATAGATGATTATATTTTCTAATTTTTTCCCCATTTCTTTCTTCTCCCGAAGCTATTTCTATTCAGCTGATCCACTGGATTTATCTACAGATCAGTTATACATTTATTCATTACAACATCTTGTTATTTTGTATTAAATAGATAAAAATATAGTTACATTTAAATTTGATTGTTGAAAAATTTAAATTATTGACAATTAATCTAGGTCTTTTATGATGTGGATATATGACAGATATCATGGCATTTTTTTTTATTTTCCAAACCCTACAAAAATTGTTTAGTTTCAAGATCACATATTTGCAGTTTATGTGCAGCAAGGAATTTGACCACATAACTCATCTATGTTGTAAATTTAGGTGATTGATAGTGATGCTGGCAGATCATACCTGCATGACTTTTTCCAGATAAAAAGCTTAATTTTAAACTCACTTATTCATATGTATTAAATAATCAGTTTTCTGTATTCACTTTAAGTGGATCATATTTGCCATACTAGTACTCTTGCTTTTCTTGATTTTGAGCTATTTTTTAAAAGTAGGTATGCTTCCTTATGCTGGCATTATACACAACAAATCTGATAAGAATGAATTTCGCTTTGTGTCTTTATCTTGCCTTAGGATGTCCAACATAACCCCTTTTCACACTGTAACACTGTACTTGATAGATTCAAAGAAACAACTAAATACTTCCTTGGTACTAAAATCTGATGACCTATTTGAAGAATATTTACTTTGGAATATATTGCATGGTTTATAGTTTGTTAACTTAAAAAGTGAGGTTTCTATACATATGAGGTTTAGTTTTTTTGTTTTTTTTTTCCCTAGAAGAAATTAAGGTAGAGTAGAGAATATAAAAGATGAAGTGACCCTGGCAATCCATCTGGCTTTATTAAACACATATGCATGAATATATATAATTAGTTGTTTCTTTGAATCAATCAAGTGCAGTTATACTATCTATAGATTTTCATCTTTAGTTGCACATTGTAATTGTCACCACAATATGTTTTCAAATTGCAGGTATACAATACTACCAAGTTTTATTACTGTATAACTACTCTGGAAATCCATATAGCATCAAATATGGATACTAAAATGGTATGAAATATCAAAAACATTGGAGACTAGAACCTTATTGCAAGTCAACCCAAAAATTTTGAGATTTTTTTGGGGAAGAGATTTCTATCTTAAAAATTCATTGAATTATTTATGTCTAGACCAGTGATTTCATAGATATCACAAACTCTCATATGAAGAAACACCCTCCACTAATAGAGGTTCATAGTTTCTCTTAAACTTATTGTCTTAAGAGAGTTTCCTAGAGCAATGAAAAGTAACATGACTTGCTCAGAATTACACAATGTTATCAGTCAAGGCTTGAACACCAACCTTCCTAACTTCTGACGATGACTTGGCCCATTGCTGTTTATTACTCCTGCCCCTCTTCCTTCAGTTTTCTTGCTATCCAGATCACAGATGATGCTCTGAAGGTTTTATGTCTTCTAGCTCCAAATTATCTTCCTTGGAACCCCACTGAAATTTCTACTCCCTGTCTTTTCATAACCTAACTAGATAGCTCCCTTTTGTGGAATCATCATCAACTTACTTCACCAGCTTTATCTTTCTAGATCAAAATACCCCTTATCATCCAACCATTTTCCTATGTTTTCTAGAGTATGAATTCCTTGAGGGTTTAGCACAATACTGGTACAATTTGGTGTATGCCAAATAAAAATTTTTCATGGATTTGAGTTAATTGCATTGTTGATTTTCAATTATTTGGAAATTGGCATTGTCCTCTTAAATAGTCTACTATTATCTTTGTGTAACACAGGTTTGTATATTTGAGACAGGTATATAACCATTTATATATCTCATAACTCAGAGATTATGAGTTATATAACTCATAATATAACCATTTATAATCTGTTATGCCCCACTCCTATTTGCCATTTGACAGGACTTTGTATGCTCTCACAAGTTATTGAAGTAGTTATTTAAAAACTTAATGAATTGAATGTAATCAATTTATTACCTGTAGGGAAAAATTATTTTTCCTCAGATTTTCAATGTAGATTTACCCTCATATAGCAACTGAAACCCCAAACAGAAAATCTTTTTGAAAACTGTGAAAATCAATTGATGAAAAACAGAATTCTGGAAGAAAAAATGGTATTGGGGAACCTATAGATAATAAAAATTTTAGACAATATTCAATAATGTGCAAACATTATCATAATGTATTGACCTAATCTTAGGATATTTTAAGTAGATGGGATTGTTTGATGTTATTCTGTCTTATAATACTGGAAATCTTATTAATATTTCTTTAAGACTTAAAAGGTCATATATCCATAGTGAGCAGTATTAATATATGAATTAAAAGTTTTTTGCCTCTGTATATACAAAAAAATTCATTTATCAAACTTCTCCATCTTCAAAGAAAGTTTTCTGAAGAATCTTCTGAATATTTGAGTTAAGTAACCCACACTGAAACCCAGTAAATTCAGAGCACATATGCCTGCTGAAGCAGTCTCATTAGAGCAAATGACCCTAAAGAAATTCTCAAAGGACTTTCCTTTGCCACTGAGATCAAAAGAGGCAAAACCAGCATCTTCTTCAATCAAACACTTCATTACTTCATTAATCTAATCAATAAAAATTCAATAACAAGCTCAAAAAAGATTTCATTTTTAGATTTTAGTGACTAACTCAGTCATTTTCCAAGGAGCTGTGGTTAACTACATACTAGGCCCCAGAAAGAAAGACATAAAAATGATTGTTTAGAAGTTAAGACAACCCTAAATAGGAAACAGTCATTATTGATCAAGGGAGTAGCAATATATCCAGAAAATAATTCTGTATGAGAAAGTTGCCTATTAGAAACATAGTAAAAGAACTAAAAATTATAATATCACAGATTTAGACTTCAAAGGGACTTCTGAGATAGTAGAAACTCAGAAGAGGAAATTGTAAACCAAAGAGAGGTAAATTAAAAATCCTTTAAGAAAAGCAAACAAGGGGGTGGAGCCAAGATGGCAGAGAGGACATAGAGTTTCTTTTTAACCTTCTCCTACAACCCTCAGACAAATTAGGAAATCCAGCCTCTGAATTAGTTCTGGACAGGCAGAACCCACAAACATTGGGAGTGCAACAAATTTTTAGCAGAAGATAATTTCAAAGATCACCAGAAAAATTCTGTTTCAATCAGGCATGGAGAGAGGTGGGCCAAGCACAAGCAGGCTGAGCACAGATTCTAGTGCAGACAGTGCAGACGTGGGGTGGTGAGGGCTCCACAATGGAGAATCGATGGGGAGGAATCTACAGCAATGTTGGCTACTCTGTCCTGGCTGCAAGCCAGTAGATCAGCAAAGAAGTTATAAACCATCCAACAAAAACACAAAAGGTAAATAGTGAACCCCAAACTGCCAGAATACATTTAAAATAACTGTCGATAGTATAAAATATTTGGGAATCTATCTGCCATGGGAAAGTCAGGAACTACATGAGCAAAACTTCAAAACACTTTACACACAAATAAAGTCAGATTTAAACAACTGGAAAAATATCAAATACTCTTGGATAGGTTGAGTGAATATAATAAAGATGACAATACTACCTAAACTAATCTATTTATTTAGCACTATACCAATGAAACTCCCAGGAAACAATTTTGTTGACCTAAAAAAAAATCACAACAAAATTCCTCTTGAAGAACAAAAGGTCAAGAATTTCAAAGGAATTAATGAAGAGAAAAGCAAATGGAGATGGCCTACCTGTATCAGATCTAAAACTATGTTATAAAGCAGTGGTCACCAAAAATATTTGGTATTGCCTAAGAAATAGTATAGTTGATCGGTGGGATAGGTTAGGTTCACAGAACAAAATAGTCAATAATCTAGTGTTTGACAAACCCAAAGACCCCAGCTTTTGGGATAAGAATTCACCATTTGACAAAAAATGCTAGGAAAATTGGAAACTAGTATGGCAGAAACTAGGTATTGACTCACATTTAGCACCATATTCCAAGATAAGGTCTAAATGGGTTCATGATGTAGACATAAAGAATGATATTATAAACAAGTTAGAAGAACATAGGATATTTTACCTCACAGATCTGTGGAGGAGGAAGGAATTTGTGACCAAAGAAGAACTAATGATCTTTATCTTTAATCTTTAATGTGATCTTGATCACAAAATATATAATTTTGATTATATTAAGTTAATTTTTTTTTGTACAAACAAACTAACATTGACAAAATTAGAAGGGAAGAATTAAATTGGAAAACTTTTTTTTTTTAATGAAAAGATGCTCTAAATCACTTTTGATCAGAGAAATGAAAATTAAGACAATTCTGAGATACTGATACACACTCTTGGATTGGCTAAAATGACAGGAAAAGATAATGATAAATGCTGGAGGGGATGTGGGAAAACTGGCACACTGATACATTGTTGGTGGAACTGTGAATGGATCCAAAACCATTTTAGAGAGCAAATTGGAACTTTGCTCAAAAATTTTTCAAACTGTGCATGTTCTTTGATCCAAGTGTTTCTACTGGGCTTAAGAGATCATAAAGGAGGGAAAGGGACCCAACATGTGCAAAAATATCTGTGGCAATCCTTTTTGTAGTGTCAAGAAACTGGAAAGTGAATGGATGCCCATTAGTTGGAGAAAGGCTGAATAAGTTATGGTATAGAAATTTTATGGAATATTATTGTTCTATAAGAAATGACCAGCAGGATGATTTCTGAGAAGCTTGGAGAGAATTACATGAATTGATGCTAAATGAAATGAACAGAATCAGGAGATCATTCTACACAGTAACAAGAAGATAATATGATAGTCAATTCTGATGGACATGGCTTTTTCCAATAGTGAAATGATTCAGTCTGGCCCCAATTGTTCAGTGATGAAAAGATCCATCTACACCCAGAAAGAGGTCTGTAGAAACTGAGTGTGATCCACAACATAGCATTTTCATTCTTTTTGTTGTTATTTGCTTGCATTTTATTGTTTAAATATGTATGCATATATTAGATTTAACATATATTTCTATCATGTTTAACATATATTGGATTACTTGCTATCTGGGGAGGGTATGGAGAAATGGGGGGAGTAAAATTGGAACACAGGGTTTTACAAGGGTTAATATTGAAGAATTGTCCAGACATGTTTTGAAAAATAAAAAGCTTTAGGGGCAGCTAGGTGGCTCAATGAGTAGAGCACCAGCCCTGAAGTCAGGAGGACCTGAGTTCAAATATGGTCTCAGACACTTAACACTTCCTAGCTGTGGGACCCTGGGCAAGTCACTTAACCCCAGTTGCCTCAAGGGAAAAAAAAAAGAAAAATAAAAAGCTTTAATAAAAAAAAGATAAAAATAAAGATAAAAATTCCCTAAAAAAACAAACAAAATAGTTATTTTATAATATGGTCAAAATCATAAAATGTAAAAGGTTACACAGTATTTTGAGTCAGAATTCAAATCTAACTATTTTGACTTCCAATTCAGACTTCCACTGACTCTATCATACTGTAACAATAAAAATGATAGATATTTTTAAAAAGAAATTTTGATTATTTCAAAAGAGAAAACAAATTATTTAAGCACTTATTCATGTTAAAAATCCTAAAAAGCAAAATAAAGAATTTTATTTTACCAAAACCTATACTTAAAATCAAAACTTTGCATTATCTGCAATGAAAAAAAACACATCAGTAATTTTTTTTTAAATGAGCATTAGTAAAATAAGGAAACTGTAGCTCACTTTTATTATTTGACATGATTCTTGATATATTTGATAAAGCAAAAAATGAGATACAATTTAAGGTCTAAATATAAGCAAAAAAAGTGACAAAATTTTCTCTATTTTGAGATAGAATGGCAGTTTATAGATGTGAAACCAGAGAGAATCGGTAAAGAAATTGAGATGATAAATAGCTCAAGTAAAAACAAATCAGAATTCAAGTAAATCAATTAAATCATAAGTACTGCTATGGTACAAACAAAAATCAGTAAGGACAGTGGAAAAAGTATTAACTTTGAAGTTAAAAACCTTAATTCAAAAATTCTCTCTGATCCTTAGTACTTATAAGATTTTATTTTATATGGATCACTAACACCCCTCCCCCCACTAGAGTTTTAGTTTTCTCATCTGGAAAGGAATGGGACCATGTCAGATGTTCAGCTGAAATTCCTTTCAGATCTAGATACATAGTCTTTGTGGAAAAAGAAGAGAAATTCCATTACAATGAGTAAGAATAAGTAAACTATTTGAATTATGTAAAGTTTAAATAAATGGAATTATTTTAAAACTTGGATAATTTAAGGGAGAGAAAATCAGGAATATATACTTACTATTTAAGTTTAAGTTTGTCAATTTAAAAACACATATATTACTTTGAAGATTTAGTGGTGTATAGTTACCAAGATAATATTTTGTAAGACCAGGTTAAGCAAAAGTAAAATATATTTGGTAGAATATAATGTCCAAGATCGCAAAGAAAATGGAGAAAAAAACTATTAAGGGAAAATGATATTTGCAAATCTCCAATTATATTTTAAGGCAATAATTTAAAAACTGTTTTATATTGGTAGGAAAACAACATTATCTATGGGGAAAACCAGATAAGGAAGAGATAATGGATAGAAAACAGGTATCCAGTTTCTTTCTTAATGGTTACTCTAAAGGTTCTTGTGAAATAGGGAATCATAAGAACCTGTAGAGTAACCATTCAGAAATAATTTTAGCAAACATTAGATTATGGTCAATATATTATGCCATATACCACAATTAAACTGAAACTTGATAGTCTAAATAAAAACAGTAACATCATACATAAAATAGAATTCTTAACAAAAATAGTTATAATTTTTTAAAAAACAAAATAGACACTTTTAGCCATATAACAGTTAAAAATTTTTGATGACTACTTTGACAAATAAACAATACAAGACACTATAAAGTGGGGATAAATATTTACATTAAATTTTATTGTTAACATATAATAAAAACAAAGATACAAAGATTATAGAAATATTGTAGATCTCTTTCTAGGGACTATATGAGCCAGCTCTGAATCTTTTATATGAAAAAACAAGAGTAAGAAAAGGAAAGAGTATGCTTGAAAAGTTAAGGATAATCTCAAGGAGCAGATAATAAAACATACCTCCTTCCATGTTCTTATTGTTATTATTATTCCTCCTTCTTTATGAAAAAAGGATCTATACTGTTAGGAGGGCCATGTCTTGACTTGCCTATGAGCTAAGGTGTGAGGTAGAGCTTTGTCTTATTCTCTCCTCCAGCCAAGGATGGTACCATACAGTAGGTGATTAATGGTCTTTTAAAATAATTAAGGTTTTATAAATTAAGGCTATTAAGTATTGAGACAAATGATGGCACAATTTACTATTACAATGATCACAATCTAGGAGAGGAGAAGCCCATAGAGTTTCTGGCCATCACAGAAAATAATTGCTATTTACATTTATTCTAAGTCATAATAATCTTCCTTGAAATAGAAGTGAAGAAATACTAGGGCAAAATATATACATCTTCAAAATGATTACTATATTATGTCTATAACCTCTCTTTTTCTTTCTCTCCCCATCTTCTCTCTCTTGTCTGTCTTTATCTCTGTCTCTTTCTCTCTGTCTCTGTGTGTATCTATCTGTTTTCCCATTTTTGTCTTTCTCCCCTTTTTCTTTCTCTATCTCTCTCTCTGTCTCTCTCTCACACACACACACACAAACATACACATATGCATATATGCACGCACACTCTCATACAAATACATACATCTGTGCATGCACTAAAGTCAAAGATACTAGTGAGAAAACCAAGGTTTTAATCCTGACTCTTGTTCTTATTTGAATAAACTTGGGAAAGTCAGCTAAAGCTTCTGAGTTCTCACTCTTTTCCTTTATAAATGAAGTGGGTTGCTGTATCTGCCAAACAACCTCAGGCAGTTGTTTTGAAAACTATATTTAATGGAATCTCATTTGAGTAAATGGTGACCCAACTAGAGTTGTTTGCAAACCATCTGTTAAAACTGTTTGGATCTTTCTATAAATTATCCATAAAGTTTCCTGGTACCCAGAAGGCTTTCTTTTGATTCTTTTAAAATGAAGATCACACACACAGAAACACCCATACCCACGTCCACACTGATAGAGAGAGACAGAGAGACAGAGAGAGGGAGAGGAAGTGAAAGAGAGAGAGAGAGAGAGAGAGAGAGAGAGAGAGAGAGAGAGAGAGAGAGAGAGAAGAAGAAGAAGAAGAAGAAGAAGAAGAAGAGAAGAAGAAGAAGAAGAAGAAGAAGAAGAAGAAGAAGAAGAAGAAGAAGAAGAAGAAGAAGAAGAAGAAGAAGAAGAAGAAAATTGCAAAATAAAATTCCATGTATAATAAAGTGAGGTAGTATTGCAATTGCAGGCAAGCTGTAAAGACTTGTTGATTTGCTGCAACACACTGAATAATATACTTGGCTTCCTGGTTCTCTGTTTCATTATTCTTTCCCATCTCTTTGAGACTTCTCTTGTTTTTCTTTGCTGACAAACTGTCCAAAAATAAACTCTTTTCCCCAGCCTCTTTGTAGAACCTGGATTCACAAAGCTTTCTACAACCATAAACAAAAATATGCTGAACAAATATGTTTACAATACCTTTCTGGAAAAGAATTTTATAGCTGTTGAAATAAATTTACTACCCTCTCTTTATTTAGAGAACTGATAGGGACAGATTGAACCTAGTCTAAAAAAGAAAAATAAGTTACAAATGCATGTTTGGGAACTATTAAAATTATTAGGTTGGCATTATTTATTTTGCTTGTTAATAGTTGTCTCAAAAAAAAAAGGAAAAAAAAACTCTGAGTAATATTAAACTTAACAACTTAAAGTATAAATCATTTGAATACATCTTCATTAGAAACTTTTTCCAGCTTATTCTACTAAGCAATCCCATTACTGAAAATTGTGCCACTCACTAATTTATATGTGCTGTTTTAAGACAAGGTCTCCTTTTTCTGCTCCATCATAAATAAAGTTCTAGGTAGATGACTGTCATCCATTTCATTATGATTTCTATTTTCTCACTTCCCAACATGTTGAGACTCATCCCTGGAGATGAAAAGGCTGGAAATTATTTCTCCAATTTATTCCTGCATTTGTCTGGGGGCGATTTTCTGATTGAAATGACATTAAATCCTCTGGGATGCCAAGACAATGGACTTCATGATTATGCTGGCTATATGCATCTGATCAAGTTTTTGACTCCATTACTTTGGCTGTCATGATAAACTGATTGAAATGGGAAAAGAAAAGTTTTCATTTTTAAACTCCTTGATGTATTCCTGTTACCCTACCAAAAATGTTTCCTATTATATATGAATAATTCAGAATGCATACGCAAAAATCCTGTATCATGCATACTCCATGTTCTTCCATTATACACATGTCAAAAGTGTCTTTGTCATGTACTTATTTCCTCACATTAACATTCACATAAGTAGATATCTTTCGGGCCCTATGCATAAAGTCAAATGAAATTCATATACTCACACTTGCTAGGTGATGTCAATTTTTCCCCATAATCTTATGCAGAATGTCAAAGTTGATATTTTAGTTTTTTTTTTTTTTTTTTTTCAGTTCTCTCTGCATTTTTTTCCATTATGGCCAAGAAAGATGCTATCTACTTGCCATTTGAGAAACAAAGGAAAGGTACATCATCTTATCTCTTTCAGGGACCTATCTCATCTTCAAGAATCCCATTTTAATGAATGTTGAAGTAATCTTTAGATACTTACACAATTGAAAAACAGACAAACAAACAATGGCTTTAATCCCTTAGATAGGAAGAATAATTTATACATGGATAATGAGATGATCAAATTAATACAATATTTGTTTCATAGCTTGAAGGAATAGGGAATTTAGAAACAAAGAAGTTAATTCAATAGAGTGTGTGCTATATTTAGAATCAGGGTTTGAATTTTGACTCCCCTAATTATATTTCTATAATCTTACATAAGATCAAGATTCTCTGTCAACTTGCTCATCTGCAAAATGAGGCAATTATCCTATAATTTCCTTATAGATTTCTTTCACTCCAAAGCTATGATCCTATGTACAAGAATTTGTAATTTGGTTTAGTCAGTTCGTTGTCTGTGTGATCTTGAAAAAATTGTTATTGAAACTTAGCATTCTAAGTCGTGAAATAGAGATTACACACACACACACACACACACGCATATATACATACATATTTGCATATATAGTGTATCATATATATATACATACATATATCTTTCATCAAATTATTTTAAGACTCTGAGAAATAATGCATTAAATAATTTGAAATCTACTTAAAGGTACAATGTAAATAATAAAAACAATCTATCAACCTATCAAAAAAGCTCATGGGGCAGGGATGGATTTTTCCACCCCTGAAAATTACCTTAATGAATGTGTGTACCCATACACAATAACTATTCTCATGAGCACATTTTTTTCCCTGACATGCTTCTACTTCAGCCCACTCTTTACAAGTAGATGAGCCAGACTGATAATATTTATAGAAGTAATGTATTCTATTGATTTTGCTCTGGTGCTTGTTGAGTTTTCCTGAAATTTTCCAGTCTTTTACTTGTTTCATTCAAAATAGTTCATTTAAAAAAAAACTGAACAAATAAAATCCTATTGCCTTCTGCTCATTGTGAAATCATTAATACATTATAAACTTTCTAGTTTTTTTTTTTCATAAAAATCACACACCTATATCTCACAACTCTTCAGATTAGCAATGGCATATTGTCCTTTTCTTGATGGATCAGGGAAGGCACTGGAGGGCTTTATTTACACTTTAATTTTAGTTAATAAAGGCAAAGGTATACAAGAAAGTCAACTACCAATCACTACTCATTGAAAATAAAATTATTTTTCTTCCTGTAATGAGAAAATTGGACAAAGACACATTTCCTCATCATGAAGATATGCCAGTAATACAGTCTACAGTGTCCCATAAGCACTCATAAAGGCATGCCCAAGAAAGCTGAAAAGCAAAACACAAATAGGCATGCATGTACATGTGCACTTGCACTCTTTCTCTCCCCTCCTCACACATACAATACAGGGAAACATATAAACATAAGCACAGACCATCATGTAGGACCACAAATTTGCCCAGAGCTGTACTATGCTGTTCCAAAAAGATATCCTCCAGCTTTCTTCTTCTTCCTGCAGTCAACAGAAATAACTTCATGGCTAGAGTGCACTGACCAATTTGGAAACACCAACCTAAAGAAATTGGAGTTGTCTGATGTTTTAGTTTATTATAAATAGCATCCTTAAAGTCAGACAAAGGCTGCTTCTATTATTAAGCTTCTCAATATCTGATTGTGCAGCACATTTTTCTCTCTCTCTCCCATAATGATCAAATCAGAGGATGATGAATAATTCCTATTTTACATATACCTTTGTTTCCCATAGATGCATGTTCCAGGTCATTTTAGAATACCACTGTTGGGAGGATTCTGGGAAGAAGACAATATGGGTCAGGGAATTTAAAACTCTCCAGATTTGCCCTAGAAAAAAGAAAAAAAAATTATACCTAAGGGTAAACATAGACTGGTGAAAAACAAAGAAGACTTGAGGTGAACAGTAATACTCTTGGAACAGCTCAAGAATACCCAAAGAAAGGCCCCAGAGTGGGGAATAACTGGGGTAAAATGCAAACACTTCCAGGCTAGCTCTGCTGAAACAGTCAGCAGGGAGCCTTAGGGTTCCCTGATTTGGATTCAGCTGAAGCCTCAGCCCAAACATTAGAGAACAACATGGAAGTTGGGGTCTGACTCTGGGAGGACTGAGTGAATCTCTGCTAATTGGGAATGCCAGGCTCAGCAGTGCTGCTGAGATGAGGTTCTGGCTAAAAAGGAGCCAGCACACCGGCAGTGCAGAAATAGTGAGGCAGAGATGCTGCTGATTATAAGAACCTGCAGAAGGGTGGAGTTTTGGTTTGGGGTTCTAAGCCAGAGGTGAGACTTGAAAGTAGAGGTACAATTCCCAATACCTCAGGATTAGAAGTATTATTAACACTAATACTTTTCAATTAAAAATAATTTTAAAAAATGAATTGGCAAAGAAGAAAGAACCCAACTATTGAAACTTACTTTGGAAATAGGGAAGACCAAAATTCATCTTCAGAGGAGGACATTGAAGTAAAAAATGCCTGTTCTACCTCAGAGAGTAATATTAAATGGTTACATATCCAAAGAAAATTTATAGAAGAACTGAAAAAAATTAAAATTAAAATTGGAGAGATTGAGGAAAAACTTAAAAAAAAACTAAAACTAAAAATTATCCCAGAAAAACATGATTATGACAAATATTAACCAACTGGAAAAAGGAGATACAGTCTTAAAGAAGAAAACATTAAAAAAAAAAGTTAAAATTGGACAAGGGGAAGCCAGTGAAAATATAAGAGACCAAGAAATACAAATATATATATAATGCAAAGAATAAAACAGATTGTGAAACATATTATAAGAAAAACAACAGATCTGTAGAACAGAACAAGAAGAGAAAATATAAAAATAATTGAAGTACTTGAAAGACACAGCCATAAAAGGAACCTTGAAACAATAATGCAAGAAACAATTCAATAACATTTTCCTGTACTGTTAGAACATGAAGGGGAAGTAAAACCAGAAAAAAATCCACCAGTCATCACTGCAAAGAGATCCTTTGTGGGAAACACATAGGAATATGATCACGAAATTTCAAAACTCCAAGATCAAAGAAAAAATTTTATAAGAAACAAGAAAAAAATTTCAAATATTCTGGAGCTAAAATTCAAATTCTACAAATTCTGCATACTAGCAATCAAAAGAACAAGGTGTACACATCAGTCTCAAGTCATTTCTTGTCTAAAAGTGAATCAATCTTTTTTGTGTGTGTGTTTTTTTTTTTTTTTTGTGCGTGTGTATGTATATGTGTGTGTATGCATGTGTATTTAAAGTCAAACTTATGGTGAAAAAATTACTTATATACATAATAAGACTGTTGATTAGATTTTTTTAGTTTCTTTCATTTTTTAATTCCCAATTATATTTTTTCAATACATACATTAAATACATTCTCCCTCGTTCTCACAGAAGTCATCAAATGTTATGTCATATGGTAACTTGCCTAGAGGATCATGTAACATTTTTCACAGAAACTTTTAATTCTTTTATTTAATTTGTTTTATTTGATTTAATTTAATTTTAATTTGATTTAAATTTAATCAATTATATATGTACACATATACATATACATATTATATACATAATTCAATTAATACCATGAAATTTTTCCTTTTATTGTCTTTAAGGTAATGATAAAACCATTCTCCCTATTGTTTTATTTGTCTCTCCTAGGAGAGACTGGGCCTTCTTTATTTCATGAATTGACATATTCATGAAACTAAATATTTATTGGTATTGAAACTTTTCATACACTGTTAGTCTGGTAGAGAGAGGGGGGGGGGCGGGGGACAGAGAGAGAGAGAGAGAAGGGTGTGGTGGTGGGACAGATAGACAAGAAAATTACACTAGCCTTTCCTCTCCCTATCTTTCACTCCTTCAAAAACGTGGCAAATTTATTTAATGCCTTCAAAGGAACATCATAAAGGAACACATAAACTGTAACCATTTTCATCATGTTGAAATTTAAATTCAATTTTTATTATTTCTAATAATAATGAAAATGGTTGCAGTTTATACTATAGCCTTAGAGGGCCACAGACAGTGGAGGAAATTTAGGTGAGATATGAAACCCTTCAGCCCAGAGGGAACCTGCTGACAATGTCTGGTTTGGCTCTCCATCTCCCCCAACGGCTCTCAGCCTTCCTGAGAAGTTGAGGGGGTGGGGGTGGGGAGAGGGCTGTGACAACCTGTGTTGTAATTGAAGCAAAATGAAAGCAAGAGGCAAAGAGCCATCTACACACAATAGCAAGTTGTTTATGTGCCCGCATGCATAGTCTATAGTTAGTACATGCGCAGTGTGCTATCATTTTATAAGAGCACTCCTCCTCTAAGACCAAGGACTCAGGTTGGCCCCGAGATCCTCCAGAGAACTAGTCTAGATACAATATGGGGCCTTGGAAAGCAGGGCACAAAGCAGATCGGTGGATGTGATAAGGGAGTTCAGTTGAGGAATTCCATGGATACACATAGGATAAGTATCAAGACAGACAGGCAGGAAAATGCAGTAAGCGCTAATCTAGTCACTTTTGTTTTTCAGCCAAAATGGAGCAGATAGTAACAACAAAGCCTCCCTCCTGAGGGAAGTATGAAGCATGCTTAGTTAGGTTAAAAGAGACACAAGGTTTGTTGGTTCTCAGAAGCAGATCACTGAGTTCTTAGGTGCTGTGGAGGAGAGGTTGGAGCCAGAGATGTGGAAGGTAGTGGGAGAACAACTAACTGAATGCAATGGAACAAAATTGGCTTTAAGGAATCCCACATATAAGAAAAAGAAAAAAGAAAGCTTTTAGTGTGGAGTGTCAAACAAGGTAGTATCAGGAGAAAAACAAGGGGAAGGTTGGTGCTTGTATCCCTAGAGGGTACAGCACATGGGAAGGAACTAAGGAAGTCTTTTTCAGTATTTTATTGATTTACATTGTTTGTTACTTCTCTAGGTGGTTTGGGGGGCCTGGGGACTTGGGCTGGAAGGGAAATAAGAATTGCCCTGGGACCTGTAAGAGGCCTCAGTTTTTCAGCCCACCTTCACTTCCCCCTAAGCCCAGGTATGTGCCTTTGGGGTACCCTCTGCTTCCTGTTCCTCCTCCCTCAACTCTGCCTTCATGGGCAGATGGAAGAGGAGGAGGAGGACCAGGATGGGTAGTGACACCATCAATCCCTCTAGCATAGTTCTGTCCTCCTATGTTCGCAGGCAAGGCAAAAGAAAAGAGACTTTTTACTGCAGTTAGGATTGCTATGGAGTGCTTCTGCTTTTTAGGCAGGGCCACTGATAAAGACCTGCCAGCCCTTACACCTATCCTTATCCAATGGAAAATTGATAAAGCAGTGTGGGTGAAAGAGTGGCCCTTAATTAGTGACTATAGGAACTCTTCAGCCTGGACTTCCATCTCCTAC
Organism: Antechinus flavipes; assembly: GCF_016432865.1. Classification (NCBI taxonomy): domain Eukaryota; kingdom Metazoa; phylum Chordata; class Mammalia; order Dasyuromorphia; family Dasyuridae; genus Antechinus; species Antechinus flavipes. The sequence continues at coordinate 114,023,752 of NC_067400.1, read as the reverse complement.
TCAATTGCCTAGGGAATGACCTCTTTGGGTTATAGACATTAAGGATTCTTTCTAATCTATCCCTCTGGATAAGGAGAATATGAAAAGATTTGCCTAATAAATGCCCAACATTAATTTAGCTGAGATTATAAAAGATTTGAGGGGACAGTTTTGCCACAGGGAATGAAAAACAGTCCTACCATGTTTCAAATGTATGTGGCTGCTGCTCTTACTCCAATAAGAAAAGCATTTCCAAAAGTAATGTTATTACATTATATGGATGATATATTGGGATGTGCACCTGAGGAGAAAATGTTAGAAGCATGTCTACAAAAGACCATAGAAACACTAAGAAACTACACATTACATATAGCCCTGAAAAAATTCAAAGACATGCTCCTTTTCAAGATGTGTGGAAAAGTGAAGAAATTACAGATTAAGCACATATTGATCAGAGACTGTTAACTAAAGTAGATCAGGCCTATAGGCCCCAGTCATGTGATTTTAGATGAGACCTGGACTGCATTCCATTGTCCAAAGAAGGAATTAAGTTGCCGAAACTGTATATCACCTTTTTTCACCGCATTCCATTGACCAAATAGGGAGATAAAGGTTTATGTAACCAATCACAACCTATAAAGAGTGGGATTTTGGGGGTTCTTTGTTTGAAATGTATAAAAGTTGTAAGCATCTTCAAGTGAATGACTCTCCTCCTGTGGGTATCTTTGCTGTCCTTTAGGGCCCACAGGCCAGGATGGTCCGCTTCTTAAGATTCTAATAAATTTTTTCTGTACATCATTTGGAGCGACTCCTGAGTAGTCAGTTTGGGTAGGTGCAATTGCCCCAAACAAATATTTAGGATATAAAGTATATCCTAAGGTGCTTACAGTACAAAAACTGTCCTTAAAAACAGAGAAGTTGTACACCTTAAGTGATTTCAGAAATTGCACCGAGACACCCAATGTATATGTCAAGTATTAGGCTTAACTACTTATCAATTGCAACCATTGTATGACATTTTAAGAGGAGACAGTGCTTTAAACTCACCACACCAGCTTACAAAAGAAGCTCAAGAAGCTGTCATCAAGGAGACAGTGTGATCAAGTGGAGGAACCTCACAGCACAACTAGAACAAAGCCTTACTCTTCACCCAGTGCTTGTGGCTAGAATCTTATTAAAGGCCATTAAGCAAGTAATACAATTATCTGGGATAAGACCTGACAAGATATACACCTTTTATACCAATACACAAACTTATGTATGTTGCAAAACCATCCTAGAGCAGCAAATTTTATTGGCCACAGCTCCAAATTTTACACATGGGTCTCCATTAAAGATAACCTGGCTATTACATAATTGGCAATGGATTTTTGAAGAAAAGGTTTCTAAGGTTCCTCTTAAAGGACCAAACATCTTTACAGATGCATCCAAACATAATAATTGTGCTGTATGTTCTCCTGACTTAGCTATAAAAAGAGTAGTCACAACTTCTGTTCAGTCCACTCAGCAGAAAGAGTTGTCTGCAATTATGCTGGCTCTTACTTATTATTCAGGATATGTAAATATAATATATGATTGGGCTTATTTAGTAGGTGTGGTACAAAGAATTGCCATAACCCAAATAAAATCTCTAGCTTCTAACATATATCAGCTTTTTAAGGAACTTCAGGAGCAAGTGAGAAAACGTCCATGTAAATATTATATTTTGCATATCTATTCTCATATGGTACTTCCAGGTCCTGGTTTTTTGTTTTTTGTTTTTTGTTTTTTTTAAATAGAAAATCAAAGGCAGATCGCCTTCTCACTATGTTAGCCAACACTTCCTTATTTCAGGCATCCCAAGAATCTCATTCTAATATCATCAGGCTGTTCAAGTTTTACATTTACAATTTGGAAGCTAGGAGCATAGTTAGAGGTTATATAGCTTGCCTTCCTTTCCATGCTCCTACACTCTCTTCAGGGAAAAACCCTCATGGTTTGAGACCCAATGAAATTTGGCAAATGGATGTGACCCATTATAAATCTTTTAGTCATCTGTCTTTTATCCATGTCATAGTGGACAGCTTTTCAGGATTTACTTTTGCCATACCAGCAGCAAAAGAGACTGCCTGAGTGGTCCCTGAATTACTTATACAAGCTTTTGCAATTATGGGTGTGCCACAAGCAATAAAAACATATAATGGACCTGAATATACTTCTAAACATTTTGCACAGTTTTGTGCTCAGTATCAGATTTTATACACCACTGGCATGCCTTTTAATTCTCAAGGACAGGCAATAGTAGAGAGGAGAAACAAAGACATGAAGATTCTCCTCCATAAACAAAAGAAAAGGGGAGCCACAGGTAACCCAAGATAACTTCTAAACTTATCCCTTTATACTATTAATTTTTTTGATTTTTGATGAAGATGCACTGGGTCCAGCAGACAGGTTTCATAACCCATTGGAAGGGCAGTGTCCAGTGCAAGCAGCTCCAGTATCTTTAGATAATTGTCAGGTGATGTGGAGAGATCCAGAGAGTAATGAATGGAAGGGACCAGATAGACTAGCCACTTGAGGCAGAGGGTCTGCTTGTGTCTCTACAGATGGAAAAGGAAGCCAATATTTGCCAATGAGCATCCGAGAGAGATGGAAAAAGAGAAGACCCTCATAAATAAGGAGAAGACCCAAGAAATATCAAGTGGTCCTATCTCTAACTATATCCACCACTGAAAGTGCCTGGCAGTTAATCCTATGTGTATGGTATTAGATTCATAAACATGACCATGAATATCAAAAATAATTGTTAATGAGACTGACTCAGGACTTCAAAACCTGCAGGAATCATTGGATTCCTCGAAACATGAAGTGATGGACAATGGATTTGCTTCAGACTATGTCTTGGCTGCTGAAGGAGGTAAATGTGTGGTTGTGAATTAATAGTTATTTTCTATACCTTCCTTCTGGTACACATGAAAGTCTTATAGTATCTTGTTTATTCATATTATTTGTGTGATTCCTCCCATGATGTTGTATTTAACCACTCATATATATCTACTTCAATTAAAACAAAAGAAAGGGAGAGATGTAGAGGGCCACAGATAGTAGGGGAACTTTGGGTGTGGTATAAGACCCTTTAGCCCAGAAGGAACCTGCTGACAGTGCTCCCCATTTCCCCTAAGGGCTCTCTGCATTCCTGAGAAGTCAGGGGGTGGACAACTTGTGTTGTAGTTGAACCAGAGTGATACCAAGTGGCAAAAAAGTCATCTACACACAATAACAACTTGCTTATGTGGTCCCACATGTGCAGTCTATAGTTAGCGCATGTACAGTGTTGCTTTGGTTACGTAAGGGTATTAGGGTATATAACACTGAGAAAATTTGGAATAAATGGACTCCATGTTTGACCATCTATGTGAGTCCCACCTCATCACTCCTTTTCTAAGACCAAGGACTTGGGCTGGTACTGAGGTCCTCCAGAGAGCTAGTCTGGACATAACATATAGAATTCCTTTGAAATCATGGAATATATTTGCTACTTCCTTGGCAAGGACTGGTAGATAAAGAGAGAAGAAATTGCTTAAATTGCCTGCTCTCAGTATAAACCTATAGATTACATGTACATATAGATTTATATTAGCATATTCATGTGTTACCTCTTCATTCTGCCTTCCCCAAGTTACCAAATTGATATTCCAAAACTATCATACTCAAGGCCTTTAATGAACTTAGAGTTATCAGCACTTTCCTCTTCAAAGCACTATTCATACATTTGTATACTTACATACATACATACATGCATAAATTATATATATATATATGTTTACTTATTTAGTGTCCACCCAGTTATTGTGAGACTCAAATAAATTAATGTATAAAAATGATTTGAAAAGTCTTAAATGAAGGGAGATGAAGTCAAAATATTGGAGAAAAGGCAGGAAGTTGACTGAATTCTCCCTGATTTCCTTAAAAACAACTTTAAATCATACTTCAAAATGAATTCTAGAATAATAGAATGCACAAAAGAATGAGGTAAAACTTTAGAACTTTATAAAGGCAACTTGAAAGATCTGTCACACTTGGGCAAAAGGAACAAGTAGTTTTCTACAGAGAATGTCCAGGAAGCCAGAGAGAGAGCCATAATGCCAGCACAGATCAACAACTGAGGCCCGTGGTTTCAGCCCCATAGGCCAGAAGCATAGTAGATCAATTGTAAGGCCTTCATTTTCATATAGCACCATAGTAGCCTGGTCAGGCAGACCAAGAGACCCCAGCACAGTTTGTTAGATAATATTGCAAATAATTCTAGCATAGCAGATGAGCTGCCAGCTCTAGAGTCCCTAAACCAGTGATCCACTGGCAAGCCCCATGACTGCCAGCACATGAGACTGTAACAGTTTTTCCTAAGAATTAGAAGCAAAACTCAATTTAAAAGTCAAGAAACAGGCTGAGAAATGAACAAAAAACTAGCAAAAAATGTTAGTATGGCAACAGGGAATATCAAAACACATAAAATAGAACAATACTAAAATGTTCACATGTGAAGCCTTGCGAGAAAATAGGTCCCAGGATCAAAGTCCTCCTGGAAAAGCTCAAAAAAGGATTTTAAAAATCAGAGAGGTAGAAGAAAAAAAATTCAGGAAAAAATGATAACGATATCAAAAACATCATAGGGGAAAAATAAACAACTTTGCAAAGGAAGCATGAATAATGGGAAAAGAAAGCAACTTCTTAAGAACTAGAATTGGTCAAATGGAAAGGAAGTATAAAAATTATCTGAGACATTCCTTAAAAATTATAATTATAAAATTGGAAACTAGTATGGCAGAAATTAGTCACTGACCCACACCTAAAACTGTATTCCAAGATAAGGTCAAAATGCATGATTTAGACATAAAGAGTGATATTACAAGCAAATTAGAAGAACATAGGATAGTTTACCTTTCAGATCTGTGAAGAAGAAAGGAATTTGTTATTAAAGGAGTAATCAAGTTCATTACTGGACAAAAAATAGATAACTTTCTTTATCTATTTACTGATAATTCACTGATCATCTCCAGAAAGAGAGCCCAAAATGAAAACTCTAAGGATATCAGAGCTAAATTTCAGAATTTTCAGATCAAGAAGAAATCCCCAATCATGAAGAAATAATTAAAATATCAAGGAGCCACTATCAGGATTACCCAGGACCTAGCAGGTTCTACTTTATTGGATCAAAGGGCTTGGAATCTGGTATTCTGAAAGGCAAAAGAACTTGGATTTCTGCCAAAAATCAACCACCCAGCAAAATGAAGCATTATCTTTCAGGGAAAAAAAGATGGACATTCTATGAAAAAGGTGAATTTCATTTATTTCTGATGAAAAGACCAGAGCTGAAGAGAAAATTTGATCTTCAAATACAGAACTTGAGAAGAAGAAAAAGGTAAAAGTTAAATAGTTTACATTCCTATATGGAAAAATGATGTTTACCTCTTAAGATCTGTAGCTCTCTTATAAGTGTACTTAGAGTGTGAAGGTATAATTTTATTTTATTTTAATGATATAAAAAAGAAACCAAAGATGGAAAGGGTACTTTACTGGAAGAAGGGGGAAGTGGAATTAGGTAAATTACATCTCATGAAGCAGCATAAGAGATCTACTACAACTGAGGGAAACAAGGCAAAGAGTGGGGGGCAGCATTGTGTAAATCTTATTCTTAAGAGATTTGTCTCAAAGGCAGAATATCAGATATATTTAGCTTTACAGAGAAGCTTGTCTCATCCTATAGGGAAGTAGTAGGGGAAAAGCAAAGGGAAAGGGAGAGGCTAATACATGGGGGAACAGATGTAGAGGAGGAAAAATAAAAGAAAGGGGTAAGGAGTATAAAAAGGGAGGGCTGTTTGAAGGAGGTGGTGGTCAGAGCAAAATAGTGGGGAGGAAAGAAAGGGGAAAACAAAAACAAAAAGTATAACTTGGGGAAAACAAGTTGGCAGGAAATACAGAACTTGTCATTTAAACTCCTGTAAAATGGAAATGGATAATAGATTAGATTAAAAACCAGAAACTACAATAAGTGGTTTATAAGAAACACATTTAAAGCAGAGTGATAACTACAGAATAAAGGTAAAAGGCTGTAGCAGAGTCTATTATGCTTCAGCTGAGGTTAAAAAAAATAAAAGAGATATGAAAGAAAACTATATTTTGCTAAAGGATTCTGTAGATAATAAAGTAAAATCAATATTAAACATACATGCACCAAGTAGTATGGCAAGGAAATGCTTAAAGGAGAAGTTAAAAGAACTGCAAGCTCTGAACTAGATAAATTGAACCACACAACACATAAGAAAAAAGATAAGGAGGTAAATAGAATTTTAGAAAAGTTAGATATGATAAACCTTTGGAGAAAATTGAATCGAGACAGAAACAAGGATATGTTTTCTCAGTGGTTCATGGAACCTACACAAAAATTGGCCATATATTAGAGCATGAAATCTCAAAATCAAATTCAGAAAGGCAGAAATAGTAAGTTCATCTTTTTCAGATCATGATGCAATAAAACTTACATGCAGTAAAGAGCCTTGGAAAAATAGACCTAAAATGACTGAAAACTAAATATTCTGATCCTAAAAAATGAGTGGGTGAAACAACAAATCACACATTAGATAATTTCATCCAAGAAAATGACAACAATGGGATCAAATACCAAAAATTATGGGATGTAGACACAGCAGCTCTTAGAGGGAAGTTTCCCTAGATTATTACTTGCATAAAATTGAGAGAGGATCAATGAATTGGGCATGTAACTAGAAAAAGCTAGAAAAAGAACAAATTTAAAAACCTCAATTAAATACCAAATTTGAAATTTTAAAAATAAAAATGGAGATTAACAAAATTGAAATTAAGAAAACTATTGAAGTAATAAAAAAATTAAGAACTGTATTTTTTTTTAATTAAAACTTTATATTTTGAAAGCGGGTAATTTCAAACTTTCTGTTCCAAATTTTCCTTTTCTTTCCCCCATTCCCTCCCCTACATGTCAGGTAGTCCAATACATGTTAAATATGTTAAATCCAATATATATATACATATTTACATAATTATCTTGCTGCACAAGAAAAATCAGATCAAGAAGGAAGGAAAAAAGCTGAGAAAGAAAACAAAATGTAAGCAAACAATGCAGAGAGAGTGAGAATGCTATGTTGTGGTCCACACTCAGTTCCCACAGCCCTCTCCCTGGGTGTTGATAGCTCTCTTCATCACTGAACAAGTGCAACTGGTTTGAATCATCTCATTGTTGAAGAGAGCTATGTCTATCAGAATTGACTGTTGTATAGTCTTGTTGCTGCTGTGTATAATGATCTCCCAGTTCTGCTCATTTCATTTAGCAGCATCAATTCATGTAAGTCTCTACAGGCCTCTTTGAAATCATCCTGCTGGTTGTTTCTTACAGAACAATAATAGTTCATAACATTGATATGCCATAATTTATTCAGCCATTCTCCAATTGATGGGCATCCACTTAGTTTGCAGTTTCTTGCCACCACAAAAAGGGCTGCCACAAATATTTTTGCACATGTGAGTCCCTTTCCCTCCTTTAAGATCTCTTTGGGATATAAGCCCAATAGAAATATTGCTGGATCAAAGGGTATGCACAGTTTGATAACTTTTTGAACATAGTTCCAAATTGCTCTCCAAAATTTTTAGATTCATTCACAATTCCAACAATACTGAATCAGTGTCCCAGTTTTCCCACATCATCTCCAACATTCATTCTTATCTTTTCCTGTTATCTTAGCCAATCTGATAGGTGTGTAGTAGTACCTCAAAATTATCTTAATTTGCATATCTCTGATCAATAGTGATTTGGAACACCTTTTCATATGATTACATATAGTTTCAGTTTCTTTACCTGAAAATTGTCTGTTTATATTCATTAACCATTTATCAATTGGAAAATGGCTTGGATTCTTATAAATGTGAATAAATACTCTATATATTTTGGAAATGAGGCCTTTGTCAGAACCTTTAAAGGTAAAAAAATATTTTTTCCAGTTTATTGCTTCCCTTCTAATCTTGTCTGCATTAGTTTTGTTTTTTTAACAAAAATTTTTAACTTAATATAATCAAAATTATCTATTTTGTGATCAATTATGATCTCTAGTTCTTCTTTGGTCAAATTCCTTCCTCCTCCACAGATCTCAGCAGTAAACTATCCTATGTTCTTTTAATTTGTTTATAATATCATTCTTCACATCTAAATCATGAACCCATTTTGACCTTATCTTGGTATACATTGTGGGTCAATGTCTAGTTTCTGCCATACTAGTTTCCAATTTTCCCAGCATTTTTTGTGAAATAATGAATTCTTATCTCAAAAGCTGGGGTCTTTGGGTTTGTCAAACACTAGATTGTTATAATCACTGACTATTTTGTTCTGTGAACGTAACCCATTCCACTGATCAGCTGCTCTGTTTCTTAGCCAGTACCAAATGGTTTTGAAGACCACTGTAAGAGTTGATTTTATATAAAAAAAGATAAAATTTTAGTTAATTTGATTACAAAATGGAAAGAAAATCAAATTGTTATTATCAAAAATGGAAAGGGAGAAGTTTCTACCAATGAAGAGGAAATTATAGTAATAATTAGGGGTTATTATGCCCAATTATATAGCAATAAATTTGAAAATCGAAGTGAAATGGAGGAAAACTAACAAAAATATAGATTGCCCAGATTAACAGAGGAGGAAATTAAAATACTTAAATAGTCCCATTTTAGAAAAATAATTTGCACATGTTATTAACCAGCTTCCTAAGAAAAAAAAATCTCCAGGTTCAAATAGATGTGCATGTGAATTCTACCAAACATTTAAAAATCAATTAATTCTAACACTAAACAAACTATTTGGAAAAATAAGAAATAAAAAGTACTATCAAATTCCTTTTATGACACAGATATGGTGCTAATACCTAAATCAGGTAGGGTCAAAACAAAGAAAGAAAATTATAGACCAATTCCCTTAATGAATATTGATGCAAAAATCTTAAATAAAATATTAGCAGACAGATTTCAGAAAGCCATCTTCAGGATAATACACCATGACCAAGTAGGATTTAAAGCAGGAATGCAGGTGTGGTTCAATATTAGAAAAACTATTAGCATAATTGTCTATATCAATAACCAAACTAATAAAAAACATGATTATCTCAATATATGCAGAAATAGAATTTGATATAATCCAACATCCATTCCCATTAAAACACTAAAGACTATAGGAATAAATAGACTTTTCCTTAAAATTGTCAGTAGTGTCTATTTAAAATTGTCAGTAAGCATCATATGTAATTGGGATAAACTGGAATCATTATCAGTAAGATCAGGGGTAACATGGTTGCCCACTATCACCACTGATATTCAACATTGTATTAGAAATACTAGATTTGACAATAAAAGAAGAAAAAGAGGTTAAAGGAATTAGAGTAGGTAATGAAGAAACCAAATTATTACTCTTTACAGATGATATGATGGTAAGTATACTTAAGAGAATCTTAGAGAATCAACTAAAAACTATTAGAAATAATCCACAACTTCAGCAAAGTTGAAGAATAAAATAAATTCACATAAATCATTAGCATTTTTATATATCACTAACAAAATCCAATAGCAAGAGATATAAAGAGAAAATCCATTTAAAATAACTGTCTATAGAATAAAATATCTGGGAATCTATCTTTCTAGGGAAAGTCAGGAACTATATGAGCAAAACTACAAAACACTTTCCACAGAAATAAAGTCAGATCTAAACAATTGGAAAAATATTACGTGCTCTTGGACAGGTTGAGCAAATATAAGATGCTAATAGTACCTAAACTAATCTACTATACAAATCAAACTCCCAGGAAACTATTTTATTGAATTAGAAAAATAACAACACAATTCATCTGGAAGAACAAAAGGTCAAGAATTTCAAGATCATTAGTGGGGGGGGGGGGGGGGAAGCAAATGAAGGTGGCCTAGCTGTACCATATCTAAAACTTCATTATAAAGCAGCAGTCATCAAAAGCATTTGGTACTGGCTAAGAAATAGTTGATCAGTAGGATAGCTTAAGTTCACAGAACAAAATAGTCAATGACTATAGCAGTCTAGTGTTTGATAAACTCAAAGACCCCAATTATTAGCATAAGAACTCACTATTTGACAAAAACTGCTAGGAAAATTGTAACTTAATATGGTAGAAAGTAGGCACTGATTCATACCTAACACTACATATCTAGATAAGATGGAAATGGGTTCATGATGTAGACATAAAAAGTGATATTATATGCAAATTAGAAGAACATAGTTTACCTCTCTGCTCTGTGGAAGAGGAAGGAATTTGTGACCAAAAAGAACTGAAGATCGTTATTTATTTTTAATGATATTCATATTTTTATGAAGTGCATCCTCTCAGTCTCTCTTTTACTCATATCATACCCTACCTGATAAACTGATCTGTGTATCTCTTCTAGCCATCACTAACCTATATAGATGCTACAACTTTCTGAAAATAGGAATTTTAATTCATTTCTTTATCTTTGTATCATAAGACCTAACACAATACCTTGCATATAATAATATACCCATTACTAACAATAATGACTATTCAATGAAAGAAGAAATAATTACAGAGAAGAGTAGTAATAAAGGTAGAAGGAGAACTAGAATATATTATTACTACCATTACAAGGGGAACAACACTTTCTTTTTTTTAAAATCCAACATATGCATTGATATTTATAAAATTATTGTGCTGCATAAGAAAAATCAAATCAAATCAGTTTTAAAAAGGAAGAAACAGAATAAAATGTAGCAACAATGAAAAGAGTGAAAATGTCATGTTGTGGACCATACTCAGTTCCCACAGTCCTCTCTCTGGGTATAGATGGCTCTCTTCATCACTGAACTACTGAAACTCATTTGAGTCATTTCATTGTTGAAGAGAGCCACATCCATCAGAGTTGGTCATTGTATAATCTTGTTGTAGCCTTGTATAATGATCTACTGGTTCTGCTCATTTCACTTAGCATCAATTTATGTAGGTCTCTCCAAATCTCTCTGAAATCATCGTACAGAATAATAGTATTCCATATACCATAATTTATTCAGCCATCCCCTCCAATACTGGTCATTATGGTTTCCTGTCATCTTAGCCAATCTTTTAGGTATGTAGGGAAATCTCAGAGTTGTCTTAATTTGCATTCATCTGATTAAAAATGCTTGGAAGCACCTTTTCATATGACTAGAATTAGTTTCAATTTCTTCATCTGTAAATTTTCTGTTCCTATTCTTTAACCATTTATCAAATAGAAAATGGCTTGAATTCTTATAAATTTGAGTCAATACTCCATGTATTTTAGAAATGAGACCTTTGTCAAAACCTTTGAGTGTAAAAATGTTTTCCCAGTTTATTGCTTTGTTTTTAATCTCGTATGCATTAGTTTTGTGCAAAAACTTTTCAACTTAATATAATCAAAATTATCTATTTTATGATCAGTAATGATCTCTAGTTCTTCTTTGGTCACAAATTCCTTCCTCCTCTACAGCTCTGTGAGGTAATCTATCCTATGTTATTCTAATTTGCATATAATATCACTCTTTTTTTCTACATCATGAATCTATTTTGATCTTACCATGGTCTATGATATTAGGTATGGGTCAGTGCCTATTTTCTACCATACTAAGTTATAATTTTCCTAGCTGTTTCTGTCAAATAGTGAGTTCTTATCCCAATAGTTGGGATGTTTGAGTTTATCAAACACTAGACTGCTATAGTCATTGACTATTTTGTCCTGTGAACCTAAACTATTTCCTTGATCAACTACTCCTTAGCCAGTACCAAATGGTTTTGATGACTGCTGCTTTATAATATAATTTTAGATTTGATATAGGTAGACCATTTTCATTTGCTTTTTTTTTTTTTTTCCCATTAATGACCATGAAATTCTTGACCTGTTGTTCTTCCAGATGAATTTTGTTGTTATTTTTCTAGTTCAGTAAAATATTTCTTGGGAGTTTGATTGGTATGACACTAAACAAGTAGATTAGTTTAGGTAGTATTATCATCTTTATTATATTTGCTTGATCTGTCCAAAAGTACTTGATATTTTTCCAGTTGTTTAGATCTGACCTTATTTTTGTGGAAAGTGTTTTGTAGTTTTGTTCATATAGTTCCTGACTTCTCCTAGGCAGATAGAGTCCCAAATATTTTATACTATCAATAGTTATTTATTTTAAATGGATTTTTCTTTGTATCTATTGCTGTTGGATTTTGCTAGTAATGTATAAAAATGCTGATGATTTATGTGAATTTATTTTGTATCCTGCAAATTTGTTAAAGTTGTGGATTATTTCAAATAGATTTTATTTGATTCTCTAGGGTTTTCTATGTATACCATCATATCATCTGCAAAGAGTGATAATTTGGTTTCCTCATAACCTACTCTAATTCCTTTAATCTCTTTTTCTTTTCTTATTGCCAATAATTTTTCTAATACAATTTTGAATAGTAATGATGATATTGGGCAACCTTGTTTCATCCCTGATTTTATTGGGAACAGTTCCAGTTTATCCCCATTACATATGATGCTTGCTAACAATTTAAATAGATGCTACTGACAATTTTAAGGAAAAGTCCATTTATTCTTATAGTTTCTAGTGCTTTAATAGGAATGGATGTGATTTTTTTGTATCCAGATAATCATATGTTTTTGTTGGTTTTGTTATTGAAATAGACAATTATGCTAACAGTTTTCCTAATATTGAACCAGCCCTGCATTCCTGCTTTTAATCCTACTTGGTCATGGTGTATTATTCTGAAGATGGCTTTCTGTAATCTGTCTGCTAATATTTTATTTAAGATTTTTGCATCAATATTCATTAGGGAAATTACTCTTTAATTTTATTTCTCTGTTTTCATCCTATCTAGTATAAGTATCAGTACCATATCTGTGTAAAAAAAGGAATTTGATAGGAGTTCTTCTTTCCCTATTTTTCAAACAGTTATATAATATTGGAGTTAATTGTTCTTTAAATGTTTGGTGGAATTCACATGTAAATTCCTCTGGATCTATAGATTTTTCCTTAGGAAGTTAATTAATAACTTGTTCTATTTCTTTTTCTAAAATGGGAGTCTTTAAGTAATTTATTTCCTCTTCTGTTAATTTGGGCAATTTATATTTTTGTAGGTATTCCTGCATTTCGCTTAGGTTATGAAATTTATTGGCATAAAGTTGGGCAAAGTTATCTCCTAACTAATGCTCTAATTTCCTCTTCATTGGGGAAAAGATATTTCTTTTAATTTTTGAGACTAACAATTTGATTTTCCTCTTTAATTTTTCTAATCAAATTTACTAAAGGTTTGTCTATTTTGTTGGTTTTTTTTTCCCAAAAAAACCAACTGTTAGTTGTGATGAACATGTTACCACCAAGGATACTTTAGAATCATCCAGAGTCAGGATAAGCAAAAATCCTTGATCTTTAGTCTTTGTGGATGTGAGAGGAATGGCCACACAAATCCAGCCAGGAATCACTCTGGCTTTCTTACTCCACTCTTTTTTTCCCTCCTCCAAATCTCTCTATAGGCCAACAGATTGAGCCAGCACAGAATGATGGGGTGGGCCATTTTCTAAGCAAACGCTAATAGAATATTGTCCAATTGGTAATTAGCCTTAAGTGCTTGCTTGTCTGAAGCTCAATGCATCTGCTCAGTTTCAGCCCATTACATTTAGTTTTATTTATTAATTTAATAGGTTTTTTTTTGTTTGTTTTTTTGTTTACTTTCAATTTTATTAATCTCTCTTTATATTTTTAGAATTTTAAGTTTGGTTTAAGTTTAAGTTTTTAATTTTTTTTTCCCTAGCTGTTTTAATTGCAAGCTAAGTTCAATGATCTTCTCTTTCTCTATTTTATGCAAGAGAGCATCTTGAAATATAAATTTTCCCCTTATTAAAGCTTTGACTGCATCCCACAAATTTTGGTAGGTTGTCTCATTATTTTTGTTATCTTGGATGCAATTATTAATTGTATGTATGATTTGCTGTTTCACCCATTCATTCTTTAGGAGGAGATTATTTAGTTTCCAATTACTTTTTGGTGTATTTTACCCTAGCCTTCTATTGAATGTAATTTTTATTCCATCATGATTTGAAAAAAAATGCATTTGTTATTTCTGATTTTCTGCCTTTCATTTTGAGGTCTTTATTCCCTAATATATAGTCGATTGTTGTACGGGTTCTATGTACTTCCGAGAAGAAAGTGTACTCCTTTCTGTCTCCATTCAATTTTCTTCAAAGATCTATCATACCTAACTTTTGTAGTATTCTAATTACCTCTTTAACATCTTTCTTGTTTATTTTGTGGTTTGATTCATTTAGTTCATTTAGTTTTTAGGTTGCCATTTCCCACTATTATAGTTTTGCTGTGTATTTCTTCTTGCAGCTCTCTTATCTTCCCTTTTAAGAATTTCTATGCTATACCACTTGGTGCATATATATTTAGGACTGATATTGCTTCATTATCTATGGTAGTCTTTAGCAAGATATAGTTTCTTTCCTTATCTCTCTTAATTAGATCAATTTTTGCTTTTCTTGATCTGAGATCAGGGTTGTTACTATTTTTTTTTTAACTTCACCTCAAGCATAATAGATTCTGCCCTAGCCTTTTACCTTTACTCTATATGTGTCCCTCTGCTTTAAATGTGTTTCTTGTAAACAACATATTGTAGGATTCTGGATTTTAATCAAGTCTGCTATTGACTCCTGTTTTATGCAAGAGTTCACCCCATTCATATTCATGGTAAAAACTAATTCTGTATTTCCTGCCATCTTATTAACTCTACATTATACTTTTTCCTTTTCCCCTTTCCTTCCTCCCCAATATTTTATTTGTGAGCACCACTTGCCTCAAGCAACCATCCCTCTTTAGAGTCCTTCCTCCTTTTTTATGCCTTTCTCCTATTATTTCTGTTTCCCTTCAATTTAGCCTAACCTCTTCCCTTTTCCCCTTTCCCCTCCCACTTTCTTATAGAGTGAGAGAAGTTTCTCTGTGAAACCAAATATGTCTAATATTTTCTCTTTGAAGAAAATCTGATGAGAGTAAGATTCATACAATGTTCATCCCTTTCGCTTCTTTACCTCCTTTGCCCCTTCATCAGATGTAATGTCTATCATTTTACTGCTACTTTCCCCCTTTTCTGGTAAAATTCTCTTTCCACTTCTAGTTTCTTTTTATATTATGTCAATAAAATAAAATTACACATGTACTCTCTATGTTTACCCATAACAGAAATACGGTTTTAAAAGTTTTCTTTTTATTTTTTCATGCTTCTTTTTAGTTCTATATTCGGAGGTGAAAAAAATTTTTTTTAGCTCCGGTCTTTTCATCAGAAGTAAAGGAAATCTACTTGTTTCATTGAATGTCCATCTTGTTCCCTGAAAGAAAATTCTCAATTTAGTGAAGTAGTTTATTCTTGGCTGCATTCCAAGTTCTTTTGCCATTCAGAATATCAGATTCCAGACCCTTAAATACTTTAAAGTGGAAGCTGGTAAGTCCTGGGTATTCCTTATTGTGAATCTTCAGTATTTGGATTTTTTTTTTTCCTGGATGCTTATAATATGTTTTTCCTTGGTCTGATTTCTGAAATGTAGCCATGATATTCCTTGGAGTCTTAATTTTGGAATCTCTTTTATGAGGCATTTGGTGAATTTTTTCAATGGCTATTTTACCTTCTAATTCTATGACATCTGGGCAATTCTCTTTGATGATTTCCTGAAAAATAGTGTCTAGATTCTTTTTTTTTCATCATGGTTTTCAGGAAGTCCAACAATCCTTACATTGTCTTTCCTAGTTCTGTTTTCCAGGTCAGTTGTTTTCCCAAGTAGATATTTTACATTTTTTTCTATTGTTTTTCTTTTTTTTGGTTTTACTTGACTAATTCTTGATGTTTCGTTGAGTCATTCACTTCCATTTGTTTAGTTCTGATTTTTATTGAATCATTTTCTTCATTTACTTTTTTAAACTTTTTTTTTGTATTTGTCCAACTGAATTTTTAAATAAGTTGTTTTGTTTTATGAATTTTTTTTTTTCCCATTTCACAAATTCTGTTTTTCTGGGAGTTTTTTTTTTCTTTTTCCATTTTGCTAAATCTATTTTTAATGAGTTGTATACTTTTTTCCCATTTGACTAAGTCTATTTTTAAAATGAATTTTATTCAGATAATTTTTCTTTTCTTTTCCAAACCCTCTTGCAAAGTTCTCATTTTTTTAACCTATTTTTCTTCTAGCTCTCTTTTAATATCCTCTTTAATTTCTTCTAGGAGAATCTTATGTAATGGGGACCAGTTTATATTACTCTTTGGGGTTTTATCTAGCCATGATCTGCTCTTAGTCTCCTAAGGATTTGAAATCTGTTCTTCTCTTTCACCATAAAAACGATTTATTGTCAGAGTTCATTTTGCTTTTTTACTCATTTTTTTAAACAAGTTGAGATAAACAACTTTAAAGGCAAGGAAGATTGTCCAACCTTCCTCTGCAAGCAGCAGTGGGTGTGCTGAGTTAGTGCTGACTCACTCTTGGTACTAGTTGGGCATGGTCAGGCCCCAAGAGATTCTGGCTACTTACCTTTTGTGTTTGTGTTGAATATTTTTATAACTTCCTTGCTGATCTACTGGCTTGCATCCAGGGCAGAGTAGCCAGTACTGCTAGAGATTCCTCCCCATATATTCTCTGGTTCTCAAAGCTCCCACCACTCCAGGTCTACCCTAGTGTCTGTACTTGGCCTGCTTATGCTTGGCCCACCTCCCCCCATGCTCAATTGAAACAGATATTTCTTGGTGATCATCAAAGTTATCTTCTGCTGCTAATTTAGTTGCACTTCCAATATTTGTGGATTCTGCTGGTCCAGAGCTAATTCAGAGACTGGATTATGCAATTAATGTGAGGGTATGGGAGAAAGTCACGAAGAAACATGTCTTTTTTACTATCATGGCTCTGCCTAGAGGATAACACTAGTGTTGTCAGTTCTTAGTAAGAGGAAGTAAGAACTAAGAAAAGGACATTTGATTGGTTGAGAAGTAGGTTATTGAGAACTTTCAAGGATACCACTTGAGTAGTGTTGTCAATCCAATTTACAATGGTTTAAGGAATAATAGATGATGAAAAAATTGAAACAGTGAAACTCGTCTTTTGAAAAGTCAGAAATTAAAAAATATATATCTAGAGATGGAAACAGGGGCAAAGGAAGACATTATTTCAAGTCAGACCCATGAATAATTTTAGTTATTAGTGAAGAATTCAATGTAAAATTCTACAACCAATGCTGCTATAATTAAGTATGATCCTCTTCTGGGTGCAGAGCCAAGGTGGTGGATACAACA
Organism: Antechinus flavipes; assembly: GCF_016432865.1. Lineage (NCBI taxonomy): Eukaryota > Metazoa > Chordata > Mammalia > Dasyuromorphia > Dasyuridae > Antechinus > Antechinus flavipes. The sequence continues at coordinate 114,006,407 of NC_067400.1, read as the reverse complement.
CATGTTTCTCTCTGACCTTCTTTACAACCCTCACAATAATTATGAAATCCAGCCTCTGAATTGGCTCTGGGCAGGGAGAACCCACAAATAATGGGAATACAACAAAGTATCAGCAGAAAATAACTTCAAAGATCTCCAGAAAAGGTCTGTATCAATTGGAAATGGGAGGGAGGCAGCCAGTGCAACTAGCTGAATTGTGCAAGTAACTGTGCACCAGCACAGACAGCTCAGAGTCCTAGGGCAGTGCAGACTCCATGTAGCAGAGAAATTATGGGAGGAAACAGACCAGAAAATGTCTGTTTCAATCTGAAATGGGAGGGAAGAAGCCTAACACAAACAGCTTATTACAAACACCAGTGCAGATAGCACAGAGCCTTGAGGCATTTCTGTCTCCAACAGCATTTTAGAATCCATGTGTCAGAGAATCTCCACAAGGAGGAATCTACAGTAATATTGACCATTCTGTTCTGGTTGCAAGCCAGTATATCAGCAAAGAAATTATAAAACATCCAACACAAACACAAAAGAACAATAGTGAAGCCCAAAACACCAGAATCTCAGGATATTTGACCATGCCCACTCAGCACCAGGAGTGAATCAGTATTAATCCAGCACAGTTGTAGTGGAAAACATCTCCTGCCCTATAGACAGACTTTAACTTAAAAAAAAAGAATAAAAATGTAAAGAGGACTCTAACAATTGACAGCCTTTATAGTGAAAGAGAAGAACAGATTTCAAACCTGAGGAGATTACAGGAAGATTGTCTCCAGATGAAGCCCCCTAAAGTGATATAACATGATCCTCATCACACAAGGCTCTCCTAGAAGAATTAAAAAGGATCTTAAAAGAGAGCTAGAAGAAAAATGGAAAAAGGAAATGAAAGCTTTGCAAAAGGGTTTGGAAAATGCCACATAAAATAAACTTAGTGAAATGGAAAAAGCATATAACTCATTAAAAGATAGAGTTGATAAAATGGAAAAAGAAAGTAACTCCCAGAAAAGCAAAATTTGTGAAACAGAAAAAGAAAATAACTCCTTAAAAATAGAATTTGTGAAATGGAAAAAAAAATCCATAGAATAAAAAATACTCATTTAAAAATTCAATTGGACAAATACAAAAAGAAGTTAAAAAAAAGTATATGAAGAAAATAACATGCTAAAATTCAGAATTGAACGAATGGAAATGAATGACTCAAAATAACAAGATCAGTCAAGCAAAACTAAAAAAAAAAAATGAAAAAATAGGGAAAAAATGTCAAATACCTAATTGGGAATAACCAAACTGCAAAATAGACCAAGGAGAGACAGTCTAAGGATTATTGGACTCCCAGAAATACATGATGAAAAAAATAGCTTCTTAGGTTCAACACTTCCTTTCAGGAAATCATGAAAGAGAACTGCCCAGATATCATAGAAACAGAATGTAAAATAACCATTGAAAGAATTCATCAAATGCTTCCTGAAAGAGACCCCAAAATTAAAACCTCCGAGGATTATCATAGCTTAATTTGAGAACTATTGAACCAAGGAAAAAATATTACAACCAGAAAGAAACAATTCAAGTTCCGAGGAGCCACAATAAGAATTACTCAGAACCTAGCAGTTTCCACTTTAAAGAGTCAAATGGTCTGGTATCTGATATTCTGAAAGATGAAGGCTCTTGGAATGCACCCAAGAATAAATTACCCTACTAAATTGCTAAAGCATTTTCTTTCATGGAAGAAGATGCACATTCAACGAAATTGGTGAATTCCATGTATTTTTGATGAAAAAACCAGAGCTAAACAAAAAAAATCTGATCTCCAAATATAAAACTTAAGCATAAAAAGGTAAAAAGAAAAAAAAAATAACTCTTGAGTACTATATTTCTGTTATGGGTATACATTGAGAATACATATATAATCTGATTTTACTATTATAATATAAAAAAGAAACTAGAGATGGAAAGGGGATTGTAACAGAAAAAAAGGGAAAGTGGAGATATAATATGAGGGAAATTACATCTCAGGAAGAGGCAGAAAGCAAATTATAACTGAGGGAAAGAAAGAAGGATAATAGATATTGTGGGAATCTTAGTGTCATCAGATTTGTCCCAAAGAAAGAATATTAGATATACTTGGTTTCAACCAGAAACATCTCTCATCTTGTAGAAAAGTGAAAGGGGAAAGGGGAAAAGGGAAAAGGGAAAGGGGTTGGCTAAATGGAAGGGAACACAGAAATAGTAGGGGAAAGGTATAAGAAAGGGAGAGGGTATCTAAAGGGGGAGGACTGCTTGAGATAAATGGTGCTCATAAGTAAAATACTGGGGAGGAGAGAAAGGGGGAAGGGAAAGAGAAACGTATAATTTGGGGTTATTAAGATGGCAGGAAATACAGAATTAGTAGTTTTAACTGTAAATGTGAATGAGGCGAACTCTCCCATAAAACATAAGTGGATAGACAACAGGATTAAAAATCAGAATTCTACAATATGTTGTTTACAAGAAACACATCTAAAGCAGAGTGATACATACAGAGTAAAGGTAAAAGGCTGCAATAGAATCTATGTGCTTCAGGTGAAGTAAAAAAAAGCAGGATTAGCCAGCTTTATCTCAGATCAAGCAAAGGCAAATATTGATCTGATAAAAAAGATGAAGAAGAAAACTATATCTTGATAAAGGGTACCATAGATAATAAAGCAATATCAATATTAAACATATATGCACCAGGTGGGGTAGCATCTAAATTCCTAAAGGAGAAACTGAGAGCTGCAAAAAGAAACAGCAAAACTATAATAGTGGGAGATTTCAACTTTGTTTTCTCAGAACTAGATAAATCAAATCACAAAATAAATAAGGAAGATGTTAAAGAGGTAACTAGAATACTAGAAAAACTAGATATGATAGATCTTTGGAGAAAATTGAATGGAGACAGAAAAGAGTACACTTTCTTCTTGGCAGTTAATGGAACCTATACAAAATTTGACCATATATTAAAACATAAAGACCTCAAAATCAAATGCAGAAAGGCAGAAATACTAAATGTATATTTTTTTTCAGATCACAATGTACTTCAATTCTTACATTCTTAATTACATTCAATAAAAGGCTGGGGAAAAATAGACCAAAAAGAAATTGGAAACTAGACAATCTCATCTTAAAATATAAATGGGTGAAACTGCAAATCATAGACACAATCAATAATTTCATCCAAGAGAATGTCAATAATGAGACAACATGCCAAAATTTGTGGAATGTAGCCAAGATGGAAATAAGGAAAATTTTATGTCTCTAAAGGCTTACTTGCATAAAATAGAGAAAGGGAAGATCTGTAAATTAGACTTGCAACTAAAACAGCTAGAAAGAGAACAAATTAACCCCCCCAATATAATACCAAACTTGAAATCCTAAAAATAAAAGGAGAAATCAATAAAAATTGAAACTAAAAACTTATTGAATTAATAAATAAAACTAAGAGTTAGTTTTATAAAAAAAAAAGATAAACTTTTAGTTAATTTGATTAGAAAAAGGAAAGAAGAAAATAAAATTGTTTGTCTCAAAAATGAAAAGGGAGAACTATCCACCAATGAACAGGAAACTAGAGCAATTATCAGGAGTTACTTTGCCCAACTTTATGCCAATACATTTTACAACCTAAATGAAATGGAGGAATACCTATAAAAATATAGATTGCCAGATTAATAGAAGAGGAAATAAATTTCTTAAATTGTCACACTTTAGAAAAATGAAATAGAACAAGGTGTTAATCAATTACCTAAGAAAAAATCTACAGGACAGATGGATTTACATGTGAATTCTACCAAACATTTAAAGAACAATTAACTCCAATAGTATATAAACTATTTGAAAAAAATAGGAAATAAAGGACCTCTACCAAAATCCTTTTATGACACAGACATGGTGCTGATACCTAAACCAGATAAGACAAAAACAGAGAAATAAAATTATACAGCAATTTCCCTAATGAATATTGATATGAAAATCTTACATAAATTCTTCGCAAAGAGATTGCAGAAAGCTATCCCTAGAATAATACACCATGACCAAATAGGATTTATACCAGGAAGGCAGGGCTAGTTCAATATCAAGAAAACTATTAACATAATTGCAGCTATATCAATAACCAAATTAACAAAAAACTTTATGATTATCTCAATAGATGCAGAAAAAGCATTTGATAAAATCCAACACCATTCCTATTAAAAACACTAGAAAATATAGGAATAAATGGACTTTTCCTTAAAATAGTCAGTAGCATCTATTTAAAACCATCAGCAAGCATCATATGTAATGGGGATAAACTAGAAACATTCCTAATAAGATCAGGGGTGAAACAAGGTTGCCCACTATCACCATTGCTATTCAATATTGTAATAGAAATGCTAGTCTTCACAAGAATAGAAGAAAAAGAGATTAAAGAAATTAGAATAGGAAATGAGAAAACCAAATTATCACTCTTTGCAGATGATATGATGATATACTTAGGGAATCCTAGAGAACCAATTAAAAAGCTATTAGAATTAATCCACAACTTTAGCAAAGTTGCAGAATACAAAATAAATTCATATCAATGATCAGCATTCTTTTACATTACTAACAAAATCCAACAGCAAGAGATACAAAGAAAAACTTCCTTTAAAGTAACTATTGATAATATAAAATACTTGGGAATTTATCTGCCAGGGGAAAGTCAGAAGCTATGTAAGCAAAACTATAAAACACTTTCCACACAAATAAAATCAGATCTAAGCAATTGGGAAATATCAAGTGCTTGTGGATAGGTCAAGTAAATATAATAAAGATGACAATACTCTCTAAACTAATCTATTTTTTTTAATGCTCTACCAATCGAACTCCCAAGAAACTATTTTACTGAACTAGAAAAAATAACAAAATTCATCTGGAAGAATAAAAAGTCAAGATTTTCAAAGGAATCAATGAAGAGAAAAGCAAATGAATGTGGTCTAGCTGAACCAGATCTAAAAGTATATTATAAAGCAGTGGTCATCAAAACCATTTGGTACTGGCTAAGAAATAGACAAGTTGATCAGGGGAATAGGTTAGGCTCACAGAACAAAATAGCTGATGGGATAAGAATTCAGTATTTGACAAAAACTTCTGGGAAATTTGGAAACAAATATGGCAGATACTAGGCATAGACCCACACTTAACACTATGTACTAAGATAAGGTCAAAATAGGTTCATGAATTAGACATAAAGAATGACACTATAAATAAATTAGAAGAACATAGGATAGTTTATCTCTCAGATTTGTGGAGAAGGAAAGAATTTGTGACCAGAGAAGAGCTAGAGATCATTATTGATCATGAAATAGATAATTTTGATTATATTAAGTTAAAAAGATTTTATACAAACAAAACTAATGCAGACAAGATTAAAAGGGAAGCATTAAACTACAAAAAACATTTTTACAACTAGAGCATCCCATAAAGGCCTCATTTCTAAAATATATAGAGAATTGACTCAAATTTATAATAGTTCAAGCCATTCTCCAATTGATAAATGGTCAAAGGATACGAACAGACAATTTTCAGATGAAGAACTTGAAAATATTTGTAGGCACATGAAAAGATGCTCCAAATCCCTATTGATCAGAGATAGGCAAATTAAGACAACTCTGAGATACCATTCACACCTGTCAGATTTGCTAAGATGACAGGAAAATATAATGACCAATGTTGGAGGTGATGTGGGAGAAAGGACACTGATACATTGTTTGTAGAACTGTGGGGAGAGCAATTTGGAACTATGTTCAAAAAGTTATCAAACTGTGCATACCTTTTGATCCATCAGTGTTTCTACTGGGATTATGTCCCAAGAAATTTTAAAAGAAGGGAAAGGGACTCACATGTGCAAAAATGTTTGTGATAGCCCTCTTTGTAGTGGCAGGAAACTGGAAAATGAGTGGATGCCCATCAATTGGAGAATGGCTGAATAAGTTATGGTATATGAATGCTTTGGAATACTATTGTTCTGTAAGATATGACCAGCAGGATGATTTCAGAGAAGCTTGGAAAGACTTACAGGAACTGATGTTAAGTATAATGAGCATAACCAGGAGATCATTATATACTTCAACAACAAGACTATATGATGTTCCATTCTGACGGATGTGGCTCTCTTCAACATTGAATGATTCAAACCAGTTCCACTTGTGCAGTGATGAAGAGAGCCATCTTCATGCAGAGAGAGCCATGAGAACAGTGGGTGGAACACAACATAGCATTCTCACTCTCTTTGTTGCTATTAGCTTGCATTTTGTTTTGGGGTTTTTTTTTTCCCTCGGTTTTTTCTTTTTCTTCTTTCTTGATTTGATTTTTCTTGCACAACCAGATAAGTGTATAAATTTGTTTACACATATTGGATCTAAAATGTATTTCAACATATTTAATATGTATTCTGAACTACCTGCCAGATGGGGAATGGGGCAAGGGGAAGAAAGGGAAAATTTGCAACAAAAGATTATGCAAGGGTTAATGTTGGAAAAATTACCCAGGCAACTGCTTTGTAAATAAAAAGCTTTACAAAAAAAGAAAAAAAAAAGAAAATATCATCCTAAAGAAAGGGGGAAAAAATAAATGCATAAATGCCAATATCATTTTTGGAAAGGAAAGGGACATTACTTTTTTAAATTAGAAGACTTATATCTCTATATCTTTCATCTGTCCTATTTAAGGACTTATCATTATCATTTTAATAATAATAAATTATATTTATAAAGTACAAAAAAGTTTATTAAGAGTAACTATATTGTTCATACATTGTAAGAAAATGAACATCAGATTGAGAGGCCCTGTCACGATCTCTCTATGTCTCAAGTCACTTATCTGACAAATTTTAATAATTTTCCCTGCAGTATATACCTTAGAAGAAAGCTATAAGGAAAATATTCTATACATTTTAATGTACTTTAGAAATGAAATATTATAATTTGTTAGCATTTCTGATAGTTTGACTAGAATTAAATTTTTATTTATACTTTATTTCATTTTCCAAATTATCGTGTGTTTTTCTTGTTTATATATCTTTTTTTAAGTTTTAAACCATATTTCATATTTTGAAAGAAACCCACAGTTTTATCTGGTAAGACCAAGATCTGATTGTCACAAAAATATGATGATAGATTAAGATGAATCCATTTTACTTTTCTGCTACATTTGTTATAAATATCTTATGATGCCTCTTCCCAAAACTCACTTTTTTTTCTATTTTTTTCCAACCACCTACCCAAGAAGGCCACACAGGCTTAAAGCTGTCATGTTGCTGCCTGAGTCTACCAAAAAATAAAATCTCAGGAGACAATAGATCATTTTTGGATGAAAATCAAGGAGATGTGACATATGGGTGGGGATTGTCAAAAAGGGAGAAGACAGGCAAGGATTTTCTGTGAATCCCTTCATAGTTATTTTTGTCTCATCACAGAAAAAAAAAAAATCCTAACCTCTGAAAGATTTGATTTTTTTTAAGGAGCAGGAATTTTTAAATAATGAACAAAACTATTATTCTTATCTATAAAATAACCTTCACATGTATAACATGTAGGAAATTTTGTTTCTGATCACTTTCAATTTCAAAGCCAAAAGCTAGATCACTCAGCAATGTTTAATATTTTTATATCTTGTACGATGAAGTTTACATTCTATCTTATCATATAGCATATTTTGGAAAAGTATAAGATTTTTTAAGATTTTGCATTCTTGTTCATAACTTCTGCCCATAACTACCCTTTTGCTGCTAAGCCATGAATAAAAGGCCATGGAGATTGAAAATTCATTAGTTTTTACAAGTAAAAGGCAAACCATTATTTTAAAAGTCACATTTTTTCCAAACTTAAAAAGGTCACGTCTTAGAAATTATTGTTGAGCTTATATATCTCTCCATAGAATATCTGTGAATAAGTTAAATGATTAGATTATTAATTGTTGTTTTGGTTTTAAAAAGGCATAAAATTAATATATGTAACTGAACTAGTAGGTATATATCATTATATAGTTCCTGGATATATTTTGATAATCTGATGGTCATAGCTTCTTCTATGCTTAAAAGTGCACTACAATGCAAGGTAAAATGTTTACTCAGTAATAAAATTCTAACATATAATTAGGTAATCGGGTGATAAAATATATTAATTTATTCCTTTTTTTTTTTTTTTTTATAATAAATTTTATTTTTTATTTAATAATAACTTCGCATTGACAGAATCGATGCCAGGATAATTTCTACACGACATTATCCCTTGCAATCACTTATGTTTCGTTTTTTCCCCCTCCCTCCCTCCTCCCGCCCCCAGGATGGCAAGCAGTCCTATATATGCTAAACATGTTGCAGTATATCCTAGATACAATACATATTTGCAGAACCAAACAGTTCTCTTGTTGCACAGGGAGAATTGGATTCAGAAGGTAAAAATAACTCGGGAAGAAAATCAAAAATGCAAATAGTTCACATTCATTTCCCAGTATTCCTTCTTTGGGTGTAGCTGTTTCTGTCCATCATTTCTCCAATGAAACTCAGTTAAGTCTCTTTGTCAGAGAAATCCACTTCCATCAGAATACATCCTCATACAATATCGTTGTCGAAGTGTATAATGATCTCCTGGTTCTGCTCATCTCACTTAGCATCAGTCCATGTAGGTCTCTCCAAGCCTCTCTGTATTCATCCTGCTGGTCATTCCTTACAGAGCAATAATATTCCATAACATTCATATACCACAATTTACCCAGCCATTCTCCAATTGATGGGCATCCATTCATTTTCCAGTTTCTAGCCACTACAAACAGGGCTGCTACAAACATTTTGGCACATACAGGTCCCCTTCCCTTTTTTAGTATCTCTTTGGGGTATAAGCCCAATAGAAACACTGTTGGATCAAAGGGTATGCACAGTTTGATAACTTTTTGGGCATAATTCCAGATCGCTCTCCAGAATGGCTGGATTCGTTCACAACTCCACCAACAATGCATCAATGTCCCCGTTTTCCCGCATCCCCTCCAACATTCATCATTGTTTTTTCCTGTCATCTTAGCCAATCTGACAGGAGTGTAGTGATATCTCAGAGTTGTCTTAATTTGCATTTCTCTGATCAATAGTGATTTGGAACACTCTTTCATGTGAGTGGTAATAGTTTCAATTTCTTCATCTGAAAATTGTCTGTTCATATCCTTTGACCATTTATCAATTGGAGAATGGCTTGATTTTTTATAAATTTGAGTCAGTTCTCTATATATTTTGGAAATGAGGCCTTTATCAGAACCTTTAATTGTAAAGATGTTTTCCCAGTTAGTTACTTCCCTACTAATCTTGTTTGCATTCGTTCTGTTTGTACATAGGCTTTTTAATTTGATATAATCAAAATTTTCTATTTTGTGATTGGTAATGGTCTCTAGTTCATCTTTGGTCACAAATTTCTTTCTCCTCCACAAGTCTGAGAGATAAACTATCCTATGTTCCTCTAATTTATTTATAATCTCGTTCTTTATGCCTAGGTCATGGACCCATTTTGATCTTATCTTGGTATGTGGTGTTAAGTGTGGGTCCTTGCCTAATTTCTGCCATACTAATTTCCAGTTATCCCAGCAGTTTTTATCAAATAATGAAATCTTATCCCAAAATTTAGAATCTTTGGGTTTGTCAAACACTAGATTGCTATAGTTGACTATTCTGTCTTGTGAACCTAACCTTTTCCACTGATCAACTAATCTATTTCTAAGCCAATACCAGATGGTTTTGGTGACTGCTGCTTTATAATATAATTTTAGATCAGGTACAGCTAGACCACCTTCATTTGATTTTTTTTTCATTAATTCCCTTGAGATTCTCGACTTTTTATTGTTCCATATGAATTTTGTTGTTATTTTTTCTAAATCATTAAAATATTTTCTTGGAAGTCTGATTGGTATAGCACTAAATAAATAGATTAGTTTAGGGAGTATTGTCATCTTTATTATATTTGCTCGGCCTATCCAAGAGCACTTAATATTTTTCCAATTATTTAAGTCTGACTTAATTTGTGTGAAAACTTTTTTGTAATTTTGCTCATATAATTCCTGACTTTCCTTTGGTAGGTAGATTCCCAAATATTTTATGCTATCAACAGTTATTTTGAATGGAATTTCTCTTTGTATCTCTTGCTCTTGGATTTTGTTGGTGGTGTATAAGAATGCTGAGGATTTATGGGGATTTATTTTGTATCCTGCTACTTTGCTAAAATTATGAATTATTTCTAATAGCTTTTTAGTAGAATCTCTGGGGTTTTCTAGGTATACCATCATATCATCTGCAAAGAGTGATAGTTTGGTTTCCTCATTGCCTACTCTAATTCCTTTAATCTCTTTCTCGACTCTTATTGCAGAGGCCAGTGTTTCTAATACAATATTGAATAATAATGGTGATAGTGGGCAACCTTGCTTCACTCCAGATCTTACCGGGAAAGGTTCCAGTTTTTCCCCATTGCATATGATGCTTACTGAAGGTTTAAAATATATGCTCCTAACTATTTTAAGGAAAAGTCCTTTTATTCCTATGCTCTCAAGTGTTTTTATTAGGAATGGCTGTTGGATTTTATCAAATGCTTTTTCTGCATCTATTGAAATGATCATATGGTTTTTGTTTGGTTGGTTGTTGATATAGTCAATTATGTTAATAGTTTTCCTAATATTGAACCAGCCCTGCATTCCTGGTATAAATCCTACTTGGTCATAGTGTATTATCCTGGGGATGATTTTCTGTAATCTTTTTGCTAATATTTTATTTAAGATTTTAGCATCAATATTCATTAGGGAGATTGGTCTATAATTTTCTTTCTCTGTTTTCAGCCTACCTGGTTTAGGTATCAGTACCATATCTGTGTCATAAAAGGAGTTTGGTAGGACTCCTTCAATCCCTACTTCTTCAAATAGTTTATTTAGCATTGGAGTTAATTGATCTTTAAATGTTTGATAGAATTCAGATGTAAATCCATCTGGTCCTGGGGTTTTTTTCTTAGGGAGTTGATTGATAGTTTGTTCTATTTCTTTTTCTGAGATAGGAGTGTTTAGGATATTTACTTCTTCCTCTGTTAGTTTAGGTAAGCTATATTTTTGGAGGTATTCTTCTATTTCATTTAAGTTGTCGAATTTATTGGCGTAAAGTTGGGCAAAGTAACTCCTAATTATTGCTCTAATTTCCTCTTCGTTAGTGGTGAGTTCTCCCTTTTCATTTTTAAGACTAACAATTTGATTTTCCTCTTTCCTTTTTTTAATCAGATTTACTAAGGGTTTGTCTATTTTGTTGGTTTTTTCATAGAACCAACTCTTAGTTTTATTAATCAATTCAATAGTTTTTTTACTTTCAATTTTATTGATCTCTCCTTTTATTTTTTGAATTTCAAGTTTAGTGTTTGATTGGGGGTTTTTAATTTGTTCCTTTTCTAGCATTTTTAGTTGCAAGCCCAATTCATTGACCTTCTCTTTCTCTATTTTATACAAATAGGCCTCTAGAGATATGAGATTTCCCCTTATTACCGCTTTGGCTGCATCCCATACATTTTGGTATGATGTCTCATTATTATCATTTTCTTGGATGAAGTTATTAATTATGTCTATAATTTGCTGTTTCACCCAATCATTCTTTAGTATGAGATTATTTAGTTTCCAATTATTTTTTGGTCTACTTTCCTGTGGCTTTTTATTGAATGTAATTTTCAATGCATCATGGTCTGAAAAGGATGCATTCACTATTTCTGCCTTACTGCATTTGAGTTTGAGGTTTTTATGTCCTAATATATGATCAATTTTTGTATAAGTTCCATGAACTGCTGAAAAGAAGGTGTACTCCTTTCTGTCCCCATTACATTTTCTCCAGAGATCTATCATATCTAATTTTTCTAGTATTCTATTTATCTCTTTGACTTCTTTCTTATTTATTTTGTGGTTTGATTTATCTAATTCTGAGAGTGCAAGGTTGAGATCTCCCACTATTATAGTTTTACTGTCTATTTCTTCTTGCAGCTCTCTTAATTTCTCTTTTAGGAATTTAGATGCTACACTACTTGGTGCATATATATTTAATATAGATACTTCTTCATTATTCATTCTACCCTTTAGCAAGATATAGTGCCCTTCCTTATCTCTTTTGATTAGATCAATTTTTGCTTTAGCTTGATCTGAGATCAGGATGGCTACCCCTGCTTTTTTGGCTTCACCTGAAGCATAGTAGATTTTGCTCCAACCTTTTACCTTTAACCTGCATGTATCACCCCGCTTCAGGTGTGTTTCCTGTATACAACATATTGTAGGATTCTGGCTTTTAATCCATTCTGCTAACCGCTTCCTCTTTATAGAGGAGTTTACCCCGTTCACATTTATGGTTAAAATGACCAATTCTGTATTACTTGCCATCTTGTTAACCCCGGTTTATGCTTTTCTCCCTTCTTACTCCCTTACCCCCTCCCTTACCCCCCTTCCCAGTATTAAGCTTGTGAGCTCCCCTTGCTTCTCACAGCCCTCCCTTTTTCCGTATCCCTCCCCCCCCTTAGAGTTCCCCCCCCCCAACTTACCCCTTTCCCTCCCAGTTACCGTATTCCCTTCCACTTAGCTTATTCCTTCCTTTTTCACTTTTCCCTTCTCACTTTTCAATGAGGTGGGAGAAGTTTCACCATAGATTGAATATGTCTAAAATTCTTCTCTTACTGCCAATTCTGAAAGCAGTAAAATACTCACTATTTTCATTCCTCTCCATTCTTTCTCTCAGATTTACTAGGTTTTCTTTGCCTCTTCATGAAATGTAGTACCCCCACTTTCCCTTTTTTCTAGTACAATGTCCTTTCCACAACTAGTTTCTAGAACAAGGTATACATGTATTCTTTATACATCTTTACAGCCGAAATATAGTTCCCAAGATTAATCTTTACCTTTTTAGATTTCTCTTGAGTTCTGTGCTTGTAGATCAATTTTTTGTTAAGTTCTGGCTTTTTCATCAGAAATAGATGAAATTCGCTTATTTCGTTGAATGTCCATCTTCTTCCCTGGAAAAAGATGCTCAATCTCGCTGGGTAAGTTATTTTTGGTTGCATACCAAGTTCCTTAGCCTTTCGGAATATCATATTCCAGGCCCTTCGATCCTTTAATGTGGATGCTGCCAGATCCTGGGTGATCCTTATTGTGGCTCCTTGATACTTGAATTGGGTTTTTCTAGCCGCTTGCAGTATTTTTTCCTTTGCCTGAGGGTTCTGGCATTTGGCCACTATATTCCTTGGTGTTTTGATTTTAGGATCCCTTTCAGTAGGGGATCGATGAATTCTTTCAATGTCTATTTTACCTTCTGTTTCTATGACTTCTGGGCAGTTCTCTTTGATAATTTCCTGGAAGATAGTGTTCAGGCTTTTTTTTTCATCATACTTTTCTGGGAGTCCGATGATTCTCAGGTTGTCTCTCCTGGATCTGTTTTCCAGGTCTGTTGTCTTCCCCAGAAGGTATTTCACATCCTTTTCCATTGTTTGATTTTTTTGGATTTGCTTGACTGATTCTTCTTGTCTCCTCGAGTCATTCAATTCCAATTGTTCGACCCTGATTTTCAGTGAGGTATTTTCTTCACTCACTTTTTTAAGATCTTTTTCTAATTGTCCAATTGAGTTCTTTTGTTCTGTGGAATTTTTTTCCATTTCGCCAATTTTGTTTTTTAGAGAGCTGTTTTCTGTTTCCAGTTCACTAATCCTATTTTTCAAGGATTTGGTTTCTTTATCCACTCTCTCTTTAACTGACTTCTCCAGGCTCTTTTGCCAAGCCTCCCTCTCCTTTTGCAGAGCCTCCCTCTCCTTTTCCCATTTTTCTTCTAGCTCCCTTGTGAGAGCCTTTTTAATTTCCTCCATGAGATTCATCTGTGCTGAGGGACATAAGGTCTCTTCCTTCGGGGATTCACCTGGGGACTGTTTGTTTTTAGTCTCCTCAGGGTTTGGAGTCTGCTCTTTATCTGTATAAAAGCTGTCCAGGGTTAAATTCTTTTTCAGTTTCTTGCTCATTCTGTCTATTTATCAAAGACTAACTATCAAAGAAACAGAAGGAAAAAAAACCCCTTGAATGGAGGCTGCTTTCTTTGGGGGAGGGGCAGGGTATTCGTGAGGCACAGGTCCTACTGTGCTATGGCGCCTGCGCACTGAGATCCGAGCGCTCTGAGATCCGAGCGGGCTAAGACACTGTGGGGGAGGGGTGGCCAGGTCCCGAGAAACTCCAGCTGTTTGGGATTGTATTCTTCACTCCGGTGTTTTTAGCTTCTCTGCTGGGCTGCTGACTTGCTCCTATAGCAAAGCTCTCACCGCAGAGACGGCTGCGATCGCGTCCTACCCCCTTTCCGCTCCACCCGGTTCTGAGCTGCTATCTGTGCTCTGGTTGCCGCTGCTGCCCGCAGACTGCTTCCAAATACCGTCCCCGCCCTCGCGCAAAAACAAACCTTTCTTGACGAGTCTCAAGGATGGTTTCTCTTGGTAAGTAATTGTATGGTTTTTTTTTCAGTCGAGCATTAATTCAGAGGCATGAAATGAAATGAATAGTGAGAGAAAAACACGGAGATTACACAGAAGTGTATTTCCTCTCCGCCATCTTGGCCGGAAGTCTATTAATTTATTCCTAAAAAAAGTTTTCCTAAAAGTGCACTACAATGCAAGGTAAAATGTTTACTCAGTAATAAAATTCTAACATATAATTAGGTAATCAGGTGATAAAATATATTAATTTATTCAATAATTTTTCATTAAGCATTATAAAGATGTGAAGACAAAAATACAAAAGCACTTCCTTTCAAGGTGCTTACATTCTACAGATAAGTATTTTAGTTTAGATCTATGATTTCACTGGTAAAGGAGAATTCCCAATGAAAAAATTCCACTGACCAGTTTCTCTGTAACTGATGAAGTTAGATCGCTGGGGCATTGAAAGACAAAATGATTTTTGTGGTCATTATTTGGCTGACTCAAATACTGATAATCTTGACTTAATGACGTCTCACCAGTCACTATAGTAGGAGATATTGGAGTCATTCGGGAACCTCTTATATAATGTTAGTCTATGTCCTACATTTATAGACATGTTTGAGAAGCCTGGTTGTGCATGCAAAATAGGAACTAAGGTGATCAAGATGAAATAACATCAAGAGAGGATGAAGAGGGGCAGCTAGGTGGCATAGTAGATAGAGCATCAGTCCTGAAGTCAGGAGGATCTGAGTTCATATCTGGTCTCAGGCACTTAATACTTCCTAGATGTGTGACCCTGGGCAAGTCACTTAACTTTAATTGGCTCAGCAAAAAATGAAATAAAATAAAATAAAATAAAGAATGGATGAAGGACCTTCCAGGCCCCAGGCATTTCTGTTTCTTAGATCCCAGGTCTATGGGATTCTATGATGTTAAGACTTCTCTTTCAAAAATCTTTGTAGATGATTAGAGGAAAGGAAAAGAAACCATGATTTCTAAAATGTTTATGACATTGTTCTGAAATGTTTCTGATGGCAAAAAAACTGGAAATTGCAGGAATGCCCACCAATTAGAGAATGGCTGAATAAGTTGTAGTATTTATTGTGATGGAATACTATTGTTCTATAAGAAATAATCTAAGTGATCTTAGAAAAACTTGGCAACACTTGGACAAAATAAGAGTATAGTGAGCAGAAATAGGAACATTGTTTATAGTAATGACAATATTAGTTTAAGAGTGAGTCAATAAGTTATTTTGACTATTATATAATGGAAATTATCTGGCTGCTTGAGACACAAAGACAAAAATGAAATAGTACCTGTCTTTAAAAGGCTTTATCTTTTGCTAGGGGCAGGGAGGGAATTGTGGTGATCTTTTTCTTCTTTAAAATAATATAAAGGTTCTTTCTGGGGGAGAGAGGCTTTCTCAAGGAGATTTTCTGGAGGCAGCTTTAGTATCAGTTCAGATCAATAATTACCCAAAATGCAGCCAGCTGGTAAAAATGAAAATGTATATTTCTCCTTCCAAGTCTTGTCTCTTTCCTTGAGCCCAGATAGCTAGATTCTAGCTTATCTCTCTGTTTGGTTCTTAGAGCTCCCTCCAAATGTCTCCAAATCCAAAGGTTTTGTCCTTCAGCCTCTGCCTCTGCTTTCTTCAGCCTCCAGCCAGCACAAAGATGGAATGAATCTCTTGTCTCCTTCACTTGGGACTGGGCTAGCTTTCTGGTGAGTCTTTCAGACCAGCTTGGTCTCAGTAGGGGAAGTACAGGAGCCCAGCCACCACAGTGGTGTGAGATGAAGATGAATCTGGTTGTGCCTCTGGGAGAACCTTCTCAATCTTCTGCTGAACTCTCAACTCATAGCTTCTTCCTCTGAAAACTCTTCTGACTGGCCCCTTTGAAGCTCTATTTATTCAAGAGAGAGGAATTGTGGGATGCAAGAGAGAGGGATTATAGATTTCTCCCATAGTGCTCTCTGGACCTAAGAGCTTCAAGGGAGGTGTGAATTCACAAAGTTACAAAGTTTACTTTGTGAATCTCCCATACTTGTGAACTCCAATGAGTAAAGGTGTGAACACAAGCATTGTATTAATTAGTTCTACTTAGTACCTTGTTTCAGGTTCTGGCCCAAAACATCTTCTTGTAAGATCAGATCAATAATCTATCAATTCTAATGAGTTAGCAGTTTGTAAAGATTCCAACATCTCCCCCTTTCTTTTGTTTCAGAACATAGGATGGTCATGACCTCCCTGACTTCTCAAGGAGGTGAGAACCCCCCCAAAAAGGTGATTACGCCTTCCCTGTCACCTCAGGAAGGGAGATGAAAACACCAAAGGAAATAAGAAATCAAATCAGATTAGGGGGTTTCTGAAGTGGCTCACTCAAAACAGGTACACATAAATCCATCAATATGGGCCAGAACTTAGAAACAGATATACATGCTATAGATAAATCCATCAATATGGGAGGCATTACCCATAATTTACATAAGCACATAGCAATATAACACAGGCTAGTAATAATGTAACAAATAACATGAATCAACCTAAAAATTTATACATGTCCATAAGTCCTAGAAATAGTCCAAAAGGATTCCATTGTCCATTAGTTCATGTGCCAGGAATCCAATAATTCCTATAAGCTCTGAAGTACTTCAATAGTCTCATCAACAATTTTTCATCTCAAGGAATCCAATGATTCTTGCAGGTTTTTCAAGAACTAAAACAGTCTCATCTCGTGTTAGGAAATCCAATGATTCCTAAAGATATTAAAAGTTCTTTTAACAGTCTCATTATCAGCCATGCTCTTTGTTTTGAAGTTTTTCTCTTTCTATTTCATCTCAGGGAATCCAATGATTGTTGCTGGTTTTTCAGGAACTGAAAGCTGAAGATTTTAAAGTTCCTTTAACAGTCTCATTGTTAGCCATGCTCTTTCAATGGTGAGCACAATCAGCAACAGAACCACCCGATATTTCTTGGGTCTTCTCCTTCATTTCAAGGGTCTGCTCTGTCTCTCTGCGATGGACAAGGTGAATGCAGCTTGTTGGCACCCATCTGATTCCTTCTCCATTTGTAGAGATACAAGCAAACCCTCTCCCCAAGCAGTTAGTCTATCTAGTCTCTTCCATTCACCACTTTCTGGATCTCTCCACATCACCTGGTAATTATCTAAAGATAGTGGAGCTGTTTGCCCTGGACACTGCCCTGTTGTGTTAAAAGGCCTGTAATCTTCCCAACTGTAATCATGATTGCTTTTCTATTGGTTGATGACATCAAAGTCCTGAATTTCTAAAGACTCTCTGAGTATAACCTCAGTTACTATCCTGCCCCACCTATCTTTTGATTGATACTTGGAGCTGGGCCCTGCCTCTCATTTCTCTGGATCAATTTATATTCAGAGGCCCAGTGAAAGCCTTGGTTACATTTTGGACATGGGGTTTTGGGTTTTATTCTCTCATCCTGTCTTCTCATTCTATCTCCATATCTACAATGGGCTCTCAAATGTCCAACTTTTCCACACTGAAAGCATCTACGAGTTTCTCTAGAATTCCTTTGACAAGAAGGACCCTGTCTTTATGACTACTAAGTCATTTTGACAACTGTAAATAACCACTAAAAAGAATATATGAAAGAAGATTTTATCCACATCCAGAGAAAGAAACAATAAAGCAAAGTACAAGTACATAATTTTACATAAATACCACATTGTGTCTAATGGTAGCCATCTTTAGGGTATGGGCAAGGAAGAAAATGAAAACAAAGAAAGAAATTATATGTTTACATGATAAATTTAAAAGGAATAACAAGTTGTATATGATACATTTGTAATTTCATGTGAAATCATTTTTTTTATTTATAGTATGTTTGGGAAATGACTGCTTTATTCCATAAATTTTGTTTAAAATTAATTTAATTATAAAAATCTTTATGGATATAATTTATAAGTGCTTTGAATTTATCACTGGAAAAGATAGAAAAAATCATCTGTAATTTATGCCATAGCATAAAAAATGTGTATTAATAAATGCTTATTTAGTGCATATGTTTTACCTATCCCTGCTATTGATTTATTTTTGTGTGAATGGATGTTAAATAAGGATATGTGTAAGCCAATATATATCATAATAATATATATTTAGAAATGGAAGAGAATTGAGATATCATTAAAGTTTCACTAATTCTATTTATTTTGAAAAAAAAATGAGGTCCAGAAAAGCCAAATGAATTGCCCAAAAACATACAATTTGTATTTATCAGAAAGAAATTTTTAACCAAGTTATACCAAGTTTAAAAATAGTAATTATGTTGATTCACTCTGTGTGTCTATATCAAGATTTCTCTCTTTGAGAGAGTTTACAAATTTTACTAAATATACATTGAAAATTGTTTAAAGATATAGCATGTATTGTGCTTACTAATATGGTAGTGGATAGCACAATAAAGTAGAGAGAATATAAAGTTTAAAAAAACTTGGGTTCAAATTTCAGCCCTGTTTTTTATTAGTAATTTAGCCTCTAGCAAATAGTTTAATGAACCTTAGATTCAATTTCTACAGCTTAAAGGGAAAAGAAAAACAAAAACAAAAATACAAGTTAACTTTTATTGATGATCTCACAGGGTTGATATGAGGAAAGGCATTTCCAAACAGTAGAAAACATTAAGTGTGATTTATTATTATACATAATATTTATTGATAAATTTATGTGATGTCTACTATACACAAGGTCTTTCTTTTAGTACAGTGCATTTAAGTAATTAAAATATTCGCATCATCTTTTAACCAAATAACTCAAATAATTGAAAAAAAGCAGCCACTTAGTAATAAGTCCCTGAATAATTTTAAGACTAATGCATTTCTTTCTTTATACTTTATCAACCAATGAATGAATAAGAAATAAAAAAGATTAAAATAATCTAACAAAATAAGCTTAGATGAAGTTTAAAAATAATACTTGCACATTTTTTAGATAAGACCTTTTTCAGCTAAAATTATCAGGTTTTGCTTTTTACATAGTGTACTTTTTGTAGAACTACCATCAGAGAATATTGGGTTAAAAGATATCTCAAAAGCCATTGGGTCCTAAACAAATCTTTCCTCTTCAATACATCTCAAAGAGAATAAATTATTCTACTTAGTTTTGTAGACCTCTATTGTAAAAAATCTACTAGGTCCCAATGCAAACTATTAATTCCATTTTGAGTATTATTAATAAGGAGATAGTTTCTTTTTTAGTTTATTAATTATTATTTAGTTTCAACAGAAACAAGATTAAAAGGGAAGTACAAATTTTTGGGGAAAATCTATACAGCCACTATTTCTGATAAAGGTTGTAGAGGTCTGAAACTCTGAATAAGACAAGAGAGCACTTAAGGCTACCTATTCTATAGGTAGAGACCATGACTTTATTAGCATAGATTTGGATGATGGCTCTCTTCATCATTGGTGCTTGCTGAATGTTTGGTAGTAAAATAATCATAGGCAAGGATTGGAAGGTGGAGGGAGAGAAGTGAGAGACACTTGGTAGCAGGACAAGAAGGAGAGAGGCTAAAGACCCTGGACTTCAGAATCTAGGATACATCTTTGGCAGGCCATGTGGCAGCTTGCTTGCCTCCTTCACTTCTTCCCCTAAATACCAAGGACTTTGATTTATCCTGAATCTGGCTGACCCTGAGGCCCTCGAGGAAGCTAACCTGTACTTTACAAAAGGTTTCATTTCTAAAATATAAAAACAAAACAAACAAAAAAAAAAACTGTGTCAAATTTATAAAAATACAAGTCATTCCCCAATTGATCAATAGTCAAAGGATATGAACAAAAATTTCAGATGATGAAATTAAAGCCATTTTATTTATATGAAAAAATGCTGTACATGGCAACAAGAAGATTATATGATGATCGATTCTAATGTATGTGGTTCTTTTCAACAATGAGATGATTAAGTCTAGATCCAATGGTCTTGTGATAGAGAGAGGCATCTACATGCAAAGAGAGGACTGTGGATCACAAACATAGCATTTTCACTCTTTTTGTCATCTTTCACTTGCATTTTATTTTCTTTCTCATTTTTCCCTTTTTGATTTGATTTTTCTTATGCAGCAAGATAATTGTATACACATGTATGCACATATTTAGATTTAACATATATTTTTACCATGTTTAACAAATTTGGATAACTTGCCATCTAGGGGAGGGAGTGGGGGAAAAATTGGAACCAAGATTTTGCAAAGATTAATGTAGAAAAATTATCCTTGCATATGTTTCAAAAATAAGAAGCTTTAATAAAAAAAAAAGAAAAAGAAAAAGAAAAAAATGCTCTAAATCACAATTGATTAAATACAAATTAAAACAACTATGAGGAATCACCTCATTACTCTCATATTGGTTAAAATGAAAGGAAATTGTGGGGAATAGATGAGGTGAAGAACTTACAGGAATGTATGAATTCTTTTTCTGTATTTTATTATTTCTGTGTCTCCCCTATGACCTGTATATGTGCAGGCTCATATCTACTTGAGCCTTGGCCAGCTAGAAACATATTTACTTAACGTGAACTGATGAAATTTATTGGTATTTGACATTTATCAATATTTAGTCTATTAGCTGGATCACAGTCTGCTTGATTAAGCCTGAAGGCCTGACTTTGTTTCCCAGAAATCAGGAGATTTCAGGGAAACAGAAACCTTCCATTCCAATCTCCCCAAATAGCAACAACCAATTAGCTGCCTCCCTCTCCCCTTCTCAATGTTCTCTTACTTGTGATGTAATTTCTTGTATAAAAGCTATGTATCTTTACTACTTCTTTAGCCCTCCTACCGCGAGCTTATCTTGCAATGGGACGGCTCATCCTCCGGAGGCTTTTCAATAAATAACTTTTCTGCCTTCTACTGAGGGATCTCTGAGTAGTCATTTTGGGTAAGGGTCTTCTACATCCCTCACAAAATGATAATGATAAATATTGGAGGGGACGTAGGAAAAACTGGGACACTAATGCACTGTTGGTAGAATTATGAATTGATCCAACCATTCTGTAGAGTAATTTGGAACTATGCCCAAAGGGCTATAAAATTGTGCATCCCTTTGACCCAGCAGTGCCATTATCTGTATCCCAAGGAAACCTTAAAGGAGGGAAAGATCCACATGTGCAAAAATGTTTATAACAGCTCTGTATATGATTCAGTCAGAGTGGCCTACTTATAACAAATTCTATGTCTTTTGCTCAGGCGATTATTCCTCATGATTGGAATGTATCTCAACTCTACTTAGAATTCCTGGTTTCATGCAAAGTTCAGATCACATGCTGCCTCCTACATAAGCCCTTTCCTGATCCTCTCAGCTCCTATTGCTTCACTCACTGAAACTAATAGGCACTTAATTTGTATTTTGAATTCATTTAAATATTTACAAGTGTCAATCTTCCTAAAGATAGGAGCTATTCATTTTCCTGTTTGTATTCCTTGTATCTAAGAAAGTACTTGATATTTAATGAATGTTTGTTTATTGAATGATACTCAAGAGAAGTAGGGAAAAGTAAGAGGACATATAACTGGTCTTAACAACTTTAAGCCAAGAGACTCACATGGACTCTTTACATGTTAATCAGTAGTTGCAGGTGTGATTGTCAAGTCATTGTCTTAAAGATATTTAAAAATGGTGAAGAATAGAAAAGATATTATAAGATTAGAATAAAGAAAATATTGAGAGATAAAAGAAAAAGAAAGAAAGGAAGAAAGAAAGAAAGAAAGAAAGAAAGAAAGAAAGAAAGAAAGAAAGAAAGAAAGAAAGAAAGAAAGAAAGAAAGAAAGATGGAAGGAAGGAAGGAAAAAAAGGAAAGAAGACAGATCAGGTTGTGATTGTACATTATAGGCCCAGTATACTTAATTTTTATTCTTAACAAAATTCTACATCATATTGTTAAAGGGATAGTTAGGAACAGCTAGAAGATGAAGCAACAGAAACAAAAAACTATATAGTTTCACCAAGAACAGTTCATGCTACAGTAATCTCATTCTCTTTTGACAAGTTCAGTAAATCAGGGAAATGATGAAGGAATCTACACAGAAAGATGCAAATATGCCTAAGTTTGAGCAAACCATTTGTCAAATTCCCTTGTTCTATTGTTATATACCAGAAGGAGAGGCTACAGAATAGCATATAGTTAAGTTAATTTAGTTTGAATATTATAACTCAAGTTCTAGTCATTAATAATTCAAAGTGAACCAGGAAGAACGCTTCAAATAGAGTAATTCAGGGTTCTGTACTTGGTCCTATTTTATTTAACATAATTATTAATGACTTAAATAAGACACAGATGACATATTTATGAAATATATACAGATGACATAAATCTGGGAGACATTTAACCTATTAGATGAGTACATCAGAATCTAGATATATCCCATCAGAGTAGAATATTGGAAATAATCTAATAAAATGAAATTCAATAGGAATAAAGTTAAAGTAGTTTTACATTACATTTTAAAATATCTCACAGCAACTATATAGGAGAAACTGGATAGACAACAGCTTATCTGAAAACCAGTTTCAGATCCATGTGTTCAAAAGAACAGCATTGGCATATAAAAGTTCACATAATCAAATATCATTTAAAAACAAACAAACAAAATTATAGTGTCAAGAACAGTAGAGCTAATAGTCCTGCTATACATGTTATGATCTGAAGTCTAAATTCAAAAGTTCTCCAACTTGATAGGGCCTGTTAGAACTTGTATTCTAGTAGACTCAGCTTTGACAACTCCAATATCACTGCCATACCAAAATGAATTATTATATTTGGATTTTTTTAGTGGTGATAGTATTAGGGATAAATAAAGATGTATTGAAGAAAAGGATATTCGATAGTTAATACATAATTGTGAAAAGAGAACAAATATTCAAGAAAATGTAAAATAAATTAAAATAATATAATAATCATGTTATCTTTTATATTCTACCATCCAAAAATCTCATTATTTTTTGAAACATTATTTTGATTTATATTATTTCAAATCATTTAAATAAAATCATTCTTTCTCTTCACATTTTAGAGGAGTTAGCATAATTTTAAAAAAATTCACTAATTAATTAAAATTTCATTTTGTTGATGGATATATGTGCTCAATTTAATTCAAGAAAATTTTTATTCATTTGTTTTTTTCTTGGGGTTCATTGCTGAGTCTTTCTCCCTGATACGGGAGACTATGCTGATAGTGTTGAATGCAAGAAGCAACTAATGAGATACAAAATTATGTAGTCTTTATATTGGAATAAATCTGAAATTTCTATCCATATGTCCATAGTAGAGTAAATTTTAATGCAATAACTAATTGCAATAAAATATGTTTCATTTCAACATGTATTGTGCTATTATTTTCAAAGATAAACTGGATTAAAATTTAGCAGAAATGATTTGAAACTCAAATTTCATTTTTGTTTTATTTGTATAATATTCATAATTCATACTACTACTATAAAATATTTATTTGTTTACTCTAAAGTAATATTTTTAATCCCACTGCATATCTGCTGAATATAAGATTTTATTGCATAATTTTGGGTCACTATACTCTCTATTGTGCCAAAGTTTTGAGATAACTATAAACAGAATTCTGAATTTAAAGACAAATCAATGCCATTCTTTGGTGTCTTATGAACTGCAGGGCAAGCTCCCCGCACACATACCTTTTTCTTTTTGTATTTTTTTTGAAGATTTATTTAAATTAAAAAGTGAAATTACACATAATTTTATAAAGTACTTTGCAGGATAAATTGAAGATATTTTAGAGTAAAGACATGAAGATTAAAGTGGAACAAAGAAAGCTTCTTTTTAATTTTATTTTAAATTTATGAAATAAAATAAGCATAGTACTTTAGCTGAGATATGAAGAAATCCAGTGGTGCTCTCTTGATTAAAAATGTAGGACATTTGGAAACTACATTCTAACTAGACATTTTTAAGTGTATTCAATCTGATTAGGTACCTGTCACCCTTATATATGTTATGAGTTATAATCTAGGAAATCAAATCCCATTTACAGATGCCACTTTATTTGAGAGATATTAAATTTCCAAATTGTGCCTATTCTTCATCTTTTGTTTTCAATGAGTAACAATGAAGAAGACAATTTTCTTTTTTTTTTGTTTTCTTACTTACTTATTTACAAATAAGTGACTTTCATACAATATCTCTGGAAGCAGGTATTCTAGACTCTCTATTTAAAGACCTCTAGTGTTAAGAAACTCACTATCTACCAAAGCATAAAATTCAACTTTCGAATGTACCAATTCTTAATAGAGTTCTTGTAAAGAACTAAAATCTGCTTCTCTTTAACTTTCACCCAATTGCTACTAATTCTTCTTGAAACCAAGTAGAACTAATATAATCTCTTTTCTATATAACTGGCTTTTAAATACTTAAAAACTATAATATTCATTTTAAATTTTCACTGGGGTAATTACCCAAGTTCTTTCAATTGAGGGTGAGTAAAATGCCTTTTATCTGTTTCTCTCATTGTATTTTGAATTGTTATGAAATGACGCCTGAATGTGAAGAGTGAAGATTCATAGAGTACTATGAAATAAAAATGGGAAGATAGAAATAAATTATAAAAAGCTTTCAATGGCAAATATGAATTTATAGAACCCCATCACAGACTATTTTTTCAATATGTAGATGAGATTGGGTCTCTGTGGTGAGGAGGTTCAAATTACTATCTGTATTCTTGTATGTACTATCTAAAATTATATGTGGCATAATACTCCAATGAAATATTTACTTTTAGTAATTTAATTAGAAAACATTAATTTTTAAAATTTAACTTAATTTAGAAATTAGAAATTAGAATTATAAATATTAAATAAATTAGAATAATAAAATTAAAAATTTAATTAGAAAACTCTAAGACTTTAACTAAAATATACCAAGACCAATAATAATAAAACATATTACCATCATCTCTTCAGACATGTTTCTCATTTCCCTGGATCTACATCTTATCAATACTCTGAAACAAACTGCCAGGACTATCTTTCTTCCAACTGAAGCTGAACTCAGAGCATTTTTAATTTCATTATCACCACATATTTACTGTGTGTTGTGGAGGCTTGTGGGAGATAATTGGGGAACATTTGGCGCCCTCTACTAGTCTGCAGAAGGTAAAGTGTGAGTCTTTCTCAATTGTTGTTGTTCTTTGTATATTCTTAGATTAGAGATGGATTTCTTTTTGACTGAAAGGAATGATTTCCCTCTCAATGGAAAGAACTCCTGCTTCCACTGCCTCTTAAGGATAGTTTTTTCTATAGAGCTAAATAGCTTTTTAAAGGCAACTTTTCATTGAGTCAGTGACTAAGGATCCTCTAATTCAATCAAAATGATTCAAAAACTTCCTCATATTTACTAAAGAAACAACTAAGTATGGATATTACTTTATAATTCCTTTACAAATTGTGAAAGGAGTCACAAACAATTCCATAGCCTTTATTTTTTATATTTTATTTTTTTCAAACATGAAAAGATAGTTTTTAGCATTCATCTTTGCAAAACATTGTGTTCTATTTTTTTTCTCACTCTCTTCTCCTGTCCTCAGGACTGCAAGCAATCCAATGTGGATTAAATATGTGCTTTTCTTCTAAACAAATTTCCATATTCATCATGCTGCATGAGAAAAAAAAAAAAAAACTGATCAAAAGAGAAAAAAAAAACACAAGAAAGAAAAAAATCAAATAAACAAACACCAACAACAAAGATGAGAATACAATTCTGTGATCCACAATTCCATCTCCATATTTCTCTCTCTGGTTGCATATGGCACTTTCCATCAGAAGTCTACTGAAATTATCTTGAATGACCTCATTGTTAAAAGAGTCAAGCCCACCCAAGTGATCAACACATAATCTTACTTTATTCTGTCCAAAGTTCTGTTGGTTCTGCTCATTTCACTTAGCATGAGTTCATACAAGTCTTTCCAGGCTTTTCTAAAATCAGCCTGCTCATCATTTTTTTTTTTTTTTTACAGAAGAGTGATATTCCATTACATTAATATACCATAACTTATTCAGAAATACTCCCACTGATGAGTATCCATTCAATTTCAGGTTACCTGCCATTACAAAAAGGGATGCTACAAATATTTTTCCACTTATGGGTACTGTCCCCTTTTTTATGATTTTTTTGGGATACAGACCCATAGAAACACCGCTCCATTAAAGGGTATGCACATAGTTCCAAATTTTTCTCCAGAATGGTTGAATCATTTCACAACTCCACAATCAATTCATTAGAATCATACTTTTCCCACATCCTCTCTAACATTTATCAGATTCTTTTCCTGTCATCTTAGCCAATCTGATTATTATGAAGTGATACCTCAGAGTTGTTTTAATTTGAATTTATCTAATCAATAGTTATTTAAGGCATTTTCATATGAAGAAATGACTTCAATTTCTTCATCTGAAAATTCTCTGTTCTTATCCTTTGTTTATCAATTGGGGAATGATTTATTTTGTTATAAATTTGAATCAATTCTCTATATAGTTTAGAAATGAAACCTTTATCAGAAACACTGGCTGTAATTTTTTTTTCCTCCTGCTCTCTTTTTTCTCTTCTAATCTTAGCTGCATTGGTTTTATCTGTTGAAAAACTTTTCAATTTAATGTAATAAAAATAATTCATTTTGAATTTCATGATGTTCTCTAAATCTTTATTCATCTATAAATTCTTCCTTTCTCCACAGATCTAAGGTAAGTTTTTAGCTGGTTGTATTGTTGTGAAACAGGTACGTTTTAAATGAGGCAAAGGATTTCCAAAATCAATCAACTCATTACTGGCAAGACAAAAGACAATGATGATAATAGCAGTAACAGTAATGAAGATGATGATGATGTTACCACACACACCAAATACTCAGAATTTTCAAGATACAAGGAGCACAATTTTTTTCAAAATATAGAACATACAAAATTCAAAATTATTTTTAAAAGACATAAAAATCAAAGCCTTTTAAAATAGGGTGGTTGTAAAAATAACATATGCATATGATTGTGAATGTGAGCATTAATCTCTCTGGTACCAGATTTATCCCAAAGGTATTTTCATTAAGACTAGAAAAATTGAGATTATATCATACCATTTTATTCAATTACAAGATAGTTATTTTTATTCATCTATGCAATACTACACAAAACATTAAATACAAAAGAATAATATCAGGGGAGTAATTTTTCCCAAACCCACTTCTATATAAAGTTATTTCAAAAGTGGAGACAAATGAAATGAAAATTAATTAACTAATATTTTTATAGTTCTTTATGACCTACCTAATAGTTTCACAAATATTAATTTATTTTATCTCAGTAAATTTATTTTTGGTTGCAGAAAAGTATAATTCTTGTCATATATAAAAGAGTATGACTTGATCAATGTTAAATCATCAATAAGTGTTAAATCACTAGTAGTAAAAAGAACTGAAATTCAGATTTTTCATTAACTTTTCATAGCATAACTAGGAAAAAAAGTATAAAATCTATTTAAATTCAATTTCCTAAGAACTTCCTAAGCACCTTCTAATTATGAAGTTCTATTAATAATCCTTTGATTCAGGGATTTTATAAATTAATCATTTACTCCCAAGGTTTTTTCTAGGACAATGGGAAATATTTTTTATCTCTAAACCTAAGTCAATGCCTTGTAAATAATAGGGGTTTAATTCATGTTTAATGAATTGAATCACATACTGCCCTGATCTTCAGTCATCATTTATAGTCTCATAGCAAGTCCAGTGAAAGATAATGTTTGCTTAAAGTGACTTAATGGTAAATCCCTTTTTTAGACATTCCTGAATCATAAAATCTATAGGCTGGGCCTGAGATGATCAATCTAAGCAAGTTTGTACATAAATATGAATACTTATTATGCCATGACTGATAACTAACCCTCAGCTTTTGGAAAATCTAGTGAGGGAAAAAACACTATTTCCTGAAATAACTCATTCCACACGAAACTTTCTGAAAGATAGCTAATAGATATGACAATTCTTGGTTGAGCCTCCATTATGCCCTTAATAAATGCTCTAAAAAAAAAACCCAGCAAATAACTATTTTTCACATGGTTCCTTTAATATTCCCTCTGAGATCAAGCTGAACAAATACAATTCTATTTTTGAATGATAGACCTTGAAATATTAGCAGTCCTTTATACTGTACCTATATAATTTTCTCCTAAATATAAACAATTTCACATCCTTCAATCTCTCCTCAAATTGCATCATCTCCAGTCCTCTCCCCATTCTGATCATCATCTTCAGATTATGATCCAGATTGTCAATGCCATTCAAAAAATGTGAATTTTAAAGTAGAATATAATATTATATAGGTGTTCTGATCAAGGGTGAGCAGCATAATTAGTACAAAAGTTCAATTTCTACATTGACAGTCTCTTTGACATCATACTTTTAAAAGTTTGAATATATATAATAGTATTTTAATATTTTTAGCATGCTCATTAAAGAAGTTAATAAACTTAGTTACTTCTGATCCAAATGGAGAAAGATGAAAAAAGCATAAGAGGTGGTGGGTAAGTACTTATTGGGGAAAGCCAATCCACAAAAATGTTCAGTATCAGTTATAAAATTACTATGGAAATGAATAAGAAAAATAAGATATGTAATTTCACGTTGTTCACTGCTTAGTGAATAAAAGAAAAAGAAAAAGAAAAGGAATAAAAAAGTCCAATAGTGTTAAAAGGAAAGAGAATAAAGTTCATTAAGGTAGAGGTAGGAGGCAGGGAGAACTAGTTTCCTTCTCAGGAGGTATCTTGTTAGGATGGAAAGGTGCTGAAGTTCTGGTTTGCATTGACAGTAAGAGAGAAAGAGAGAGAGAGGGAGGGAGAGGGAGAGGGAGAGAGGGAGAGGGAGAGGGGGAGAAGGAAAGGGGAGAGGAAGGGGGAGAGGAGAGAGAGAGGGAGAGGAGGAGAGGAAGGGGGAGAGGGAGAGGAGAGAGGGAGAGGGGGAGAAAGAGAGGGGGAGAGGAAAGGGGAGAGGGAGAGGGGGACAGAGAGGGAGAGGGGGAGAGAGAGGGAGAAGGGGAGGGAAAAGGAGGGAGGGAGAGGGGGAGAGGGAGAGGGAGAGGGAGAAGGAGAGGGGGAGGGAAGAAAAAAGAGAGAAAAGAGAAAGACGAGAGGAGGGAGGGAAACAGAGAGAGACAGACAGAGATTGACAAACAGACAGAGATCATTCAGATTTACTAGAATTGCTTACAGCTGTCCTGATAGGAATAATTTATTACAATCCCCTCATTCGACAGATAAGAAAATTGAAGCTCAGAGAAGAATTATGAGGTGTGCATAATTCACATTGCTGGTAAATGATAGAATTTGACATAAAACAAAGGTCCCATGATGACCTCTTTGGTATTCTCATTGTACCAAATATACTCTTTCCTTTTAGATCTACACCTATAGAATGTCATTGGTATTTCTCTAAATCCAAGAAAATGTTAACAAAAACCTGATCCTAAATTAAAGCTTATAACATTCTTTTAATTCTTTCATGCCTCTATCATGCCTCTAGAATTGTGCTTATGTGTAGTGATTTCTAGTAGTTCTTATCTTTGGAAGCCAAAACATTCTTTAAAAAAGCAACACAAATTTGAGGGGTGAGGGTGAGGTGGAGTACAGAGAATGCAAGAAGTAGTCTAGTCAGTCAACTAAGATATACCTAGTCATTTTTCAAAACAAGGCAGAGTGCCAGAAACCTGGTCATGAATTAACTAGAACTATTTAAGGCCAAATCTCATTTACACTCCAAAGCCC
Source organism: Antechinus flavipes (assembly GCF_016432865.1). NCBI lineage: Eukaryota > Metazoa > Chordata > Mammalia > Dasyuromorphia > Dasyuridae > Antechinus > Antechinus flavipes. The sequence continues at coordinate 113,976,144 of NC_067400.1, read as the reverse complement.
AGCTTTTGCAGCTGTTGGCATATATTCTGCATCATCGGCTTCACCTGCTCTTCCTTTGACATTAGTATAAACATCTAAGCACAGAATGCTGCTTCAAGTATAACTTTAAATTTATGGTTCTTATCGTTTCTTCCATCAAAATGCTCTACTACCAAATATTTGGGTAGAAAATTATTTTTGTTTAAATTTTTTTTTAAAGAAATAAGAATTAATTAGCAATTGGATACTAATGATTTCCTGACTACCTTGAGTGTAAATACTTTCCAAATCCCCTGTAAATGTCATAGCCCATGTTAAATATTATGACTGAATATTGTATTTAATTAAATATAATATTCATCATTGAAAGCCAAATAATAATAAGCCTGTGACTAATGTAAAGGAACTTTTTCCCTGGTGTCTGTAATTTGATATTTTACCTCATATCAATAATTCATTCTTATGGAAATGAAATATTAAACTGACAATTAAGTTCATTTGATGCATGCATATCAAAAATTACTCTCAAGTTCTAAATTATGAATTTTACATCTGACATTCTCCAATATGTGTTGATAACAAATGGAAAACCTCTCTTTGCTACAGCCTGCTAAATAATCTCTATTAACTTGATGGTAAATGTCCTATCATGCTGTGTTTACACAAAGCACTGCATGTATTATGGATCAGGTGTAGGAAAAATACCATTTAATTGGCTGTTACTTATATTAACATGGATATGAAGAACACATCATTAGCTTAGAAGATAACCTTCAAATTAGCTTGATTCTTTTTGTTATGGGGGTTTGCATGAATTAATAATGATATTTTGTTTCTATATAGTAGCCAGGGATTTTATCATTAAATTAAAAACAAAACAAAAACTGCTGAGTCTCCTAATCCACTGCCTTACAAATCTCAACCATATCCCAAGTTTATATGTAATCAAGAAGTATGAAAACTTTCTATAATCAATTTTTAAAAATATCTGTATTTGTTTGTTTATCACATTAGTCTTTATTACTTATCGGTTGTACAAAAAGAATCATGTTGTTGAATTAAGATAACATTAATTTATATAGCCCAAAAATACTAAATGAGAGGCAAATAATTAAAGCTTTTTTTTTTTTTTTTTTTTTTTTTTTACAGGCTGTAGCCTGTGAATAGAAGCATGTTCTTTCTCTTAAAAAAAAAAAAAATCTTTAGGTTAGCACAATGAATTGTTAGATGAATTTAGAAGTTGTATAGAACTGTGTGCCTCAACAAATGTGACTCATTTGTTGAAAAAAGCCTGATTGCATTTGTCTGATATTTGAGAGATCACAAGGGATGGTGGAAAAACTCTAAATTTGCCACCTGAGATTTCAGGTTTAAATGTCACTAACTACTGAGTAAACTTAGGAGAATACCTTACATTCTCTGGGTGGCAGAGTCCCTTATCTATAAAAGAGCTAGATTACACAACTTATAAAGATACTCTTATTAATGAGTAAATCAAATTATAATAAAGTATAGACTGCATTACACTTTAAAGTATGTGGTCTGCAATAATCCTTGTTTTTTATTTGAGTTTGACATTACTGATAGTAAGAGAAGTTATGAAAAAAAAAATCAGAATGAAAGGGAAGTAGCATCGTCAGGTCTCAAACTATATTACAAAACAACAGTCTTCAAAACCATTTGGTACAGGTCAAAATACAAAATTTTAATAGATCAGTCCAGGCAAGGGAGAAGCAGTTAGATTGTCCAATGTGTAGAGTATGGAATTATGAACACATAATTTTAATGAAATTGAAAGAAATTTGCATAAATAAAATCAATGAATCTAAGTTAAGAAGGGAAGCAAATGCTGGGAAAAATCGTTTTATCAAATTACTCAACTAAAATATATAGGATTATCCTAAAGTTTTAGGGAAGTTACAAGTTTTAATAGTTTGTAATCAAAAGTATAAAATAAAAAATGCTTTAAAAACTTATAGCTTCCCTAAGACTTTGGGATACTCTGTAAAAACAACAAAGGTATGAGATCAAAAGATATTTATGTTAAAAGAGCAAATATAAAAAAGTAAAAAAAAAATTAATGTTTCTGTTAACTGAAAAGTAAATCAAAGAAACACTCAGGTTTTCCTTTATGCCTGAAAAATTGGAAAAAATGAAAAAAAAAAAAGACAGGAACAGTCAATGTTGGAGGAGTTGTGGGAAAATAAGCATACTTATTCACTATTAATGGAGATGTTATTAGTAAAAAAAAAATGGAAAGCAATTTTGAATTATGCATATCAAGTGACAATTCTTATATGCATCTCAGAATTGCACTTATCTATCTACCTCAAGGAATTCCTAGATTTAAAAAGTCTCTCTCTATATTAAAATATCAATAGCAGCACTTGCTGTCATAGAAGAGATGTAAAAACAAAGTAGATGCTCTTCTACTGGAGAATGGTTTAGTAAATTATGACAGGTGAAAATAGCAAAATGATATTGTTTGCTAAGAAAAGATAAATCTGAGAAATTAGTAAAACACTTAAGTAATTTCTCTGGAATATGTGTTCTTAATCTGAGGGTCTGTAAACCTTTCTTTATATATATATATATATACACATATATTTATACATACATACACTTATATATGTATATATGTATATATATATGCACACATATGTGCATATATGTGTGAATGTTTGTGTATGTATGTGTAGATGGGTAGGGAACATGAAATAATTGGTTTACTTTGTAATTCTATTGTGTTATCTTCCCATATTAGATAGTAAGCTTTTTGAGGGCAGAGAATGTCTTTCTAAATATGTATCCCCAGCATTTAGCATATTTACTGATATATAGTGAGTACTTAATATGTAATAAATTGATCCTGTGGGTTTTATATATTTATATATATTTTATGTATTTATAAACATACTCAAAATATTAAGAAGGGATTCACCATCTTCAAAGTGCCATGACACACACATACAAAAAAATCAAGAATTATTGAGCTTTTAAGGTTTTGTCCTTGATAAACTGAAACATGTAAAACTGCTCGAAAGATCTCCTAGACGATATATATGGATGTGCACTAACAATAAAGCACCTATATAATGCCTATGAAACTTAAAAGGTTGTAATGTAGGATGAATATTTTATTATATAAAATTTTGATTTCCCCATGGCTACATATAATAAAAGAATTGTAAAAGATTAAATTCATGTCAGTCTCCTAGATGTCATTTTTCCCTGAAATATTCAAACAATACAAGTAAAATCATTTGTTTTAAAACTTAAATTATATGAAAAACCATTAGGAGATTGCAACATAGATTCCTTTCCTCCAAAATGAATCACCATCATGCATTTAACCTTTCCCTGTAGCTTTTTTCTTTAAAGTCATCTAATCATTACAAGATCTATACTCTTTTGTTAGAATACTAAATAATTCTATTTCAAGAACTGAAATTGAAATCTGATTATCTCCTCTGAGCAATGAATAAAGGTCAAATGCTTATATTCAATCTATCAACTTTGTGGCTGTCTTTAAACTACTAATGCTTTTTTTTTTTAAGTTTTTATTGACTTTTATTCATTTTCTAACCTTCAGGTTAATGAAAATGCTCTGTAACAATCATGGAGGGAAACATTTTGTAAGCTTAGGTTATCTGAAATAAGAGAATAAAATGTGCCTCTATATTCTTTATTTGTCAATAATAATTCTATGTGTTGAACCAGGTAGTACATGACTACTATAGCCATTCCTAATTCAGTAGCATAGTTCAATCAATTTTTCAAATTTCTTCCCCAGTCTTTTTAATTTACTATATCATTTTACTATTCCAATAATTATTAAAAAGAGGTAGGGAACATGTTAAATTAATTTGAACATAATAGAACCACAATTCATGGAACTTGCTTAAAATAGCAGTAATAGAGCCCAGATGTGCTCACTCCAAGTTCTATGTCCTTGGCACTAGTCCATCCTTGATTCACACAATACATTGAAAAATATATGTGTTTCTGAAGATGGAAATTATTTCAAAGGTACTGAGTGCTCTTTGAGGTAGTATATGGAGTATAAATTCAAGGTAGTTTCATAGGATCAAATATGTCACTAAAGCCTTTAAAATTGCAAACTCCCTTAGCACCAACAAACTCACAGAGCACTCAATGTAAATTAAAAGTGGCAAACAGAATCCTCCTCAGGGAGCAGTAAATCATGCCATTCAGGGTTCTGTGTAGTGCAGTGTTGTGTGGTGGGATGTGCTGCCCTGGGGATCAGATGACCTGTATCTTTCAGCAACTCAGCCTTGTAGTGGTAAGGAGATAATAAGGTACACAGAGATTGTGCTTAAAAACAAACAAACAAAAATACTCTGGCATTAACATTCATGGGCAATCATTTTTCCCTACTATTTCTTTTGGTTTCATCAGTGATACTCCTGAGAAACTAGGGCCAGGACTAGCATTCTTTCTCTCCCTTCAACACATAACGCATATTTAAAATTAACACTACTGGAACCACCAATTTTTTTTTTATATCACAGATGATCCTATTGTTTCTACAACTCCATTTCATCTCAGTATCCATAAACTTTTTTTCAAACAGGGATTTAGAAAGGAAAGTCTCAACATTTGTGTTTTTTTAAATTAAAAAAAAATATTTATTTGATTTTTTCCACAGTCACATTCAAAATATTGTTGTAAAGATTTTTAAGCTCTAAGTTCTCTTCCTTATCCCCCCTCACAATTAAGAAACCACATGTGAACATGTGAAGTTAAACAAAACATTCCATAAAAGTCAAGAAAAAAAAAAGAATTGGGCTCAGGCTATGGAAGAGCTCAAAAGGGATTTTGAAAGTCAAATAAGAGAAATATGGATCTCCTGCCCTAATGAAAATAAAAATACTTAAGAAAAATTAAGTAAAAATAGAGAAATAGAGTAATAGAAAATGCTTCAATCTTCATCATAAGTTTTTCAGAGTAGGTGTGGAGGATTATACTATTGAGAACAATGCCATTTGTAGCTGGTCATCTCAGAACATTGCTACTTTCCATTTAGTTAATTTCATTTTTTTCATGGAGAACTTTCCAGTTTTTTTTTTCCCCTGAGAGCATCCTGATCATCATTTTCCAGAGAAAAATAATATTCCATCAAAGAAATTTGCTTCAAAATTTTACAAGACTATTGCTAATTGTATTTCCCCCATTTATTCTCTTTCTCTCCTTTTATCTTGTCCCTTCTCCAAAGTGTTTTGTTATTGACTACACCCTCCCCCAATATACTCTCACTTTTACCACTGTCTCCCCTCTTCCCATAACACATGTACCTTTATTAAGTACATGTTATTTCCTATTTGAGCTAGTTCTGATAAGAGTAAGGTTTACTCATTCCCCCTCTTCACTGTAAAAAAACATTTTCTTGCCTTTTTTTATGACAGATAATTTGCGCTATTCTACTTCTCCCTTTCTCTTTCTCCCAGTACATTCCTCTCTCACTCTGTAATCTCATTATTTTCTAAAAAGAAAAACGCTATTATCCCTTCATATTCAATTCACACCCTTGCCCCTGTCTATAGATACTCTTTCTAACTGCCACAATGATGATAACTTTCTAATGAATTTCAAGTATCATCCTTCCATGTAGGAATGTAAACAAATAAACCTTATTAAACTCCTTATTATATCACTCTCTTGATTATCTCCTTATGTTTCTCCAGAGTCCTATAGTTGAAAATCAGATTTTCTATTCAACTCTGATCTTTTCATCCCAAATGCTTGAAAATCCTGTTTCATTGAATGATCACCTTGTCCTCTGAAGTATATTAAGATTTGTTGGATAGGTGATTTTTAGTTGCAATCCTAGCTCCATTGTTCTCTAGAATATTATATTCCAAATTATGGGTTATCCTGACTGTGGCTCCACTATACAAGATTTTTTTTCTGAATGCTTGCAATATTTTCTTCTTGACCGGGAAATTCCAGAATTTAACTATGATATTCCTAGGAGTTTTTATTTTGGGATCTCTTTCAGGTGGTGATTGGTGGATTCTTTCAATGTCTATTTTAACCTCTTGTTCTAGAATATCAGGACAGTTTTCCTTGATAATTTCTTAAAAGATGATACCAGGCTCTTTTTTTAATCATGACTTTCAAGTAAATCAGTAATTTTTAAATTATCTCTCCTGGATCTATTTTCCAGGTCAATTGTTTTTCCCATGAGATATTTCATTAAAAAAAAATATTTTCATGTTTGTAGTTTTCCTTTGTTGTATCTTTATTTCTCATAAAGTCATGAGCTTCCATTTGCTTAATTATATTTTTAAGGAATTATTTTCCTCAACAAGCTTTTGTACCTCCTTTTCTGATTGATCAAATTTTGATTTTTAATGCATTCTTCTCCTCATTAATTTTTTTTTTCCTTTTGCTCCTCTCTCAATTATTTCCCTAATTTTTCCTCTATTTCTCTTAATTGATTTTCCAAATCCCTTTTGAGCTCTTCCATGGCCTGAGCCCAATTCTTACTTTTCTTGTAGACTTTGGATGTAGGAGCTTTGACTTTGTTATCATCTTCTGAGTGTGCTTTACAATCCTCCTTGCCACCATATTAACTTTCAATGGTCAGAATTTATTTTTCTGCTTATTTTCCTAGCCTGTTGCTAGGCGTTTAACTCTGTTAAAGTAGAAATCTCCTTTCATAGTGGAGGGTGCACTGTCCCAAGCCTCATTGGTTGTGTGCATCTGTTTTCAGAAATCCTTCTAAGAATCTAAACACAAGCATTTTTCCTGCCTTGGACTGTTAGTTGTGTCCCCACCCTACTGTAGCTGTAAGATCTTGTGTGCTTGCCAGTGCTGGACTCTGCTGATGGGATTGCACTTGGGAAAACACACCAGACTCCCACCTCATTCTACACTTACCTTCCCAGTCCTCCTTGGTGTCCCCAGGTTAAGATGTCCAGTAGTGTCCAGCAGTGCTGTTGATTCTGAGGTCCCACTTGGCTGGAGCAAAGCCTGTGCTGGAATTGTGTGCTGGGATCATACCCTGGTTCCACAAATCTTTTTTTCTGATTTTCCAGGTTTTCTTTGGTGTCTCCAGGCTGACAAGTCTGGAAACCACCAGCATTGCCACTAATGCAGAGGTCAGACCCAGATTAGGCTGGGGTTGGGTCCAAGGCTACACCTGCATTCCTACCCTGGAGTTATAAAATTTTTCTGCAGAATTTCTAAGTTGCCTTCTGCTGGAAAATATCCTTCTTCATCTTTTTGAGTGTTCTAATACTCTAAAATTTGTGTAGAATCCTTATTTAAAGGAATTTAGAACAGTTTGATGGAGAGGTTGGGCAAATTCCTGCCTTTACTCTGCCATCTTGGCTCTGTCCCTGAACATCTTGTTCAAAAAAATAAAATTAAATTAAAAAAAAAAAACTACCAAGATGGTAAAGTAAAGGCAGGGATTCATCTGGGCTCTCCCCCAGATCTATACAAATGTCTTTACATAATGAGTCTAAACAAATTTAAAATGATAGAATCATAAAATGATGGATTGAGACCCTTTTCCAATTCAAGGCAACCTAGAAGTTCAGGAAAGGTCTATTGCACCAGGGTGAGAGCAAATGCTATCCATTGCATACTATGTCAACACAGACTGACCTCTAGCAAAAAAAAAAAAAAAAAAAAAAAAAAAAAAAAGGAGCAGGCTTTGGGGTGACTGAATCAGTTGCAGCAGTGATGGTTTCCAGACATTCAGCCTATGGCTAATGAGAGCATTGTACAATGACTTAGAGGGACATTTAGTGGAGTCAGCTTGCTGGCTTGAGGGGCAGAACTCTGTTGTATCACCTATACTTTCATCTGGCTCAGAGTCATAAGTCTCAGTTCCAGTGTGTAGAGGAACAATTGCAGAGCAAAGCTTGTAGCTCCAATTGAAAAGGTACCCTGCAAACAGTTACAGTTTGGAAAGAGGTAGTTCACAATATTGGTACACAGAACAGATGAGAAGAAAACACACCTCTCCCTATATTGTACTCCTTGGAAGAGTCCAAAACTTATAGGTCTCTAGGATTAATTCTTAAAAAAAAAACTTCACAAAACACTACATTTTTGGACAGTGTCCCCTTCACTTGGGAAGCAAAACCCCAAATAGATTTAGGAATCAAGGAAAGGTCTGGAAATATGAGCAAAAAAAATTCTGACCATAGAAAGTTATTATGGTGACAAGGGAGATCAAAACACACACTCAGGAGACAATAAAGTCAAAATTTCTGTTTTTCAAGTCTCCAAAAAAAATGAATTTGTCTAAGGCCAGGGAAAAGCTCAAAAAGAATTTTTAAAATTAAGAAAGAGAGATAGAGGAAAAATTGAGAAGAGAAATGAGAGTGATACAAGAAAATCATAAAAAAGTCAATAGCTTGGTTAAAAAAGGTACCAAATATTTTAAAATATTACACTTTAAAAAACAAAATAGCACAAAAATGTAATGAAGAGAAGTATATTTTGAAAGCAGAATTATTCAAATAAAAAAAGAAAGAAAAATTCACTGAAGAGAAAAATGTCTGTAAAAGAACAATTGGCCAAACAAAAAGAAGCTTTTAAAGCTCATCCAAGAAAATAATTAATTAAAAGTTAGAACTGGTCAAGTGAAAGTTCATGACTTTATGAGATATCAAAAGAAAAGAAAAAAAATCAAGTAATTTTAAAACAGTAGAGAAATAAAAGAAAATGTGAACTATTTCATGAATCCAGAAGAGAGAATCTGAAGATCCTGGAGTATATAAAAGTCATGTTGAAAAAAAGTCTAGAAATAATTTTTTCAAAAAAGTATCAAGGAAAACTGCCCTAATATTCTAGAAGTAAGGGTAAAAAGAATGGAAAGTATTCAGCAATCACCTTCTGGAAGGGAAGTCAGCACTGAGCAGAAAATCATACAGGCATCATCTTCCTGTCTCAAAAAAATCTTTTCCCACATCTCTATTGCCTATAACTCTATTTTGGATTTCCTATAGCTAAGGAACCTATCCATATCTATGGAAATCAATCCTTCATAGTCTTTTCACTCGTCATCTTCAGGAAAAGTCCATTCCTTGATTTGTATTTGTCCTGGTCTTCCTGGTGTGTGGTTCTGCTATAGAAAAGTATTAATAACTTCCAAACAGTATTAATAACTTCCAAACATTTACACAGAGGACTAAAGTATATTTAGTATTTAAAACTCTGAACCAGCTCTGCAAGTGACTGTGTTTTTATAATGATCTACTATGCATAATTTGGCTATTATCAGCAATACAATGATCTAAGACAATTCTGTAAGATTTATGATAAAAGATATCCCATCTCCAGAGTTGGAGGTACAGGATGAGACCCCCCCCCCAACTGTTCTAGCCATAATAATAAATGTTCCGGATAGATCATGGATGTTTGGTATTCTTAGTTAAATTATTTCTTTTGTCTTTCCTATCTTTTCACTCCCCATCTAATTCTTTGTGTTGACCTCAGGAGTCACCACCTCTAATATCACTGACCCTGTTCTCATGCTTTGTTTTCTTACTCTAAGTGCCATTGATTATGGGTTTCATTGGTATGTATTTTCATCCGGGAAATTGGAGACATATATTGTTTTTTTTTTTTTTTCCCTCAGAACACAAGGGTGCCCAGAGAAGTTATTGATTACATATCAGTAATCATATCAAGATACAGTTAAGATTTTTAGTTGCAAACTCTCTTCTGAAAGATACAGATTTGTCATATAGAAAATACGGTTTCTAATTAACTGGATACAGGATAAAAAAGATAGAATTAAAATTTCAGGCCCATTGTGTTATATAAAGCAAAAATGTACATCTTCTGAGTTTTTAGTAATCACACTATGGAATAGAAATCATAAGGCACTTATTAAACACCTATTATTTGCTAAGTACTGTGGTAGGCATTAAAGACATAAAGACATGTGTGTATCACTCTTCAAGTAGTTTACATTTTATTGGAGCAGATAACACAGAAGCATAGATCTATAACTTGACAGTGAAGTAACCCCAGAGGTCAACTAGTCCAACACCATCATTTAATATATGAGAAAATTGAGATCCAGGCAGGTTTATTTTATCAATGGACACATGAATTGTAAGATAAGTATAAACATTATATATAAAATGAATATGAGAGGATTTTTAGTTGGGATAATACTCAGAATGAAGGGAATTGGATCCTCATGGACTTAGAAAAGAAAGATTGAAAGTAAAAGAGAGGCTGAAAATGGTTAATGTTAGAGAGAAGATGGACTGCACCAGACATGGGTGACAGGTGATGGCAATGCGTACAAATAGCAAATAAATGTCATGAAGAGAACTAATATATAAAGGATGGAAAGCTATGGATTCAGATTGTAAAGGCTAAGCCCAAACACTGGACTTTGAAATTTATCCAAGAGAGAATAGTGAATAATTAGAGCTTTTTGAGTAAACAAGTAACATGGCCAGGGTTGTAGTCCAGGTATATCTTTTGACAGCTATATTAAAGATGAATTTGAAGAGAAGGAAAATTGAGGCAATTATTGTAATAATCTGATAACAGTATGGCAGTTAAGTGGCACAGTAGATAGAGTACCGGGCTTGGAGTTAGGAAGATCTGGGTTAAAATCCAGTCACAGACATCAGCTTGTGATTGTGGGCAAGTCACTTAATCCTGTTTATCTCAGTTTACTCATTTGTAAAATGATCTGGAGAAAGAAATGGCAAACCACTCCAGTTTCTCTGCCAAGAAAATCTCAAATGGGGTCTTGAAAAGTCACATTCCACTGACAATATTGAACAACATTAGCAACAAGAAATGTAAGAGCTGATGGGGTCTTGAACTATTATGATGGCAAGGACAGGGGGAAAAGAAAGTCAGATGTGAGAGATCTGTGGATAAAGGCATCAGGACAAGCCACGACATGACAAGTGATTGGCTGGGATGAGAGGGAATAAAGGGCAAAAGTTGGCTGTAGGAGAGGCTAAACAATTTTCCCATTAATGTGTGGAAAGCCAGGAATGTAGCTGAATAAGGCACCTTTCTTTCTTAATTTGGAGGTTTATATTATTGCATGCTAATGAGCCTGAACTCAATAAATAATTGATTCATTAAATAATCTTACACAAAAAGTGATAATTCATGTTTGCTGCTTAATCATCAATGGCTTAGTATTTTACTGTTCCTTTACATTTTGTGCATCTTCACAAGGTATTCAACAGTTACTTTAATATATGGCAATGTAATTTTTACCCAAGGTCTGAAGTTGTTTTGCTTTTGTCCTTGAAATTTCAGAGGCATGCAAGTGTCATCACCATCAATAAACATTTATTGAGCACCAACTCTGAGATGTTACTTATGATTAAAGACACAACATTCCCACCCACTGGAACCTAACAATTTATAATTATAACCATCTCAGATGGCACAGAGAGTTTCATTTAGTAGTAAAATTTATAGCCACTCACCAAACAAATTGTCTTAGAAGCTTTAGATCACAGTTGAGCTAGTTGAACTGGAGTGGATTTGAATAGGACATGGTGCCTGGGGCCATTTCCAAGCTCTGGCCCCTCAGTGATCTATTCTGTCAATGTCTTTAATTTTGCTTCTCTGAAATAAGGCATGTAAATTGACTAGCCTTTTTTAAGCACAAAATCTAATCCTTCAGACAGATAGTACAAAATCTCTCCGCAGTTTTTTTTTTTTTTTAATTAATTTAGAGCCCATGATCTATGTTTCCTTATTGAATGAAAAGATAATTGTTGAGAGTTGGAAAAATGGATAATATTTAGCAACATAAATTTACGCCTATTTTAGGCATAGTAAAATCCCTTCAATGTGCGAAGATTCTTTATGAATAATTAAAGGAAATGACATTTACTATCTATTGTAAGTCATATCTCTTCCCTTCTCTCCCTTTCCCTTATTTTCCTTTCTTCTCTTCCCTTCCCTTCTCTTTCCTTCCCTTCCCTTTCTTTTCTTTTCTTTTCTTTTTTTTTTCAGGTTGGGAAGGAGTGTCACTTTGTGGTTATGCTCATGTCTTTGCCAATGATTTCAGCTATCTAGGAAACTTTAGTTTAAAAAACTCCCAATGTATATCTGTATTTGATCTGTGATTTAGAGTCTTAGAGAGGTGCCTGAATTACGAGGAAGTCACAATTACCTGTCCATGGATATAGAAATAATATGTGTCAATACCACAATACTTTTTCTTCCTAGGATACTCTATATTTCTTTTTTTGAATCTGCTTCTTTTAACAAAATGAAAAAGCCTAACATGCTACAAAATTGTCTTTTTCTCCCCAAGACATAACTGACTGGGAGTAGCATCCTTATTCAGAATGTATGACTTAGGTTTATTTCCAAGTTAAACATTATCTAAATTATTTCAGATATCTATTACAGGCATAGAAAAGTTAGGAAATGAACTGCATATTTTTCCAGTTAGTAGAATTTAATTTTTTCAATAAGATTTTGATTTCCATTTTTCTTTCTTTCTTCCTTCTCTCCCTCTTCATATAATGACAATCTGATATAGATAATATATGTACAATCATATTAAAGATATTTCCACATTAATTATATTGTGAAAGAAGAATCAGAACAAAAAGAAAACAATGAAAAAAAATTGAAAATAGTATGCTTTGACCAGCATTCTGATATATAGTTCTGTCTTTGGATGTATATAGCATTTTCCATCATGTGTCTTTTGGAATTTTCTTAGATAATTGAATTTCTAAGAGCTAATTCTATCAAAGTTAATCATCACACAATGTTGTTGTTACTGTGTACAGTGTTCTCCCTGGTTTTGTTCACTTCACTCAGGATCAGTTCTTGTGAGTCTTTTCAGAGTTTCTAAAATCTACATGCCATTATTCTTATGAAACAATAAGATTCCATCACAATCCTACAACACAAGTTGTTAATCCATTCCCTAATTGTTGACCATCCATTTAGTTTCCAATTCCTTGCTACCACAAAGAAATTATTAAAGATTTTTTTTTGTACATGTGGGTTTTTCCCCTTTTTTATTATCTTATTAGAATACATGCCTAGTAGTAATATTGCTGGATCAAAGGGTATACATTTTTTATAGTCCTTTAGGCAACTCCAAATTACTCTCCAAAATAGTTGGATCATTTCACAACTCTGTCAACAATACATTAATACTCCAATTTTCACAGATCCTTTCCAATATTTATCATTTTACATTTCAGTCATATTAGTCAATATGATAGTTTTGAGGTGGTACATTGCTTCAGTCAATAGTGATTAAGAACATTTTTATATGGCTATAGATAACTTTAATTTCTTCATCTGAAAACTGCCTGTTTATATCATTTAACCACTTATCAATTGGGGAATGACTTGTATTCTTATAAATTTGATGCAGTTAACAAAGGAACTGTGATTACAATCAAGAATTAATTTCCCAGTGAAAATGAGCATCATCTTTCAAGGGAAGATATGCATTTTTGATTAAGTAAGAGACTTTCAAACATTTCTATTGAAAAAATAGAACTAAACAGAAAATTTGATCTTCAAACAGAGGACTCAAGACAAGCATAGAAAATTAAACTGGGGAAAATATATGTGTGTGTGTGTGTGTGTGTGTGTGTGTGTGTGTGTGTGTACACAAACACATATTATTTTAAGGTTAAACTGTTTATATTCTTGGATGAAAAATGATTTCTGTAGCTCCTGAGAACTGTGTCTATCATTAGGGCAGTTAAAGGGGGCATAGTGTGTGGATATGAACAGGCACCGATGTAATGATATCAAAGACAAAGCTGTTATAGGGTGAAGAAAGAATTTTAGTGAAAGAAGAGAAAAGAGGAGGTAAAATGTGACTAAATAGTTTTTGTTTTTGTTTTTTTTTTTTTTTACTTTCAATATTATTAATTTCTTCTTTTAATTTTAGCATTTTACATTTAGTATTTGATTGGGGGGGTTTAATTTGGTCTTTCTCTAACTTTTTAAGTTGCAAGCCCAATTCATTGATCTTCTCTTTCTCTATTTTATCCAAGTAAGCCTTTAAAGATATAAAATTTCCCCTTATTACCACTTTGGCTGCATCCCACAAATGTTGATACTAATTCTGTATTTCCTGCCATCTTATTATGCCCAGAATATGTTTTTTTTTTCCTTGCCTCCCCCTTACTCCCTTTTCCAGTATTAAACTTGTGGGCACCACTTGTATCACGCAGCTCTCCCTCTTTGGGATCCCTCCCACCTGCTTTGAATCTCTTTCCCTTTCTTGTACCGTTCTCTTATTACACTTTTCCTTTTCCCTTTTCCTTTCCCACTTTTTAATAACCTGAGAGAAGTTTCTCTGTAAACCATATATGTCAATTATTTTCTCTTTGAGCCAAATTTGATGAGAGTAAGATTCACACAATGTTCCTCCCCCTCTCTAAATTCCCTCAGATATAGGTTTCCTTTGCTTCTTGATGGGATGTAGTTTCCCTCTTTTTTTAATCTCCTTTTTTCCCTTTTTCTGCCACTATCCCCTTTCCTTTTCTACTTCCCTTGTTTATATCAGTAAAATCAAATTATAGATGTACTTTTTATGTATATCCACAACAGAAATACAGTTCTCAAGAGTTCTTTTTACCTTTTTCTGCTTCTCTTGAGTCCTGTGGTTGGAGATCAAATTTTTTGTTTAGATCTGTTTTGTTTTTTTTTTTCCTTAGAAACAAATGGAATGCATCTGTTTCATTAAATGTCCATGTTCTTCCCTGGAAGAAAATGCTCCGCTTAGCTGGGTAGTTTATTCTTGGCTGCATTCCAATTTCTTTTGCCTTTCAGAATATCAGATTCCAGGCCTTTCGATCCTCTAATGTGCAAGCAGCTAGATCCTGAGTATTCCTTATTGTGACACCTCCGTATTTGAATTGTTTTTTTCTTGTAATATTTTTTTCCTTAGTCTGATAGCTCTGAAATTTAGCTAAAATATTCCTTGGAGTTTTTATTTTAGGGTTTCTTTCAGAAGGTGTTTGATGAATTCTTTCAATGCCTATTTTACCTGCTGATTCTATTACCTCTGGTAATAATAGAAACTCTGGGTAGTTCTCTTTTATGATTTCCTGTAAAATAATGTCTAGGCTCTTTTTTTTCATCATAATTTTCAGAAAGTCCAATAATCCTCAGATTATCTCTCCTAGATCTATTTTCTAGGTCTGCTGTTTTTCCAAGTAGATATTTAACTTTTTTTTCTATTTTTTTCATGCTTTTGGTTTTGCTTGACTGATTCTTGCTGTCTCAATGAATCATTGATTTCTATTTGTTCAGTTCTGATTTTTACTGAGTTATTTTCTTTATTAGCTTTTTAAAAACTTCTTTTTGTATATATCCAATTGAGTTTTTAAGTGAGTTGCTTTGCTCTATGGAATTTTTTTCCATTTCGCTATATTTTTTTTTTTGGGGGGGGGAGTATTTTCTTTTTCCAATTCACAAATCCTATTTTCCTGGGAGTTCTTTACTTTTTCCAATTCACAAATTCTGTTTCCCTGCCCTCCCTGGGAGTTCTTTACCTTTTCCAATTCACATTTCAGGAAGTTGTTTTTCCACTTTATCAAATTTTTCTTTAAGTGAATTATGTGTCTTTTCCATACTCTCTTGCAGAGCTTCTCTTTCCTTTTGCCATTTTTCTTCTAGCTCTCTTTTAAGATCTTTTATAACTTCTAGGAGAGCCTTGTGTGATGGGAATCAGGTTACATCACCCCTTGGGGTTTTGTCTGGAGATTGTCTGTTGTTAGTCTCCTCAGGATTGAAAACTTGCTCTCTTTCTGTATAGAAACTATCAATGGTTATCCTACCCTTGGATTTTTTACTCATTTTTTAAAGGTCTTTAGGGTCTTCTTTCAGGGCAAGGAGGTTACCAGCTTCCTCTGCAGGGCAGGGATAGATATATGGACAAAAGCTGTCCTGCAAATGGGCTGCTAGTAGTGGCTGAGCTGTGGAAAAGTCCTGAGAAGAACCCTGCACTGGGAAGCACTGCTAAGCTTTAGACGTACTACAGACCTGGGAAAAGCCCTGCTGTGCAGATCAGTGTCTGCCATGGGTCTAGTGGCTGAGTAGGGAAAGTGTCACTGCCCCAGGTAGAACCTTACTGTGCTGATAGTGGAAATGTTTCTGCCCTGGGCTATGGAAGTTCTATTGCTCTGGGCAGAGCCCTCCTGCTGTGCAGAAGTGTGACTGCCCCAGGCAAAAGTCCTGTGCTGCAGATTGGGGCTGCACAGCTGTGTTGTGGTCTGTGCTGAATCACTTCTGGTGCTGGGTGGGTGTAGCCAGATCCTGTTAGATTCTGGTGTTTTTTGGAGTACACTCTATCTTTTGCTTTAACTTCTCTGCTGATCAACTACTTTGCAACCAAAGCAGAGCAGCTAACCTGTGGTAGAGTCCTCCCTGCAAATTTTCCACCCATGAAACTGCCCACTCCCTAGTCTGCTCACTATGCTAGCCTGTGTGTTCTGCTTCTCTGCCTGTGCTGGCCTGCTCCCGCTGATCAGGACAAACCTTTTCTGGTGATCTTCCAGATTATCTTTAACTGGTAATCTATTGTACTCTCAATATCCGTGGATTTCACCAGTCAAGCACTATTTCAAATTCAAATAATTAGGAGTGAGGGTAGAAGGGAAGCTTAGAATGACATGTGTGTCTTCTCTGCCACCTTGGCTCCACTCCTGTCTCCCTCTTTCATACACACACACACACACACACACTCACACACAAACACACACACACAAGCTAGTACACACCCTCATATTCTGATCCCCAGTTATTTACAAAATAAAAAAAAATACAAAACAATGATGTTTCCAAAATAACAATAGATACTATCCACATCGTAATGATGTCTGGTGCTATATTTAATTGAATGAGTAGTGGACAGTGGAAGAAGACATAGTCAATGTGACCCCTCTCACTAAAAGACTGATTAGGCTAATTAACAGTGACTTAAAAGTCAGTCAAAACTGTTCCTTTTTAGATTGATGCTGCTTGATAACTCAACTGACCAAAAACATGTTTTCAAAGAGTTAGAAGTTGTAGTCTTTTTCTTGTATTTTTAATGTGGCCTATAACTGTAATGCTCTGTTCTAAAATATAATATTCTCTAGGTGTAGGATTCTTGTGGGGCTTCTGAAAGCAGCCTTAGTTTCAGTTGCAAGTAATAATCATCCCAAATGCAGCCAGGGATTAAAGTCCAATCTTTTATTGTCTCCTTCAAAATAGCCCAGTTAGCTTTCTTAGAGGCCTATCTCTCTCCTTGGTTCTGAGAGCTCTTGCCTCTACTCCTTTGTCTCTTCCAGCTTCAGCTTCTAGCTCCCTCTGAATCCAAAGCTTCCATCTTTGGAATGGTGGAAAATGGAATGAATTGACTCTGCCTCCCAGAGAGTTGGCTTGTGGGTTTCTGACTTGTGAATATCCCCAAGTCTCTAGTGGGCTTGTCCTTTAGTGGGTTCCTCCTTATATATGCTCTCTTCAAAGTGTGAACTCTAATGTGTGAACTCTCTTAAAGGTGTGAACTCTGTGTGAACTAATATGTGAACTCTCTTAAAGGTGTGAACTCTAAAGGTGTGAACTAAGTACATAAGCATTGTCTCCATCAATTACAATGACTTAGCACCTTGTTTCAAGTTCTGGCCCATAACATATAACCATTTCTGAGACTACAGGAATATAAAATTCCTAAAGTGCACCTGCTATTATTTCACTTCTTTTTCTCTCCCACAATTTTACAGTTACAACTAAAAACATATATTGTGATGTGAAGAAGAAAATGAAAGGAATTAGACAACTCTTAGAGCCATTTTGTCAAGAAAAAAGACATGTGGGAGAAGGAGAATAGAAAGGTTTGGGTATAAGAAGATGATCCAGCAATAGAAGTCAATGGAAAAATCCCCATCTTTCACTGAGGAAAGTTTGGATTTGAATAAACACACACATATTCATACTAGTTACATAAATAATTGAAGCCTCCTTGAGATGTTTGCTATGTTCCACAGAGAGAAATAAGAGTATTGCTAATAACATGCTATAGAATTTTAAGATTACCATGTCAACATTTCTTGGTTCTGAATCATCATAGAAATAAAGGTTCTAATCACTAGGGCTAGGTATCTACTTGTCTAGCACTAGTCAAATAGTTTGTTTATTACAATGGATTGATTACTAAATGAATGTATGATGGAAGTATTTTTTAAAATAAAACTTGTGTATATTCAAACATCAAAAATACAAAATGAAAAAAGTTAAAATTACAACAAATTATTTGGATACTGGAAAACACTATAAATTGTTCTCTCGTTCTCTCTCTCTCTCTCTCTCTCTCTCTCTCTCTCTCTCTCTCTCTTTCTCTCTCTCTCTTTACCATTCAATGGATTTAATTACATTGTGAATTAAATTACCATAACTCCATAGCTAATTTTGTATAGGAATTCTAAAAGCAACTTGGAAAATTGACATAGATGTGAAATCTGTTTCCTGGCATCATTATAATGGCAAGATGTCATAGTAGAATGTTACTGTATCTGGAAATTTGATATTTGGTAGACATTTCAGTGTCCTCTGGACATATTCACATCACATCATTTGTATCCAGGAGCTTTTAAAGAAAATGAGAGAAAAGTAAATATGAAATGTTGAACTCAAAATAGATCTATGATTTTAGATCTATGATTTTATCAATTGTATGCTCTCCCCACTGACCGCAGATTGAAACGCATCCAAATATATTCATCCTGGGCAACTCTTGTCCCTAGCTTTTGAACATTTCACTGCAGTAGGTCTACCCAACATGTTGAAAAACTTTCTTATTTTCCCTTGATATTATACAGATGAAAGTGGAACACCTGGGAAATTTATTTCTTCCTTTCTTGTCATGCAACTATCTTTTCTTTTTGTCATACATTTCTTTGATATATCTCCTTTAATGTTTTTCATTGGCCATGTATTGCATTAAACTAACACACTTAGAATTTGACTCTTCATTATCTCAATATATATGTATGGATGAATACACATATATATGTGTATGTGTGTATATATGTGCATATATACATGCATATATATATATATATTACATATATCTATTACACACACATACATATATGTGCATATATATGTGTATATATATATATATATATATGTAGTCTTTTGCTTGAAAACTATTGCATTTCCTATTTCAACATAACAAATTCAACTGAAAATATTAATGGAGGAAAATCCCTTTCTTTTCTTTCCTAAACTCTCCATCTTGTGACAGAAGCCATTTTGTAAGAATGACATAAAAGGGGGATGCAAAGAGACTAACCCAGTTATAGCTGATTTCTATGTAAACTTGGAATGAAACCCATTTTTGTTCCTTTCATCAAATATTCATTAAGCACCTGTTATATGCTAGACACTAGGATATAAAAACTCTAAATCAATGACTAGAAATGGTCCTTGCCTGAAAGGACATGATGTTCTACTTTTTGTATATGGATGGGAAGAAGCAAGTCAGAGAATATATACATTGTTGAATAAATACAAATATACAAAGTAAATTTAAAGCAATTAGGGAGAAGAGAACATGTAAAGAATCACAACTCTATTGTCCTCATGCCAATTCCAGTTTTTTTGGTTATTAATTCATATTGCTTCTGGAAGTGCATGGGTTCACAATGGTGTATATGTGGAAAACAGTAATTATTTTAGGTTTATCTCCACACTTAGATTTATAGCTAAAATAGTAAGGTAGCAAGCATAAAAGGAATAGACCAATGATGATTTTGAGGGAAGAAAAAAATGTCTTGGAACACTAATGTGAGTTATAAGAGAAATAGAAAGAGAAAAGGGAAATAAGAAAAAGAGGAGTGAAAATCATGTGTTGCTTTCTTATTTTGTATCACATAAAATGGAATCTAAAATATTTTTATATTTTATAAAAATTTTATAAAAAAAATTTTATATTTATTTTTATTTATTTTTCATTAAATGAAGGAAAAATCTGATAAAAACTACACCTATATCAGGAAGTACTGCTCTGAGAAAAAGAATTCTTGCTGAGTTGAATAAAAATAACTTTTTTTATCAAAAATATCACAGAACCCACTTTTAAGAATATGATTGATGAGAGGCTATGTATGGCTGACAATACTGAAGATGATGTTCAAGAAAGTATAAACTCTTGATAAATGTTTATTTTTTTTTTTCAACAGGATCTTTGAATGATGAGACTATAGCCAATGGCATAAAAATATTTCTTTTTTTTCACTTTTATGATTGCTAACACAAGCAAATATTCATTTTCTGAATTCAGAATAAAAAAATAACTCACAAAGAGCTAAAAGAAATCTCCATAATATGCTACCAAATGCAACATTTCTCCTTCCCTTACTTTAAAGAGTAAATCACCATAGATGTTTAAGTGATTGTAACAGTAATATAAGTTTGACCATGGATAGTGATAATTATTCTGTAAGGGGTCTTTCTGTGCATGGTAAGTTGTATTTACATGATGCCAAATATCTTATAAATGGTAAAATTCTCTGAAAAAAATTCAAATATTTAGTGTATACAAGGCTGGACACTTATGTACATTTATGTATCTCTGGATACAGAAGACCTGGACTCAAATCATGGCTCTTATTTGTAGTACCTGAATGAATTTAGGCAATTTACACAATTTCTCTAGGTTTCAATTTCTAATTTAATGGAATTTAAAAACTTAAGTAAAAGTCAATACTACACCTTGTTAGTATTTGTGTTAACAAACACACTATGATTGACAATGTAATTTATCTGCAGAATAGACCTAGGCAAAATTTGGCCACAATCCACCTCTATATCCTTTTACACCAAAGGCACTGCTAGTCCTCGGTCAGAAATTAAAAAAACAAAAAACAACAACAACAACAACAACAAAACCTAGATAAATATGTATTCACTATTACCTGTGTAGCTTGAGCAAGTCACTTTACTAGTTTCTCATTTCCTTCATCTATAAAATGGATGCATAAGATCACTAAAGCCCTTCTAGTTCTAAATCTATGATCCAAAGAGAAAGATCTCAGGCATTTTTTATTTCAGCAGGAATTCAGGTCAATTTATTAACTGGAAGAGATCTTTTGTATTTTAAGTGAGGTCTGTTGTGGGATACAAGACAATCTCATATGTCTGAATTTTAGGCATCTGGGAGCAGTTGCAGATGACTATTTGTAGTTTTAGAAGAATTCCTATCACTTCTGAAATCAATTTTTTATAAATATCTTCCTGCTCTATCTACATGTAAAGTCAGCCTTTGTCTTTCCATTGTATAATTATCATGGAGCATTAATCTTAGTGAACAACTTTTTCAGAGCCACCTTTGGGATGATAGAAAGGATCATAAGGAGATAAAACAACAGAACTAATATTGAAGTAGGGTTTGCAAAAACATACAATTAGACAAAGGGTGTACTGAAGTATATACATGACTATCACAGATGATCCTACATGAGAAGCTAAAGTAGCACAATCCAAAGTAGTGAAACTAAAATCCTAAATGAGACCATGAAGAAAAATTGGACACACCTGAAATGCTTCTTCAACAATGACAACAACAATAAGGACATGAAATACTTCAAGTGCAAATTGTATTTTAAAAGAATTGTGAACAGTTTTGGAAGATCTGAAAAATAAATCAGATGAGGACTCTGAGCTTACATAGGCCCCTATATTGATATATTATCATGGAAAAATTACTCTGCTATTGAATATTCCTGTAAATAGTTTTCCTGACTTTTCCTTCTCTCTTATTGGAGAGCATCTATTAGTCTAATTACTAGCTAAAAATAACTTTGAGTTCTGTAAATAGTGACTGCACCACTAACCAAAACTCTCAATCTGTAGAAACATTTCTGCTATCTGCCAAAAAAAAAAAAAACAAAAAAAAAAAAAAAAAAAACTTTGCTTTACTTTCCCACTGTAGAAATGAGGTCAGTGTCTGAATAATATTGTATTACTTCTATGATCAGCTGCTAAATAAAACAGTACAATTATGCTTAGAGAGAAGAATTAATTACATTACTACATTCCAATCTATGAGCATATATTATTTTTATATAGTACTAAATAATTGCATTTTCTACTGTGATCCTTAGATTTAATCAATGTAACAGGTTCATTCTCATATTGGGCATTTATGTGATGAGATTTAACGTTTAATATGGGATTTGTAAAAGTGCACAGAAAATGAGGCATCTTGTTATGACCAGCTCACTTTTGGGAACCCTCTATAGCCATGAATTTCTTTTTGCTGTAGAGACAATAGAAACTTAATAAAGAATCAGAAACAATGAAAAAATACTGTAATCTTAAGAAATGTCTAACTAAAATAATCCAATTACAACTAGAAGGTTGTTATACAGAATAAGCCATATACTTAAGATTTTTTTTTAATACTTAAAGGCATGAATTTGATCTGTCTAATGAATAAAAACAATGTCACAATTATCATTGGTTTCCACAGGCAAGGTAGTTTTCAAGGAGAATACATTGTGAGTGCCAATCATGGGAAATAGAACCTGAAGAGCACAAGAAAGGATAGAACATGAAAAATGATGAAGGGTTCAGAATAACAGGGAGAGTCCTGAAGGATAGAAAGAATATAATGAAGCATTTGAGCTGGAAAAGACAAAGATAGAGAAGCTGCTAAAAGTTCAAGGCAAGCCATGAAATCTCAAACAAAGGATATTTGTTAATACTGGTAACAATAAGGTATAATCTTAAATTTTCCTTAAGATTTAATAATCTATTAAATAATTAGTGGTTTGAATGATGCATTAAAATATAATATTTAATCCTGAAGTTGGATAAAAGGGAATAAGCACACACACATATGTTCTCAGTTTTCTCAAATATATAATATGAAACTTGGAATGTTTCTAACACCTATATTTTAAGCTCTATAGGCCCCAGTTAGTTTAATTTAAATCTTAAATATTTTACAAATTTCCTTCAGATATATATTGTATAATACTAGAAGATATAATTCTAACAGAACACATATTTTTATTTTCTGAGATGAACAAATATGTAAATTTAGTATTAGATGATTAATTGATGAAACATGAAAATTAGGGTTTTTTTGGATCTTCCTGAGGAATATTATATATGCTGTTGCTGTAGTTGCTGTTGGTTGTCCTTCATTCTCAAAGAGAATTACGAAATTAGGGTTGTGATGCCATAACAGGTAAGTGAATTGTATTTAAGAGAGATAAGACCATACAAGGTCACCGGCCTCACTTTCCTCTCAAGAGACATCTGAGTTCAGTGCCATATATAAATCAAGAGGACAGGAGATGACCCTGGCTGCAATGGGAGACTTTGGCTTTTTTAATCAAAGATCTTTAACAGATCATCTGCTTTAAATTGTGTGTGTGTGTGTGTGTGTGTGTGTGTGTGTGTGTGTGTGTGTGTGTCCTTCACATGGTTAAAAGGCTTAATATGGATTTTGATAGAAATATACGCTAAAAAAAGGTGAGCTTAGAATTGTAATGAACAATAGAAGTTATCTTGGTTCATTCTTCTGTCCTTCCATCTTGAGGGAAAAAATGGTTTAATGGAAAGAAGATAAGAATTAAATTATTCACCCTATATTCAAGTCCAAGTCCTATTTACTAATTTCATAGACTTGGGGAAATCATTTTATCTTGCTGGGCTCCCTTATTTATAAAACTGAAAGAAATAAATTAGAGGATCTCTATATTTTTTCCTAGATCCTACTCATATGATCCTATGAAATAATCCCCTCTATAACATCCTTGAAAAGTGTTCATCTGGTTTGTGCTTTGTGAGGTAGATCATTCCAATGGAGGAGAACTCTAATTAATAAAGTTTTATTATGCTGAAAGAAAATCTTATCCTTTTATTAACTTCAGTCCACTAGTTTTGGTTCTTCCCCTTAGAGTATCATAAAATAAGCTACATACATGACAGTCTTTCATATATTTGAAAATAGCTATCCTATTTTTTTTTAACTAAGCTCCATCTTTTACAAGCTAAACATATTTAGTTCATTCAGCTATCCTTCATAAGACATGACTTTCAGATCACTCATCATTCTGGCTGTCATTTTCTGAATGTTCCCTTGTTAATCATTGCCTCTTTTATCATGAGATGCCTAAAACTGATGTGCAATGACCAAGGTGGAATTTTTATTATCCATACAGAAAATTGACTTGGGGATAAGAATGTAAAAAAACAACCCAGTAATTCTCTCCCTATAATCTTTTTGTTTAATTGTTTTAGTGAGTTATATTATGTCAGTATGCCTTAGAAAAGCTACATCATATTTATTTCAGGCATTTAAGATTATTTATGTGTAGGATAATGATAAAGAACTATGGTCTTTTAAAATCCACTTTCCCTAAATAGAGTTTGGCTTTAGTTCACAGTGTGATATTTTTAACAGGCAAGAGTTTGACTATTCAAGCCAGGAACCCCTGTGCTGCTGTTGTGTCTGAACCATTGTCATAAGACATATAATAGTATTTGTTCAAGGAAAGGATATTTTATTAAATATTAAAGCCAAGAACTCTTTCTGTTTACTCCTGAGTATTTTATTTTTACTTAGGTATTTTATTATTACCATTTTTTAAAACACAGAAATCAAAGTGATTAATGGTGTCGAACATTTGATGTCTCTCTGAGGGAAATAAATTTGGCTAAGTTTGCTGAAGGTAAAATATAATCATGACTCAGTGTGATTTTGTTTTCTTTTTGGAGAAGAATTGAAATACTAATTGGAATTAGTATTTTCAATTTAAAGAATGATCTAAATGCTAACTGAGGCTACCTCAGTATTTTACAGTTTATTGACATTGTAAACTTATTCCTACTGTCAAAAGAAAGATGACCCGAGGTGTCAAAGCACAGACCTAAAGCAGAGTTAAATCAATTCCTCAAGATACTGTGGCCACATTTACCAATAAGCCATAGTCATCTGAGCCAAATTAGCACAGCTTGAAGAGCCTAGGGAAGCAAAGGCTTATCAAATAGAATTTAGGCCTTACCAAACAATGAATTTTGATCAGGTCTTTCTCTTTTTCCCTCCATACCTCTTCTCATTTAGCATGCAAAATTAATTGGAGAGTCAGAATTTTGCAATTCCATAGCTAGGAGAATCATAGAATTTTTTTACTCTAAAGAAATCCTCCTTTGAAGTGCCAGGATTCTCCCCACCCCCACCCCCCAATTGGCATTAAAGTAAATTTATTCATCTTTCTCTGGATCTGAGCCTTGGGAAATTGGACAAAGAAGATGTACTCTTTCCTATATTTTTAGGAAAATACATCTAAAAGGAAAAGGAAAACTATCAATTTTGGGGCATATGTGGACAATTGGAAGGAGTCACAGGGCTAATCTAAATTAAATATAGTGACCACTAATAGGAAAGCACTAGACTAGAATAAATAAAGACTTGACTGAACACTTTGTCTTTTCTTCCACATTCATGATTTACTGATTTAAGTTCAATATTCCTGAATCTGATACTGATGCTCTCTTTACTATTATTTATTCTTCAGGTCTCAGTCCCCATGTCAACTTGACCTTGAACATAATCTACTTCAGGAAACACACCCATAGAAAACAACAACATATGGTTATGCTAATGTTTCATTCAACCTTATCTCCATTACAGATAATTCTTGCTGATGGTATTATTGAGATTTACTTACTATTTTAAGGAAAGATCCAGTTATTCCTATGCTTTCTAATTTTTAAAAATATGTATAATTTTTTGTCAACAATTTTTTTTTTGTATCTATTGAAATAATCATATGATATTTGTTGCTTTTGTTATTGATATGGTCAATTGTGTTGAGAGTTTTCCTAATGTTGAATATCCCCTGAATTCTGGGTATAAACCACATAAATATATGATCGTTGTAATATATTGTTGTAATTTTTTGGTAATATTTCTATTAAAAATTTTGCATCAGCATGATGAATATGGACATATGTTTAGAAGAACTGCATAAGTTTATTTATATCAGATAGCTTGCTGTCTTGGCAAGGGAAGAGGGTGGAGGAGAGGGAGAAATAAGTGTAACACAAGTTTTTGCAAAGGTGAATATTGAAAACTATCTTTGCATGTATTTGAAAAAATAAAATACTATTAACATTTTTAAAAAGGGCTAGTTAACAAGAGTCCAGGATATTAGGAGTAATCTCATGATTCGACCAAATCTTTAGTTTAGATGAGCTAGACTGAGAAATGGCATGTAGAATGAGGAAATGAATGAATTATAGAATAATAATGATTATTAAATGATGCAGCAAAGTATTAATTTTTCACAAACTATTATTATTAATATAGAAGTTAGGGAATTTCAAAGAGTTGAATTAACAGTACCATCAGTGAATATTCTTTTTCAGCCATGACGAAGAATAGTAAATTTTATTTTGATAATTGTTGAATGACTTACAATATTAAGTTGACACTAATATTGAATATAAACTATTAGATTACAATCTTGTTTCAGGCCAAGGTCACAATAACTGAGTCACCTATTTTTGGAATGATCTGCCCCTAGAACTTCATATTTTACTTCTTCCCTGTTTTCTTTTCTAAGCTATAGGATTATCTCTTAACTCACCTACAACCATATGTTTCCAGTTAGCTCCTAAGCTAAGAAGCTTAGGTGCTAATTGCCTGATGATCAAAATGGAGTCAACCATATGCTTTGTATCTATTCCAGCACCATTTCATCAAGACAGGTAAGGATGAAATTATTTCAACATTCCTTCTTCAAGGAACAGATCCACAGACACAAAAAGAAAGGCAACAATGACAAAAAAAGGCATGCTGGTCTGCTACATTAAGACCTACCTATCTCCTTTCTCCCATGCTTCTCTCCTATGTATCATCAAAGAAATACACAAAATTTTATAAATGATTTTGAATTTTAGTATTCTAACTGAGCAAATCACTCATGATAACTCTGTCCTATTAGGAAAGGAAAAAAAAATAATTTTCAACACTGACATAGAATAATTTTGTTTTTTATTGTAACAGAATTTGTATAAAACAACTATATATAATTGCCTCTGGATCATCACTACTAGCTATAACTCTGCCTCAGAGGACCTTTGCATGCCATTTAAAAAGAATTTTGTACTTTTTTCCTCCCGTATTGAGAATGGAATACTAAAGATGTATCCAGAGGTTTTTCTTATCTAGGTAAAATTCATATATATTTTTTTTCCCTTTACGAGTTATAGAATTCCAAGAAGTTCTTTCTCCAGAGCATAGGGCCAAAATTTCTACATTTCTCAAAAAGTAAATTATTTACTTAATAATATAATATATATATATACATATACATATATATATTACATACTAATAAAATTATATGAGATTCCTTGTACACCTCTTCCCACCAGTTGAGTTTAAGTGATTTGCTCAGAGTCACACAGTAAGTGTTAATTGTCTGAGGCCATATTTGAACTTGAGTCTTCCTGACTCCAGTGGCAGTGCTCTATGTACTGCTGTCATCTAGCTGTCCCTACATGGAGTTTTAAAGCAATATGCTAACCTCACATATAATGAGCCTGAAGTGTAATGTTTAAAGTAAACATGATATGCTTGCTACGTTTTAAATTGTAATATATTTTTCCAAAATTGAATGCATACTCACTGAAGCTTGAGTATGACATTTCAAAATCAGATTTGGAAAATGGGTAGATGCAGAGTAACAACATTCACCCAGAAAAATAATATGAAGTAAATTATAATGCTATTCATTTGTCAACTCTAATATATGATGCTTTCATATCAATCTTTCAGCAAAATTTTCTTAGTGGACTTCCATTTCAGTCATCCATCTTAAGCTGGTATAAAATGTCACATTGTATTATTTCTATAGCACAATAAAGCCAAAAACTACTTTATGACTTCCAATTGAAAATAAATGTTTTATAAGGAACATTTGTTCTTTTCATTGAAACTGCAGAAGTCCTGGCCTGTGATTACTTCTCTTTCTGTCTTCAAAGTTACTCATGAGGAAAACATCAAAGACACCTTTGTGAGTAGTAAAATAAAACTTCAATCCTTCACAAAAAATCTCATTTCCAGAAGAGTTAAACTCCCAAAGAGAGTAGCTGAGAATTTGCCTAGTTCTGTGGGAGAAGAGCCAGTGGTTTATTTTTGACCACTGAGGAACATGTGGTAAATGAGGAGCTATCTTAGATACATAATTCTAGAAAGTATCTCTAGGGAGCTAGCATTGTATTAGGAAATTTGCTGGGAGGGTTTAGTGAAATTAGTTCGATATAATTTCTAGTTCAGGATAACATTCTTTTCACCAAAATAATACTTTCTTGAATTTCCTTTTCAGTTTCTAAATCTAGAGATTTTAATGAAAATGCTGATATAAACTTTTTCAAAGAATTAATATTACAATGTTTAGCTACTATATAAATGCATTTGATTATCATTTTTACTTTTCCTACATTCTTTCTCATATACCATAATTTGAGCCTAATTGGTTTGTATACAATAGAATTTCAATTGTTCATATAGCTATAACTTTTCAATATCAAACAAAACCAAAATTTCACCACATCTTGAGTTGTTTTTAATGAACTTGATACTTTTAAATGTTCAATTTCCCCATTTCTTGAAATTTTTCTTGAAAAATTTTCTTGAAATTTTTGAAATTTCTTGGATGGTCTTTGTCTTCCTCCAGATAGGACACAAGGTCACCAACAAGGGCTAGGTTTTGTTTGAGTTTCTTGAGAAAATCACAAAAAACAAGGAAGATACTATATATAAAAACTCAACAATAATACAGATGGCTTTATATCAAGCCACTTTTCTAATGATTACCTTTTAGATTTTCATACTTAATTCACATTTATTTCCTTCATGCTTTTCATATTCTTATTAAACTAGACAATTAGTATTAGTATTAGAATAGTTTACCTTGAACTATTAATTATTATCTATTATTATCATTATAATTATCATTGTTTCTAATCTATGATTTATTATTTCAAAGTATTTTCAAATGATGTGTTACCTGATTGGAATGTACTTGCTTCTCATCTCTACTTGTCTGATTGCTTTTCTTCCTTTAGAGAATCATGAATTTAGAAATGCAAGTATGTTGGGGGTTATCTAGTCAAATACCCTCATTGTAGAGCTTCATAAGATCATAGTTAGTTGATAATAGAGCATAGTGAGTCTCTACCCAACCAATGATATATGGATATGTTCATGTAACAGCAATTTATCATTTTCTGCAACTTTGTCTGTTTTTAAAGAGAATAATATTATTTATAAACATATGCATGATCAGAGCCAAGAAGACTAGTTCAAATCTCACTTCTGGTATATACTGGCTGTGGTCCCCTATGAAGGTCACAATCCTTAATTATCCCAATCAGTTTTCTAAGACTATTGCAGAGAAAGTGCCAATTTATATCAAGAGAAGAAATTCTATCCAGCATATGATACTTTCTGTTTGCCTTGTCATGCTTTGTACCTTGATTAAGGGGAAACTGACAGTATTTGCTAATGTTAAAGATCATTGGTTTCTAATAGTTTTTATTTCTCCTTTCAAAAATGTTTTTATGAATGCTTTTTGTTTTATCTTTCTGGTAATTTCACTTTTTTTCCATGTAAAATTGCAGCCAAATGACTTTCAGTCTCCCAAACCTTATAGAGCTCAGCATTGAACCCAGACTCAGGAACACTTATCTTCTTCAACAGCTTGATCCTGCTGCTTACACCTTGAGTTGTGATGTTTGCTGCTCAATTGTTTGCTACTTTACCCTTTGACTGGTGCCTTGAGATTATCTTAAATCCCCTCAAAGCTCTCTCAGCCTCTTCTTGCTCTTGAAACAAGTATTCAAAGATATCTGTCATTGGATTACTCTGTCAGTTCCATCTTCATCTGTTCAATTTGATCTTTTAAGCCCACTACTCTCCTTTCCTCTCCTTCCTCCATAGGCTAGGATGACTCACTACAGTATCTTTATTCTTGCTAGTCCTTTTTTTTTTCCTTGTGTCACCTTGAAATAGTCTATTTAGCTTTAGAGTGGAAATAGAGAGATGAAGTCTATTAAGGATTGTTAACAGATTGAATTACAAAATCTGGCTCCAAAAAGATTTTTGACAGATTGTAACAGTATGTTGAATACAACACAGCAAAAGTTAATAGGGATAAATTTGATGTCCTGAGCTTGGATTTGAAACAAATGCCTAAAATAGTAGGAGACGGGGAAAATAGCTAGAAAATATTGTATGTGAAAAGACCTAGACATTTTAATGAAATGAAAGCTCATGGCACTAAAACATGGCAATTAAGAATTATTTTAACAAAAGTATAATGTCTGGAACAAAGAAGGTGATAGTTTTACCCTGGTCAAAATACCTTTTTATTGCTGTGTTCAGTACTAGGTGCTACTTACATTGCAGAAGAGACATTACAAAGGATGGCAAGGATGATATTTGAAATTATCAAAACAAAAAAGGTGACATAATTGAGATTGTTTCCCCTTCAATGGAAAAGTTGGAAGTGGTGTGGGAGTATGTGTGATAAAAGCATTTAAACATTTTGATGAATTTTCATACATATAAAAAATTATTAGATTTATTCTAAAAAGCTCAAGAAGAAAGAATGAAAAACTCTCTTGAAGTTAAATGGGAAGCTGTTTAGTTTTCATATAAGGAAAGAATACAGAACAAATAAATGTTCCTCCAGATATGGAATGGCCCGGGTGAAGGGGAAAGGAGAGAGAGAGAGAGAGAGAGAGAGAGAGAGAGAGAGAGAGAGAGAGAGAAAGAGAGAGAGAGAGAGAGAAGAGAGAGAGAGAGAGAGAGAGAGAGAGAGAGCACATGAGTTGTTTTGGGATCTGTAACAGCAATATGATGATCTTTCTTTTTTTATTAAAGCTTTTTACTTACAAAACATATGCATGGGTAATTTTTCAATATTGACCTTTGCAAAATCTTTTGTTCCAAATTTTCCTCTCCTTCCCCTGACTCTCTCCCCTAGCTGCCAGGTAGTCCAATATATGTTAAATATGCTAAAATATATGTTACACATGTAACATATTTATATGTATACATATAAACATGTATACATGTTTATATGTATACATATTTATACAGTTATCTTCCTGCACAAGAAAAATCAGATCAAGAAGAAAAAAAAACCTGAGAAAGAAAAGAAAATACAAGCAAATAACAACAGAAAGCATGGAAATGCTATGTTGTGGTCTACACTCAATTGTCATAATTCTCTCTCTGGGTGTAGATGGCTTTCCTCATCACTGAACAAGTGGCACTGATTTGAATCATCTCATTGTTGAAGAGAGCCACGTCCATCAGAATTGATTGTTGTATAGTCTTGTTGTTGCCGTCTTTAATGTTATCCTGATTCTGCTCATTTCACTTAGCAATAAGATGATCTTTCAATGGTGATCTCCTATAACTTTAAAATCTCCGTGTACAATGTAGGAAGTAAAAAATATATCACTTTATATAAGTGTAAAGATCAAGTATCAAGTTTAATCGTTTTTGTCTTTGTCCTAATCTTGCTTCTTTTACCATAATTTTAGAACACTGTTATAAAACACTAATATTTTATCTTATTTATATTATTTCTTTCAAGGCCCACCTATAATTAAGGGGCCAAAAAGTGGCAAGACAATGTTGTCAGAATCCAATGGGAATTTGTCATTAGGCCAATGCAAGTTTTACCTACCTACCAATTCTCATCACCTCAACTACTCTACATTTCCTTTCAATTCCTATAGCATACAGCTCTATTTTCTTTTGTTTTAATTAATTCTGATCCATGTTTTGGTACTCCAGAATTTTTTCCTATAAACTTGTCAAAAAATGTAACAATATAAGAAGAGTAAGAGCTAACAGAGAAAGGATAATGCCATTGACTATCTGGTAATTTTGAGAAGTTTTTTTTTTTCCTTTTTTTATGTCCCAATTTCTTTATTTTGGAAAGAAAGGTATAGTAGCAGCAACAGCTGCTATTTAAGATTTCTTTTTTATTTGTTCCTTCAAAAGATATATTTTCCTCTTTGCTGCATTCACATTTTTATTATTTTGAACTCCATCACATGCATATTGTTCATATGCTAGTTGTTTTTATCAGTCCTGTCCACTCTTTGTGACCCCATGGAAGATACCATATCAGACACTTCTCTTCTCCACTCTCTCTCAAAATCTGTTCAAGTACACATGCTAGCTACTTTACATTATTCTTTTTTTTTATTATCTGTCTTACATTGTTTCATACTCCTTGATCTCTACTTAATTTTGTCCTTTAATTTTTTTGGTCCATTAATTTCTGTGTTTTCTCCTTGACTTTAAAATTTACTTTTTCCTCTGGATATTAGGCAAAGTCATCACTTTTGAAATGTTATCTGTGTCTTTTCCCCTACAAAATTTATTCTCTCTTCTCAGTGTTTCTTTACTCATGACTTATTCATCTCCAGCTTTCCTTTCTGATTTCGTTCTCAATTTTTCTCAGTGTTATCTGAAATTTCTTGCTTTTATAATCCCCAATATCTTCCAGAGACCCTCTCTAGCAGCCTTTTTTTTACAATCCCCAGAGATCTACCTACATTTATTTGTTTAAAATTTACAATCTCAAGTCTGTTTTTCCTTTTCCTTCTGCATCTTTGAAGTTGCCCTAAATGTTTCTACCCCTTTTTTATCCTCAAGAGCCCTAGGATACTTGGAATACTTGTGCCATTCTCTTCATAAAAGTTTAGAATGAACTAGGGATTTTTATGAGCCAAGAAAAATTTCAGAAATAGTGATTATAGCAAGCAGTGTTGAAAGATGCAGAAGAATGGACAGCTGGAAAAAAGAAGGAAACTACAACCAAGTGAGTAAGAAAGGTGGAATGACTTTCAATAGTCATTCTTGATTCAAAAGTTGTTTTTCGCTTTCTGAAGTATTTCTATAGTTGACAGTGCTCTCTAAATTAAAACACTCAGAGACTGATTGCCTAGGTTCAAGGTATGATTATCAAACCCTAATTAAAAATCTTCAACTGGCATAGCTGACTCTTTGTTCTTTACATTCACAACAAAACTCCATCATTGAATATTATGCACAGGCTATTTATTGAGTCATAACTCTAAAATGCTTTGGAGGACTATCACCTATATTAGGTATGATTTTTCTATCTCCATCATAGTCAGGAACTGTACCTAACTCTATCTATGGTACCCTTTAGCAAGATGCACTTTCAGTCCTTATCTCCTAATTTTGATCTATTTTCGCTGTTACTTGATCTAAAATTAGAATTAATATCCCAGTTTTTTGTTGCTTTTTTTTGTTTGTTTTTTACTTCAACTGTAGTGTAATAGATTCTTCTTCAGTCTTTTAACTTTACACTGTATATGTCTCCATGATTCAAATGTATTTCTTGTAAACAATATATTATAACATTCTGGCTTTCTAATCCAGTCTGCTATCCATTTCTATTTTATGAGAGTTCATCCCACTAAAACTCACAGTTAAAATTACTAACTTTATATTTTCCACTATCCTATTTTTGCCAATTTATACTTTTCACTTTCCTTTCCCCCTTTCCCTCTTCATCAGTGTTTTGCTTCTGCCCACCACTTCCCTCAATTTACCCTCCTTTTTAAAAATCTCTCTCCCCTTTCTTATCCTTTTCCCATTCTACTTTTCTTCTCCTTTCTATTGACTTTCCTTTTCCTCTTTCCTTTTCCTCTTTCACCTCCTACCTCCAGAGACAAGTTTCTATATCAAACTAAATATAAAGATAGTTCTTCTTTGAGCCAAATCTGATAAAATTAAGCTTCCACCAATGCTCATTTTCCCCTTCTTTCTTTCAACTCTGATAGATCTTTTTTTTTGCCTTTTCATGTGACATAATTTACTCCATTTTGCCTCCTCTTTTCTCTTCTTCCAGTACAATCCTTTTTCAAACCCTGGTTTCTTTTTTCTTTCTTTCTTTCCTTTTTTTTAATTCTGAGGCAATTGGGGTTAAGTGATTTGCCCAGGGTCACACAGCTAGGAAGTATTAAGTGTCTGTGGCTGGATTTGAACTCTGGTCCTCTTGGTCTCACAGCGGGTGCTCTATCCGCTGTGCCACCTAGCTGCCCCTCTGTTTTCTTTTTTATATCATTATAATAAAGTCAACTTATGCCTACATCCTGTAAGTATATCCTTAACAAAGATACAGTTCTCAAGAGTTAAACATATCATCTTCCATTATAGGGATTTAAACATTTTAACCTTTAAAAAGCATAGTTTTTTTTTTTTTTTCATTTCTTTTTAACCTTTTTATTCTTCATTTAAGTTTTGTAGTTCAAGATTAAATTTTCTGTTTAAGTCTGGTATTTTCATCAAACATAATTGAAAATCTCTTATTTTATTGAATGTATTTCTTTTTTCCTGAAGATAATGATTAATTTTGCTGGGTAATAGACGCTTGATTGAAGTCCAACCTCTTTTGCCCTTGAGAATACCATATTCTAGACTATTCAGTCCTTTAAAAATCAAAGTTTCTAGGTCCTAGGTAATCCTAATTGTGGCTCCTTGATATTTGAATTGTTTCTTTCAGGTTATTTGCACTATTTTCTCTTTGATATGAAAATTCCTGCATTGAGCTACAATATTCCTTAAAGTTTTCATTTTCAGTCTCTTTCAGAAGGCAATCAGCCTTTCTTTTATTGTGTTTTTCAATTATTGCAATAATTTGTAGATTGCTGTTTTTCCAGTGAGATTTTTTATATTTTCTCCTATTTTTTGACTGATTCTTGATGTCTTATCGAATCATTCACTTCCATTTGTTCAATTCTAATTGTTAGTGAATTATTTTCTTCATTTAGCTTTTTTTAACTCCTTTTGAATTTGACCAATGAATTGTTTTGTTCATTGTTCACTAATTCTATTTTAAAAATTATTCTTTTTTTGCACTTTGCCAATTCTATTTTTCAGAATTGTTTTCTTTTCCCATTTTGCCAAATCTTTTTTTTTTTTAAAAGAAGTGATTTTCTTCAGTATATTTTTCCCCATCACTAATTGTATTTTTCTAAGGAGTTGTTTTATTCAGATAATTTCTATGTTTCCTTTTTCAAACTCTCTTACAAAGCTCTCATTTCCTTTCCCCAGTTTTCTTTTCTCTTTTTGATTCTTTTTTTTTTTTAAGTATCAGAAAGATCCTTCTTGAATTTTTCCAAGAAAGCCTTTTGAAGACCAACTCATATGCTCCTTTGAGACTTCATCTGGAAATATTTTCTCCTTTCTCCAAAACAGCTATTTCAAGATGAGAACTCTTTTTTTTTTTTTTTTGATCATTTTTAAGTTTGAGATCTGAATTTAGGACAAAGGGAAGATTGTTCCAAGCTTCTTACACTGGACAACAGGGGCTTCAGGCTGCATTGGGGCCGGTGCTGCTGGCTTCCTTCTTGTACATTTATTATGCTGGATTCAGGTGCTCATTTTGTGCCATCTGTATTTGCATTGGAGTTCTCACAGCAAGTCTGATCCACTGGTTTCTGAACTGGAACAGAGTAGCCAATGCTGTATTTTGGCTAAAAGTCTCTGTAGATTTCCTGCATGGGTCCTCTTGTTGTTGGGCCTCCAAAATCTGTTTAGAGCTTGATCTAGTGTTGATTCTGAAGGAAGCCAGGAAGAACTTGAATAAATTCTTGTCTACTCTCCACCATCTTGGCTCTGTCCCTACAAATATTATTACACATATGTGTCTTTTCCTCTCTTTTTTGATCTCTTTAAGACACAAGACTAGTAGTGACCCTGCAGAATCAAAGTGTATGCACAGTTTGGTAGATATGTCCTACTAACTTAAATCTATCATTATTGAATGAAGATTCCTTTTAACTTTGGCTTAACTGGTGAAATAAACTCCAAATTCTTGCCACAGTTTAGACCGTTTTTATATTTACACACTTGCCCCCCCCCAAAAAAAAATCAGTTTTTTAACTGCTTTGAAATTCCCATCAATTTTCTTAATCCCTATAATTTAAATGACTATTGTGATCAGATTTATTTAAATAATTTCTTTCTGGGTGGGTGTTTTTATTCCAAATAAAATGGACATTTTGAGGAATGAAAGTGGCTACTTAACAGGAATCTTCTAATTTTCCTCCTCCTCTTATAGAAGTTAATCAGATTTCTCATGTTCTATTTTTTTTTTCCTTCTTTACTCTCCTCTTCTCTTTGTCTTTATGGAAAAATAACCAGAACCATGACTAATGATAGCTGTATCCTTTTCCCTGTTCCATCTTAGCATTCAATTTTATGTTTTTTTTTTTTTTTCATTTTAGTCTTGCTTTAATTCTTTACTTTTCCTTATTTTGGCTCATCTTCAGAATCCTCATTTTCCTGCTATTATTATATATTTGTGTCCTGACAAAAGTTGCTTAGAAAATATCTGGGCTTACTATATTCAAATCCCTCATAATTATATGTCTTGTGCTAAGCACTTTATCATTATTCATTTCTATCCAGAGTTATATAAGTTTTAAGTATACTTTACTCTCCCTACACCCCACCACTTCCATTTCTTTATCTAATCATTTAAATTATAGAAAATCTGCATTAATTGTTTTCATCATAAGCATAGGCCATATTCTAGAATTCAGCATTCACTTCTAGATAAACCTTTATTTTTCCTCACCACTAACCTCAGCTTTTTGCCATTTTAATAATTAAAAAATAAGTGACTTATTTGAGGTCATGCAACTAATTAGAAATGTAACAATTACTAAAACTCCTATATCTGTGACTGTTTCATTATTATTAATGCTCAAAAGATTGTATGTATATGTACATATACATACACAAAATGCTATTTACATTATATATATTTATGTATACATCTTGTATTATTATTATATGTGTATGTATATATGCCACAAGACTGACTAGTTTAAAATCTATTTATATGTGTCATAGGAAGCAATAAAATTCAAATCAGTAGTTGTACTTCCTTTGGAAAAGTTACTTCTCCCCATACTAGGGGGAGAAAGGTAGTTTCCTTCATTAATTTGTTTAAGTAGAATGCATATTTTGTGTTTAAAGATTCTATTTTAAATACTGTCACATGAATAATTTTGCTAAAAGAATTAAAGAAATAAAATTAATTTACAAATTTTTAAAAGTAGCTTTAAATTACTTCTAGAAGATTGGCATTGAGTAAATATGAGCTATAATTAAACTTAGATCCTGGTATTTCAATGATTTAAATAATCTATGAACATCCCCTCCATTAACAAGCCTACTGTAAAGGCTCTTCCTATCATTCTGGATCCTTCCTTCAGATATCTTGATGGTAAATGGATATATATGAAGAAAATAGTCTGTCCATTAAACCAATGAACACTCCTCCCTCCTCATTTTTATTTACATAACTCCCTTCCTTTCTTTCTTCCTTTTATTTTTTTCTTTCCTTTCTTTCCTGCCTCTCAGATTGAAAATGTAGTAACCTGATCTTAAAATATCTTGGTGGACCTTTACCCTTAGGGATTTACTATATTACTGCCAGGCAGTACAGACACCTTATTGGTTGTAGCCCTATTGCAGCACATAAACCCCAAGTTTAAGTAATGTACCACCTTTAGCTTCCCCCTAAAGCAGGGATTATCAGCATGCAATACTAATACCTGGTCTCACTTTTTCCAGTCATATATATGTTTGATGTTATCCATTATGCTATTTTTCCTGGTATAATTGTTTTTCCCATATATACTAAATTCTATATATGTCCATGCAAAGCCTGTCCATGGCTATTTGGATGACCACAAGTTTAATTCTCTGGAGAACAGTGCTTTTTGATTCAGCCACACAGCATCACTAAAGAAATATCTATCTCAGATAGATAGATCTTGGTTTCATGGAAAAGTTTGAGGTCATTAACAGCCTGAAGTTTCTCAAAAGCAATTTCCCAGCTTCTCCTTCTATACTTCAATTCTAGGTTCAATTTATTTTCAGCAAATAAGTTAATAATCATTAAATTTATTATTGTTTACTAATGAGTACTATTGTAAACAGTGTGTGATGCTGTCTTTTCTGTTTATGTCTGTCCAATACATTTATTGAAGCATCAGCTCTAAGTATTATACATTTAATGGAATTCCATGTTTTTTTTTAATTGGTATTTTATATTCTTTCTTCATGTATTCTCATCTATGGTTCAGTGATGATTTGAATGATGATGTATCTCAGGAGACTGCTATCTTCCTAGGTTTGATATAATCAGTACAGTGTTATCTATAAACAGATGCATCTGGAGGACATGAACGTCTACAGGGAATTGAAGAATACCTCTTACATTTGAACTCTGTGCTGAAATTCCTACATAAATATGGCAGATATGTTTCACAATTATATGCTTCTCTGTTGTATGCTTTACTTGGTATTATTAATAAGAATTGTCAAAATTGCCATACCTTTCAAGGAATGGTATATGATTTTTACATAAACTTGAGAGATACCTTTTTTTAGCAAGTAATCTGCAAGAAATAATTTTATCAAATCAATTTTTAATTGTTCAGAAAGAGTCATAGTAGGAGGTTTTATTTTTTATACCTTTCTATTAGTTTTTTGATTGCAAAGGTACACTTTTCTATAGAAAAGAATTTGTGGAGATTTCTGGGAGTTGAGCCAAGATTGCAGAGTAAAGCCAGGAACTGCTTGAGCTCTCTTACTTTCCCTTTAAAACTATATGAAATCAAACCTTTCAATAGACTCTGACAGAATGAAATCACTTTCCAGCTCAAGGTAGAGTGGAAGTGCTCATAAAAGATGTTAAAAGGCAAATAAGAAAGGTAGTAGAAAAAATGAGGGAAAAAAATGAGAGATATGCAATAGGTATGTTGTCAACTACATAGAAAAGGAAGGAAATATTGACTGAAGAAAATAATTCCTTAAAAAATATAATTGGCCAAATGCAAAAAAAAAATCCACTGAAGAGAATACCTTCCAAAGTAGAAATATTGAAATGGAAAAAGAGATGCAAAAAAATCCTAGAAAATCTTCCAAAATCTTACTGGAAACAATAGCTTTAGCAAAGTTGGAGTATATAAAATAAACCCACAGAAATCATCAGCATTTCTATACATTACTGACAGTCCTTTTGCAAGAAATAGAAAGAGAAATTCCATTTAAAATAACTATAGATATCTGTCCAGAAAACCCCCCAAGAACTATATGAACATCATTTCAAAACACTTGTTATACAAACAAAGTCATGTATAAACAATTTGAAAAAAAATCAGTTGCTCATGGATAGATCAAGCCAATATAACAAAAATGACAATTCTGCCTAAATTTGTCTTCTTGCTCAGTGCCACACCAATCAAACTGCCAAAAAAATATTTTATAGTACTAGAAAAAATAATAACAAAATTCATCTGGAAGAACAAAAGTTCAAGACAATCAAGGGAATTAATGAAAAAAATGGAAATGTTCGTGGCTTAGCAGTACCAAATCTAAAGCAGAAGTCATCAAAACCATTTTTTTGGTATGGCTAAGAAGTAGAGTGGTAGATCAATGGAATAGGTTAAATATACATGACACAATAATCTAGTATTTGATAAACCTTCAAACTCCTGCTTCAGGAGTAAGAAATCACTAGTTGACAAAAATTGCTGGGAAAACTAAAAAATAATATGTCAGAAAGTTGGCATAGACCTACATAGACATCCCATACCAAAATAAGGTGAAAATTATTTGATTTGATCATGATTTGAACACAAAGGATGATACAATAAACAAATTAGGAAAGGAAGGGATAATTTACCTATCAGATCTTTGGGAAAGGGAGGAATGTATGACCAAAGAAGAACTAAAGAACATTATGAAAGGCAAAATGGACAACTTTAAGTAAATTAAATTAAAAAAGGTTTTGCACAAAATCAATAGAAACAAGATTAAAAGAGTATTACAAAACTGGAAAAAAATTTACACACAGTTTTTCTGATAAAGGCTTTATGTATAAATATATATAAAGAACTATGCCGAATTTATAAGAATACAAGTCATTTCCCAATTCAAAAATGGTCAAAAGATATGAACAATGTTCAGATGATGAAATTAAAGCTGCCTGGAGTTGTGAAACAATGCTTTAAATAACTATTGATTAGAGAAATTTAAATTAAAACAACCCTGAAGTAACACCTCACATCTCTCAGATTGGCTAAAATGACAGGAAAAAGTGATGATAACTGATGGAGGGGATGTGGGAAAACTGGATCACTGTTGGTGGAATTGTGAAGTAATCCAACCCTTCTTCAGAGCAATCTGCTATCAAACTGTGCATAACTTTTGACTCAGCATTGCCATTACTGGGTCTGTATGCCGAGGAAATCATAAAGGACTGAAGAGGACCCACATGTGCAAAAATGTAGCGGCTCTTTTTGTGGTAGCAAAGAATTGGAAAATGAGTAGATGCCCATCAATTGGGGAATGGCTCAATAAATTGTGGCATATAAACATAATGGAGTATTAATGTTCTATAAAATGATGAATAAGCTGATTATAGAAAGGCCTGGAAAGATTTATAAAAGTGATGCTGAGGGAAACAAGTACAACCAGGAATACATTGTACACAATAACTGCAATAATGCATGATGATCAACTTTGAAACTTGGTTCAGTATTCGAAAGCCATCCCAAAACACTTTGGATAGAAAATATCATCTGTATCCAGAAAGATAACTATGGAGTTTGAATGTAAATCAATATATGTTATATGAATTTCTTTTTTCTGGTTTTTCCTCTTCCATGGTTTTTCTCTTTTGCTCTGATTTTTCCTTCCCAACATGATACATAAATCAATTGCATTAAAAATAGATTTTAAAAAAAAGAAAAGAATTTTTGACAGCATCCCTGTTATCTTCTCAAACCTGCCTTAAGTATGTTCTTGATTTGTGTACAGATTATCCTCATGAATATCTTTTAGAGAAGGGGAAATAAACAGAGTTTTTATTGATGCTCTCTTAGTTGTCTGTTTTTATTTATACTGGCTGTGATTTTTTTATACCCTCTCTTGTAGATATCTCAGCACTCAATCAGAGACAATTAAGGGCACAATTGGTAAAGCACTGGCTCTGAATTCAAATCTAGGCTTTAACACTTCATATGCACTGGACTTGTCACCTTGGGCAAGTCACTACTCCAATTACAAAAAATCTCGACACTCTCAAAATTATTACAGCCAGAACAGATCTTTGTCCTCTCTCCTCCCTAATCAATCCCTTATATACTGGCCAGAGAGATATTATTACTAAAGTACTGGTCAGGCCTCTGTAATTTCCATACTCAAAAACCCCATTGCTTTTCATTATTTCTAAAATAAAATATGAACTACTCTATTTGACATAAAATGCCCTTCACAGATATCAATCTATCCAATTTTATTAAAAATCATTTCTTTTCCTACATTTTAAGTTCTAATCATACTTGTATATTTTGTCTTCCTAAATCATTATCTCTACTTTGTCTTCCTAAATTATTATCTTCGCTTTATTCCCCATGATTTAAATATGCACCCTTCTTTAGCTCTGCCTCTTTGAAGCTTTATCTTTTCCCCAAATCTCAAATCAAGAGACATAATCGTCATTTATTTTACATACTCCCTTTTCTTTCTTTTTATTTTGTATTTATTGTGTTTGTATAGCATATTTATTTGTGTCTATTCATGTTGTATCCTTAATAGAATTTAAATATCCTTTCTATCCCCAGTTCCTAGCTAAGTGCCTAGAATAAAATAGTTAATAAATGCTTATTAATTAATTGACTACAGACTTAGTTTAGATTACAATACTGTATTTCTAGAATTTATATATCTATATATCTATATATCTATATCTATATCTATATCTATATCTATCTATCTATATCTATATCTATATCTATATCTATATCTATCTATCTATCTATCTATCTATATCTATATCTATATATATATATATATCTATATCTATATCTATATATCTATATATATATATATATTGTTTACAATTACTTCAGTTGTGTCCATCTTTTTATGACCCCATATGCAAGTTTCTTGGCAAGGGCATAAAAGTGTTTTTCCATTTCCTTCTCCATCTAATTTTACAACTGAGAAAACCAAGGCATCCCCCTCCAAACATTTTGAGACCTATTGATGCATCTTTCTGGTTTTCCTAACATAATATGGCATATCCCAAATTAGAGCACTTTTCACTGACTGTCTCTCATTCCTGGGATTCTCTCCCTCCTCATTGCTACCTCGTGGCTTCTTTGGCTTCCTTCAAACAAATTATAAGTAAAGATCCTCCTTCTATGGAAAAACAAAAACAAAAACCTTTATTTGGCTTCCTTAATCTCAGGGCCTTTTCTCTGAGATTATTTCCAATTTATTGTATATACACATATCTTGTTCATGCATAGTTTTTGTATATTGTCTACCTCTTTGGATTATTAGTTCCTTGGGACCAGAGAATTTTTGCCTTTTATCATGTCCCCAGAGGTAAGCATGGTGCCTGCCACATGGAAAATCCTTAATAAATGATTCTTGGCCCTCTTCAATGATAAATGTGATCTCAGAGTCCAAATGCAGTTATTCCACTTAAAGTCTACAGAGTTATTTTGCTGACCTTATTGTTATATGCCTGTGAAACCATTTCAGGAAACTCAATTGCTTCCCTTTGAATTGTCTTAGGAAGATTCTGAAGATCAGCTGGCAGGATAATATACCACACACACTGAGGTCCTTTCTCAAACTTAATTGTCAAACATTCCAACTCTACTGCAGAGAGCACAACTC
Source organism: Antechinus flavipes (assembly GCF_016432865.1). NCBI lineage: Eukaryota > Metazoa > Chordata > Mammalia > Dasyuromorphia > Dasyuridae > Antechinus > Antechinus flavipes. Next base: position 113,933,366 of record NC_067400.1, on the reverse strand, counting down.
CCTTGGGCTGGCCACACTGTGGGATTCCAAATGTATACTTCCAAAAAATTATTTTAGGGAGTACTCACATAGGGCAACTTCTCACAAAGAGGTTAGAAAAAGTGATGCAAGGACACTCTCAAAGTCTTTCTTCAGGAAAACTATTAGTACAATTGAATATATAAGTAACCAAATTGACAAAAAAAACATGTGATTATCTCAATACATGCAAAAAAAAGCATTTGATAAAATCCAACACACATTCCTATTAAAAATACCAAAAAGTATAGACATAAATGGAATTCTCCATAAAAAGATCAGTAGCCTCTATTTAAAACTATCAGTAAGCATCATATATAATGGGGGGCAAACTAGAACCATTCCCAAAAAAATCAGAGGTGAAAAAAGTTGCCCATTATCATTATTACTATTCAATATTTTATTACAATATTAGCTTTGGCAAAAAGAGAAGAAAAAAAGATTAAAAGAATTAGTTTATGAGGAACCCAAGTTATCACTCTGCAGACTATATAGTGATATACATAAAGAACCCTAGAGAATAAACTAAAAAATTAGTAGAAACAATCTACAACTTTAATAAAGTTATAGGATACAAAATAAATCCACAGCAATCATTAGCATTTTTATATATACCAACAAAGTACAGCCGTAAGAGATACAGAAATTCCATTTAAAATAACTTTTGAAAGGATAAAATATTTGAGAATCTACCTGCCAAGGCAAAGTCAAGAAGTATATATAAACACAATTATAGAACACTTTCTACACAAATAATGTCAGATCTAAACAATTAGAAAAATATCAAGTGCTCTTGGGTAGGCCGAGTTAATATAATAAAAATGACAATATGCTACCTAAGTTAGTCTACTTATTTAGTGCTATACTAATCAAACTCCCAAGAAATTATTTTACAGATCTCAAAAAAGTAATAACAAAGTTCATTTGGAGCCAAAGGCCAAGAATTTTAAAGGAATTAATAAAAAAAAATAGAAATGAAGGTGGCCTAGCTGTGCCAGATTTAAAACTGTATTATAAAACAGCAGTCATCAAAACCATTTGGTACTGCCTCATAAATAGAGTAGTCAATCAGTGGAATAGGGAGATTCACAAGACAAAATAGTCAATGACTATAGCAATCTAGTGTTTGACAAACCCAAAGACCCCAACTATTAGGATAAGAACTCGCTATTTCACAAAAAGTGCTAGGAAAATTGAAACTTGCCTCAAAGAAACTAGGCATTGATCCACACCTAATACCATCTACAAAAATAAGGTTGAAATGGGTTCATTATCTAAACATAAAGAATGATATTATAAGCAAATTAGAAGAATTCAGATCTGTGCAGGAGGAATGAGTTTCTGATCAAAGAAGAACTGGAGTTCATTATTGATCACGAAATAGATAATTTTGATTATATTATATTAAAAAGTTTTTGTATAAACAAAACTAATGCAAACAAGATTAGAAGAGAAGCAATAAACTGGGAAAAGATTTTACATTCAAGGATTCTGATAAAGGCCTTATTTCTTAAATATGTAGAGAATTGACTCAAATTTATAAGAATTTAAGCTATTCACCAATTGATAAATGGTCAAAGGATATGAACAATTTTCAAATGAAAAAATTAAAAACATTTCTGACCATATGAAAAAGTGTTCTAAATCATTATATATCTGAGAAATGCAAATTAAAACATCTCTGAGATACCACTACATATCTCTAAGATTGGCTAAGATAATGCTGAATGTTGGAGAAGATGTGGGAAAATTGGGATACTGATATCTTGTTGGTGGAATTGCAACAGATCCAACCATTCTGGAGAGCAATTTGGAACTGTGCTCAAAAAGTGATCAAACTATGCATACCCTTTGATCCAGCAATGTTTCTATTGGGATTGTATCCAAAGAGATTTTAAAGGAGGGAAAGGGGCTCACATGTGCAAAATTGTTTGTGGCAGCCCTTTTTGTAGTGGTAAAAAACTGGAAACTGAATGAATGCCCATCATTTGGAGAAGGGCTGAATAAATTTTGGTATATGAATGTTGTTGTGATCTTTTTCTTCTCAAAACACAGCCAGGTGATAAAAGTTCAGATCTTTTATTATCTCCAATATAGCCCGGTTAGCTTAGAGGCCTATCTCTCTGCTTGGTTCCAAGAGCTCTTGCCACTTTGTCCTTTGCTTCTGCCTCTGCTTTCTTCAGCCTCCAGAGCCAGCACCAAGTTGAATCTGTCTTGCCTTGAAGAGAGGGCTTCTGGCGTAATTCTGCTGAAATCCCGACTTGTAGCGTCTTCACTCTGAAGAACTTCGACTGGCCCATTGGCCTATTTATGCTCCTTCCAGAGAGAGGGATTATGGGTTTTCTCCCATAGTGCTCTCTGGCCCAATGACTTCAAGGGAGGTGTGAACTCATTGAACTCCAATGAGTAAAGGTGTGAACACAAGCCTTGTATTGATTAGTTCTACTTAGTACCTTGTTTCAGGTTCTGGCCAAAACATCTTCTTGTAAGATTAGATCAACTCTAATTAGTTAGCAGTTAGTAAGGATTCCAACATCTCCCCCTTTCTTTTGTTTTAAAACATAGGGGGTTTCTGAGGGGGTACACATAAATCCATCAATATGGGAGGCATTATACATAATTTACATAAGCACATAGCAATATAACACAGGCTAGTAGTAATGTAACAAATAACATGAATCATCCTGAAAATTTACACATGTCCATAAGTCCTAGAAACAGTCCAATAGGATCCCATTGTCCATTAGTTCATGTGCCAGGAATCCAATAGTTCCTGTAAGCTCTGAAGTACTGCAAAAAGTCTCATCAACAATTTTTCATCTTAAGGAACCCAATGATTCTTGCTGGTTTTTCAGGAACTGAAAGCTGAAGATTTTAAAGTTCTTTTGACAGTCTCATTGTTAGCCTTTTCCACCTGTGGAAATATAAGCAGATCCTCTTCCCCAAGCAATTAACCTAATTCCCTTCTATTTATCAAATTTGGGATTTCTCCTCATCATCTGGTAATTACATTGGAGCTGTTTGCATTGGATATTGTCTTGTTGTCTTAAAAGGCCTGTATTCTTCCCAACTGTAATCCTGATTGCTTTTCTGTTGGTTGATGACATCAGAGTTCTGAATTTCTAAAGTCTCTCTGGGTGTAACCTCAGCTGCTATCATGCCCCACCTGTCCTTTGATTGATACTTTGGAGCTGGGCCTTGCCTCTCCTTCCTCTGGGTCAATATACATTTAGAGGCCCAGTGAAAGCCTCGGTTACATTTTGGACATGGGGTTTTGGGTTTTCTCTCACCCTGTCTTCTCATTGTGTCTCTGTATCTACAATGAGCTCTCAAATGGCCAACTTTTCCGCACTTAAAACATCGACGAGTTTCTCTAGAATTCCTCTGCCAAGAAGGACCTTGTCTTTCCATGTTCATCATAGTCTGGGCATAATAAGCATTTGTGCCCACTGTGGCACAGCATCTTATGATTTCTTCTAAAGGAGCATTTTTGTCTAGCCCCCATATAATTCTCTTGCAAATCTCATTGGCATTTTCCTTAGCCAAATGTCTAGTCATTATTTCTGTGGCAGCATTATCTCCAATGGTTCTTATTACAGCTGTTTGCAGACGTCCCACAAAATCTGCAAAAGGTTCATTGGGACCTTGCTCTATTTTTGTGAAAGCATTATTTCCATCTTTCTGTCCAGGGAGAGAATTCCAAGCTTTTATTGCAACCTTAGAAATTTGCTCATAGACTGTTATGGGATAATAAATCTGTTCTGAACTCTCTGCATACTGACCTTCACCAGCTAGTTGGTCAAAAGTGATTTGTACAACAGCTCCTTTTTGCCTATTGCGTCCCAAATTAAAAGGAGTGTATTTTCTCTCTTTTTGACCTGAGGAGTTGAGCTCTTCAATCACAGGATATGCATTTATAAAATCAGATATATCTTCTCCTTCATTTTTTGCTTTAATTAATGCTTTTTCTAATCTTGTCAAATTCTGCTTTACAGGAGAAGCTGACTGTGTTTCTGTCTCTCTCCCTCCCCCTTGTTCTACCCATGAAGGGTTAATTGCGGGGGGAGGGTCATGAGATGTGGAATCACCTAATTCCTCCTTCTGTGAAGTATCATACTCAGAATTGTAATTAACTCCATTCTCATCTGATTTGTCCTCCTTTTCACCTAGTAAAGTTGGCACTTCCTCCTGTACTTTCCTTTTCATCATTCTATCACTTAAATAACTTCTTATAGCCAATTGTATTACATTATATGTATTAATTATTGAGTTAGGCCCATTTTTATCATAGAATTGACAAAGATCCTCTCCAACCAATTTCCATTCATTTAGATCTAATTCCTTATCAAGAGAGAAACAAGGACATATGTCCTTTACAGTTTGTAAAAGTTCAGTGATTTGCTGTAAACTTATAATTAAACCTTGGCTTTCCATAATTTTGACAATGCTCTCTAAACATTTTCCTTGAACAGAAACAGACTGTTTTCTAAATATCTGTCCCATCTTAGATGAAATTCTACTTTGACTCTTCTAACAAAATTTCTTTGTTGCACTCACCCTAATTTCTGGGTTGAAGAGTCTTTTCCACTGGATCAGGATCAGAGGCTTTTCCACTTGAATCAGGATCGGAGCTTTTCCACTGAAATCCACTGAGGGGTCTGTTTGTCCCACGTTCAGGGCGCCAAAATGTTGTGATCTTTTTCTTCTCAAAACACAGCCAGGTGATAAAAGTTCAGATCTTTTATTATCTCCAATATAGCCCGGTTAGCTTAGAGGCCTATCTCTCTGCTTGGTTCCAAGAGCTCTTGCCGCTTTGTCCTTTGCTTCTGCCTCTGCTTTCTTCAGCCTCCAGAGCCAGTACCAAGTTGAATCTGTCTTGCCTTGAAGAGAGGGCTTCTGGCGTAATTCTGCTGAAATCCCGACTTGTAGCGTCTTCACTCTGAAGAACTTCGACTGGCCCATTGGCCTATTTATGCTCCTTCCAGAGAGAGGGATTATGGGTTTTCTCCCATAGTGCTCTCTGGCCCAATGACTTCAAGGGAGGTGTGAACTCATTGAACTCCAATGAGTAAAGGTGTGAACACAAGCCTTGTATTGATTAGTTCTACTTAGTACCTTGTTTCAGGTTCTGGCCAAAACATCTTCTTGTAAGATTAGATCAACTCTAATTAGTTAGCAGTTAGTAAGGATTCCAACAGAATGTTATGGAATATTATTGTTCTGTAAGAAATTACCAGCAGGATGAATACAAAGAGGCTTAGAGAGACTTACATGAACTGATGCTAAGTGAAATGAGCACAACCAGGAGAGCATTGTATATGGCAATTGCAAAATTTTACAATGCTCAATTCTGATGAACATAGCTCTTCTCAACAGTGAGGTGATTCAGGAGAGTTCCAATGATCTTGTAATAAAAAGAGCCATCTGCACCCAGGGCGAGAACTGTGGGACCTGAGTGTGGTTTACAACATAGCATTTTCATTGTTTTTTTTTTTTTTTTTAATTTGCTGGCATTTTATTTTCTTTCTCTTTTTGTTCCAGTTTGATTTGATTTTTCTTGTGCAGCAAGATAATTGTATAAATATGCATGCATATATTGGATTTAACATATATTTCTACCATGTTTAACATCTATTGGACTACTTGTCATCTAGGGGAGGGAATAAGGAAAGGGGGGAATTGAAAAATAAGGTTTTTCAAGGGTTAATGTTGAAGAATTATCCATGCATATGTTTTGAAAATAAAAAGATTTAATTAAAAATAATTAATTAATTAAAAACTTAATTTAAAAAAAAAACAAACAAACAAACAAAACGTTAGAAGTGATTGCATCACATGTGCAAAATTCAAGAAGCTATCTTGAATGTTCATGGAGACTATTTGTGTCCTACCTGGGGCAGGGCATTCTGAGATCATATTAGTCTAATCAGCCACATGTGGACACATTTTTATTCGACTCTTACATAGGGATATTATTTTGGTGCTCTTTGAAAGTATGAAGGACAGCAACTGACCAACCTACCAACTGTACTGAAATTAACAGAAAAGAATTTGTAAGAGCAATCTTCATAAATTCTTCTTTCTTTCTCTGCCTCTGTCTCTATCTGTATGTCTCTTGCACATACAAACACACACGTACACATATTTTGCTTTAATTCTCTTTTTATATTTCTTCATCCTTAAATGTTCTGAAAATAATATTTTAATTGGATCTCTTATGAAGCTTCCTATAAACCAGTTTTTCTCTCCATCAAATTTTGCTCTTTATGTAAATTAACTTTCATACTTTTTAAGTGCTTATTGAACTGAATCCTTATAAATTTTTAAAAGTTTTATTACTGCCTTTTCCTTTTTTTTACAACATTAATTTCTGAACTTTTCCTCCTCTTCTTTATCACCCAAACCTTCACTTTTAATAATCATAAAAAGAAAAGATGACAACATGTACATAAGCCATCTTATCAAGAAAAAATAATTTATCCAATTCCTTATTTCTTCTATAGGATCAGTCTTTATCATCATAATAAAAATGTTTTGTTTTATTTTTTCTTTCCATTTATATTGCTAGAGCTAATGTGTGTGTGTGTGATACTTTTACCTTCCTCCATTCATTTTTCTTAATACTTCTCTGAATTTCTTATATTTGATATTTCTTATAGTATAATTATATTCTATGGCAAACATACAACCATTTAGTTGACTATTCCCCAATCAAAAACCACTGTGCTTGTAGTTTATTTGTTGTTACAAAAAAGTACAACTATTATACAACTACTATAAACTAATATGCAACAAAAATATAACTAGTACAATTTAGTAATAAAATGAAGCAATTGTCATATATTTTATCTTCTTAGGACATATTCCCCTAACTACAATCTTGGGGGGAGATATGTACATGTACAGTATGAACATGATTATTTTTCCTCACACAATTCCAAGTTTATTTCTAGAATGGGAGCCTGATTTCTAGTCCCATCAATAGTTTAACAGTGTGTATATCTTGAAGCAACTGCTTTAACTTTAATTATTTCCATCTTTTTTATTGTTGTCAATTTGTGGTTCATGAGATTGAATATGAGAGGTCTTTTTATTGACAATGGAACAATATTTCAAGTGGTTTTTCAACAATCAATCCAGCATAAAGACTGTTGTCTAAGACAAGATTTGAATTAAGATCTTACTGACTAGCATTCTATTCACTGAGCCACTTAGCTGTACAGGGTCACAAATACTCAGGTCTTTCTGACCCCAGGTCTTACTTTCTATCCTTGATGGCTCCTGTGTTAGAGAGAAAACAAAAACACAAATATTCAATTTACCATGTGAAAAGTATTGTGCTAATCCCTTAGAATATAAAGAAAGAAAAAAATATGGGCTATGTCCTCAAGAAGCTCACATACAAAAGTTTTCGGTGGTGTTGTTTATTTAGGTTATTTTTTTTTGTAAGAAAACAAACTATGTACATAAATTATGGGGGGTTGTTTAAGACAATCTGAGAACCCATTAGTTAATTCAGTGTAGTTGCATCAATGTAAACAATCCAAAATGTTCCCTTTATCCACATGGCCAGCCATTGGGACCTAATTAAAGACTACCCATTCTTGCTCTGGTCCCTCCAAAGCATTTCCCTTACATGTCATCAGGACTGTCCTAAAAACAAGCTTCCCATGTTCTCTTCATGGGGAAGCTGCATTAGTTGAACATGCTGATGAGGGCTGTGAATGTTCAGATCCTGGTTATACATAAAAGATTCATATAGTGTAATAAAGTGAAGGTTTATGAAGAGAAATATAATGCAGGTAGAAGACACGAGGGCTGAACTTTTAAGGAATTGGGGACAGTCAATTAAAAGATGCGGAATCAGGAGATAGAGTCTTATGTGCAAGAAAGTGTAAAAAGGTCAATGCTTCTGAATCATGGAGCATATAGAGAAAAGCAAAATATAAGAAGTCTGAGCTAAGAATTTGAATATGCAAAATTGATATGGGAATACATACCAGGAAGGGGGATTGAGTTGTGGATTTGGGAAAGTGGAAAGATGAAAGGTCAGTCTCAGCAGAGGCCCTGAGATAGAAGATAGAATGTCAAAAACATTCAGTTTAATAATAGCAAAACAATAAATTTGTGCAACCCTTAGTTATTTACATAGTTTCTGATATTGCCTTTCACACTCTTCATTAAGGTATAAACCTAAAATCTATATAAACCATTCTTCTATATTTTTTTAAGACAATTACCCAATTGATCTTTTTTTTTCTTAAATACTTTAATTTTTATAAACAAATCTGCATAACTCAATCATTTGTTGAAAACTCCGGTATCATTTGTGGAATATCTTTTGATTCTGCCCTTGGATCTGAATCATTATATAGACTCCATTTAAAATTAGTTACTTTCAGTTCTACTTTAAAAACTCAGTGACAAGAACCTAATGTTATTCTCAGGTTTTACTTAGTGATAATGGTCTGGTTGTTCCAAAAGTATTTCTCTAAGTATTTAGTCCATTAATCTTTTACTCTGAGGAAATATATTAAAGCTTCAAATTTTGGATGAAATATTTGTTGTTATAAAACTGCCTTAAACTGATGGTCGCTATATTTTGTTATATTTTTCAGATTTTTGTTAGTATAATTTCCAAATCTATTATGGTTCATTTTATAGTTTCAAAACTATATGTTAATAACATAATCCTATAAAATTCATTTTTAAACATTTTTCCCTTTGAGTTTTGATTTCAGAATATTTCTCTCCACACATTATGTCATTGCTTCTTCATTGATTGTTTAATGATCAATGTGTCTTACTTGAAAGAAACTAAGATTTTTATCAATTTTGTCTATTAACAATTTTTTCAGTCTCAAATTTCCCTATGAATATAGTAAGAATTTTATACTTATAAAGTCCAAGAGATATTTTGGTATAATTGAAAAAAAGTACCTAAGGTAAAATAGATGATTAATGGTGTTTTGTTTTGTTTTACATACATATAGATATATATTTCTATGTTTATGTTTCAATAATTTCAAAGGCAATTGGGTGGTATAGAAGATAGAATGCTGGGTCTGGGGTCAGAAAGACTCATCTTCCCAAGTTCAAATCTGGCCTTAGACAATTTCTAATTAAAATACATGCATTTATTTAAAAAATACAAATAGAAAAAATATTTTTAAAAATAGAAAAAAGAAAAAAGCCATGTCATGTGCACAGCAGAACATGAGAAGATTCAAAATATGAAATAATAAATTTCCATTTCAAGAAAATGTATATAAATACTACATATAATATTCAGAACCGTCCATCTTTGTTTCTTTGTTATCTTTTGTTCTCTGTTGTGAAATTTTTACTTTACTCTTTCTCTCCCCACTTCCTCTCTATCCTCCATACAAAGAAGCTACAGTAAGCAGATATAGTGATAAATACATGCATACACACATGCACATATATTTGTAATCAAATGTATACATATATGCACATGTGCACATATAACCATATACATACATATATTGTGCACATATACCTATAATCATATACATTTTTATATATACATATATACTTATAATCCTATACATATATATGTAGGCACAAATATACCTATAATTATACATATATATCTGTATATATATATATATATACACAACATATACATTCATATACATTTATGTAAGTTTGCATTACACTTTTTTGTCCTCAGTTTCTCTGAAGGTGGATAATATCATTCTTCTTAGGTGCAAGTCATTCCATGTATTTCTAAATCTACCAACTCATTTCCTATACTACAGAAATATTCCAACTTTATATTATCTATTTCTTTTAAAATATTATTTAAAATTTTAAATTATTTAAATATTTTGTTTAATATTAAATATTTAAAATATTTCAATATTATTTAAAATAATATTAATTAATATGATTGGCATACAGTGGAATTTCCATCATTTTCTTTTTTGATTGAATCTATTTTAACTTTAACTTTTGTTAAATCATTGATTTACTACCCCCACTTTTTTTTCTAATAAATTCTACTCCTGATCATTATTATTGTTGCTATTTATCTCATGTTTCCTAAACCTGATGACTACTTTTCTTCTACCTGCTACCTTGCCTTGCTATTTATTACTTAATCTCCTTTACTCCCCTTGGATCCCTCCCTTATTCTCTTACTCCACCCTTTACTTTCACCATTTCTCTTCCTCTTTATTACATTCTAATTTATCAGTATACTTTATCCCATTGTCATCAATGTACACTTCCTTCTATACCCCCACCTTATCTTATTCTCTTCTTTTCCTTCTTTCTTTTTTTTTTTAATAGCTTTTTATTTACAAGTTATATGCATGGGTAATTTTACAGCATTGACAATTGCCAAACCTTTTGTTCTAATTTTTTCCCTCCTTCCCCCGACCCCGCTCCCCTAGATAGCAGGATGACCAGTGGATGTTAAATATATTAAAGTATAAATTAGATACACAATAAGTATACTTGACCAAACCGTTATTTTGCTGGACAAAAAGAATCGACTCTGAAATTTTGGACAATTAGCCTGTGAAGGAAATCCAAAATGCAGGTGGAAATAAATAGAGGGATTGGGAATTCAATGTAATGGTTCTTAGTCATTTCCCAGAGTTCTATCGCTGGGCATAGCTGGTTAAGTTCATTACTGCTCCATTGGAACTAATTTGGTTCATCTCATTGCTGAAGATGGCCCCGTCCATCAGAATTGATCATCATATAGTATTGCTGTTGAAGTATATAATGATCTCCTGGCCTTGCTCGTTTCACTCAGCATCAGTTCGTGTAAATCTCTCCAGGCCTTTCTGAATTTGTCCTGTTGGCCATTTCTTACAGAACAATAGTATTCCATAACATTCATATACCACAATTTATTCAGCCATTTTCCAATTGATGGGCATCCACTCATTTTCCAACTTCTGGCCACTACAAAGAGGGCTGTCACAAACAATTTGCACATGTGAGTCCCTTTCCCTTCTTTATGATCTCTTTGGGATATAAGCCCAGTAGAAACACTGCTGGATCAAAGGGTATGCACAGTTTGATAACTTTTTGAGCATAGTTCTAAATTGCTCTCCAGAATGGCTGGATGTATTCACAATTCCACCAACAATGTATTAGTGTCCCTGTCCCTCCCTTATTTCTTAACAAAACTAAAAAGCTCTTATGCCTTTTAATATATATAGTTTCCTCTTTAACCTATTGCCAATTGTGAATGGGATTCCAGAATGCAGTTGGCATTTTCTATCCAAATTTATTAGGTGACTGTGGTAATCTGGCAGTATAAACCCAAAGACTCCAGCTTCTGAGACAAGAACTCAGTAAGTAACAAAAATTGCTGATAAAATTAGAAAATGGTGTGGCAGAAATTGAGATTAACCTTCTACCACCTAACCTATACTCTATCTCAAGACAAAGTCAAAATAGGCTCATAATTTAGAAAAAAAAAAAGAGTGCTACTATAAGCAAATTAGAGGTACAAATGATAGTCTATATCTCAGATCTGTGGAGAAGGGAGGAATTTGTGGCAAAGAAGAACTGGAGTTCACTATTAAATGAAAAATGAATAATTTTGATTGTATTAAATTTTAAATAAAAAAAATAAATAAAAGTTTTAAAAGTTTTGTACAAACAAAATCAATACAGACAAGACTTGAAAGGAAGCAGAAAACTGGAGAAAATCTTTATGTCTTAGGGTTCTGATAAAGGCCTAATTTTTAAAATATCTAAAAAAATACTCAGATTTTTAAGATTGCAAACCTTTGTCCAATTGATAAGTGGTCAAAGGATATGGACAGAAAATTTCCAGGTAATGAAATTAAAACCATTTTAGTCATGTGAAAAAAAAATTGTTCTAAATCACTATTGATCACAGAAATGCGAATTAAGAAAACTTGGAGGTACCATCATACACTTCTCCAATTAATTAATATAACAGGATATGCTAATGATAAATATGGAAGAAATGTGGGAAAACTGGAACACTAATACATTGTTGGTAGAGTTGTGAATTGATCCCACCATTTTGGAGAGCAATCTGGAACGCTGCTGAAAGAGCTCTCAAACTGTGCATACCTGTTGACTAGTTAGTTATATTACTGTATCTGTATCACAAGAGGGAGAAGTAGCCACATGTACAAAAATGTTTGTAGCAGTCTTTTTTGTAGTGGCAAGAAACTGGGAACTGAATGGATGCCCATCAGTTGAAGAATGGCTGAATAAGTTATAGTATATGAATGTTATAGAATATTATTCTTCTGTAAGAAACCATCAGCAGAATGATTTCAGAGAGATGTGGAGAGACTTATTTGAATTGATGCTAAGTGAAGTGAGTGGAACTAAGAGAATATTGTACATGGCAACAATAAGAATATGTGATGATCAACACTGATGGACGTGGCTCTTTTCAACAATGAGGTGATTCAGGCCAATTATAATAGACTTGTGATGGAGAGAGCCATCTGCACCCAGAGGGAGGATTATGAGGACTAAATGTGGATCATTACATAGTATTTTCACTTTGTTGTTGTTGTTCTTATTAGCTTGCTCTTTTTTTTTTTCTTTCTCATTTTTTCCCTGTTTGATCTGATTTTTCTTAGGCAACATAATAATTGTGTACATACACAGACAAGACTTGCCTAGTGGAGGTATGTATGAAGGAATTGTACATATTTCACATATATTGGATTGTTTGCCATCCAAGGAAGGAAGAGGAATGAAAAGAATGAGAAAATTTACAATACCATTGTAAAATTTACAATGGTAAATGGTAAAAACTATCTTTGCATTTACTTTGAAAAAAAAAGTATTATTAAGAAAACAAACTTTATTGAGATCATTTTAGATCATTGAAAACATGAGAAGGAACTAGTCTTTCATAATTGATCATCTCACAATCTTGATGTTATTGTGTGCAATGTATTACTGTTTCTGATTGTTCAGCATCACTTCATTTTTATATTTCCAGGCCTTTCCAAAATTAGCTTGTTCATCATTTTTTATAAAACATTAATATTTCATTACCTTCAAATACCAGAACTTATTCAGGTATTCCCTAATTGATGGACATCTACTCGTTTTCTATAAAATTTTCTACAAAAATAGCCGCTACAAACTTTTTTGCACATGTGGGCCTTTTTTCCTCATTTATGATTTCCTTGGGACACAGACCAAGTAGTGGCACTGTTGGGTAAAAAGGTATGCATAGTTTGATAGCATATTATGCATATTTATAAATTGCTTTCCAGAATGGTTGGATCATTTCACATTTCCACCAACAATGCATTAGTGTCCCAGTTTTCCCACATCTCCTCCTATATTTATCATTATCTTTTCCTGTCATCTTGGCCAATTTGATAGGTATGAAGTGGTACCTCAGAGTTGTTTTAATTTGCTTTTCTCTGATCAATACTGATTTAGAGCACCTTTACATATGACTAGAAATGGTTTCATTTTCTTCATTTGAAAGCTCTTTTCATATTATTTGATATTTATCAAGTGGATAATGCCTTGAATTCTTATAAATTTGAGTTAATTCTCTCTATATTTCAGAAATTAGGCCTTTACCAGAACTCTTTACTGAAAAATGTTTTCCCCACTTTATTGCTTCCTTTCTAATCGTGTCTGCATTGGTTTTGTTTGTATGAGAAACTTTTAACTTAATATAATCAAAATCATCCATTTTATATTCAATAATGTATTCCAGTTCTTCTTTGTTCATAAATTCCTTCCTTCTGCAAAGATCTAATAAATAAGTTAGCCCTTGATCTCCTAATTTGCTTTTGGAATCACCTTTTATGCCCAATCATGTAACCATTTTGATTTTATTTTGGCATGAGATGTGAGATGCTTGTTTATGCCAAGTTTCTGATATACTATTTTCCAGTTTTCCCAGCAGTTTTTGTGAAATTGTAAGTTCTTATTCCAGGAGTTGGTATTAGGGGGGTTTAATCAAATGCTAGATTACTATGGTCTTTGATTATTGTGTTGGGTATATCTAACCTATTCTACTGACCTATTTCTTAGTACCAAATGATTTTGATGACTGCTGCTTTATAACATACTATTAGGCTGCCATGCTTTGCATTTTTTTCATTAGTTCCCTTGACATTTTCAATATTTTGTTCTCCCAGATGAATTTTCTCATTATTTTTTTTCTAGCACTATAAAATAATTTTTTGGCAGCTTGATAGGTATGGCACTGAACAAGTAGACCAATTTAGGTAAAATTGCTATTTTTATTGTATTAGCTCAGTGTACCCATGAGCAATAGATATTTTTCCAATTGTTTAGATCTTAGTTTATTTGTGTGAGAAGTGTTTTGTAATTGTGTTCATGTTTTCCTGGGTCATTCCAAGACTTTCTAAAATAATTTCATTTATCATTTTTATAGGACAATAATATTCCATTACTTTCATATGCAATAATTTATCCAGCCATTCCCCTTTTGATGGGCATCCATTAAATTTCCTATTCCTTATCACTATAAAAAGAACTGCTACAAACATTTTCGCAGAGGTGGATTTTTTTTTGCCCTCTTTTATGATTTTTTTTTGGAATACATATCCAGTAGTGGTAATGCTGGTTCAAAGGGTCCTTTGGACATCATTCCAAATTGCTTTTCAGATTTGTTGTAACTTCACAACTCTACCAATAATACCATATAATTATCTTTTTCTTTTCCTTTTGTCAATCTAAGAAGTGTGAGATGGTACCTCAGAGTTATTTTGATTTTAATTTTTCTAATATATAGCATTTTCATATGATTATAGATGATTTTAATTTCTTCACCTGAAAATTATCTGTTCATATCCTTTAATCATTTATCAAATTGGGGATGATGTATTCTTTAGGAAGGAGTCATGTATTGCATGTTTTGGGAATCCAGTGTCAACCCAGGTATAGCAAGTGATTTAATAATAAACCAATTTGATCATATCCCTTCTTAATTTATTGTTATCTTAGTTCTATTTAGGAGAATTGTAAATAGATTTAAGTGTAGGCAGAATAAGCATGGATTTAAACTGTCTTCCTGAAACATTTTATACATGAATTATTTTAATTATCTTTGACAGTATTAGTTTAGAAGAATATTTTAATTAGAAAACTCTTAACTACAAGAGGCCTCTGAAGAAAGAGATGATCTATCTCCAAAGAAAGAACTGATACATAGAAGAATTCTTAGTATGTTTTTACATATTTTTATAAATCTGTGTCAAATGATGGCCTTCTCTAATGCAAAGTGGGTATGGAGGGAGACAGTTTAGAATACGTTAAAATGCAACAAAAATAAATCATACTAATTTTTAAAATAGAGGACTTTTTTTTCCCATTTGGATATCACAATCTCTAACTTTCTAATTCTATTTGAACCTATCTTATGAATTCAGAGTACATGAATCAATCATGATTCGAAACTGAGTCAAAATCTTTGCAATCATGATTTAAAAATAAATATCAATATTATAGAGCTTTGGAGAAAGCTGTTCAGTAAGAACTGATTATACAATTAGTTGTTTTTTTCTTCCCTATGACTCTAAAAATATAAATAATTTAGTATTTCATTTCTCACAAGTTACATGTAAAAACAATTTTTAATACTGGTATATAAAACTTTGAGGTCCAAATTCTCTCATTTCCTCCCTCCTCAAATCCATCATTGAGAAGTATAGCAACTCTATATAGTTTATATATACGTAGTCATACAAAATATTTACATAAGTTAACTTATAAAAGAAAATATAGACGAAAAGTCTTAATAAAAATAAAATATAAAAAAGACATTTATGTCTCATTTTTTCCCACATCCTAACCATCATTTGTTATTTTCTTTTTCTGTCCCATTAGCTAATGTAATAAGTATGAGGTAGTATCTCAAAATTGTTTTAATTTGCATTTCACCAATCAGTAATGACTTAGAACATCTTTGTATGGCTTTAGATAGATTTCATTATTTCTAAAAAAAAACAAACTATTCATATCTTTTGCTAATTTATCAGTTGTGAAATGGCTTTCATTTTTATAAATGTGACTCAGTTCTCTATGGTTGAGAGATGAGGCCTCTATCATAGAAACTAGTTTTAGATGTATTTTCACATCACTATGACTTTGTGGCACATTTATTTTGTTCTCTGACCAACATATTGCTTTATTGCAAAAAATATATATATATATATTTCTAGTGACACAAGTTGGTAATGCTTTGAATAAATCCTCAAATGAAAAATTGCAATATATTCAAAGAAGTCATTCATATGATAATTGTTTGATGGTATGATACCATCTTTAAAAAGATTAGAATTAAAGTTGTACTTGAAATGAAGACAATAAGACACTTTGCTAGTAATTCATGTACACTGAAAAATGATTGAGTCAATAATTGCATCATTACTGATTGTCACTTTTCAATTTTGCCGCAAAGCTTATTTCACTATTAGTTTAGCTAGTTTCCCAATAGGTTTATTTTGATCAATTTGTTATTGTTGCCTTTATTTGAGTGAGATGACAGTTTTTTTTTCTATTTTATGTAGAAGCAAAATAATGATACAATTTTTTCATGACTTTCCATAAATTTTCAAGAGTTTTCTTAAGTTGCTTCTATCCAGAAGATGTGTACCATATTCACTTAGAATTATACTCTATCTTTCCTCCTTAGGCTTCTTTCAAGTATAGTAGTTGCCATTTAATTTAGGCCCAGAGACTTTTATTTTAATCTTATATTAAAAATGGAAATTGAATATGTTCATTAAAGATAGTACTCAGAGGTTTCATTTCTTTAAAATTACTTTGTTTTATTCTTATTGACCTGCCAATTCCATCTGTAATACTGAAATTCAAAAGAAAACCCCGCAAGACTTCATTGCTGTATTATAATCTATTTTATTATTACATCAAATTTCTGCATATAGGAGGAGATGATGATCGGACTTGTAATTTCACTTATGTGGAGAACACTGTTGTGAGGAAAATCCTCTAACAGTAGAGGTCACCACTTCCTCGGAAACTTAAAATATTAAAGAGTTGCCTAGAATATTGAGAAGTTATGTGATCTGTCCAAAGTCAATCTGACAGTATATATTAGAATAAAGACTGCAAGTAAAGTCTTCTTGGCTCTAAGGTCAACTCACCATCTGCTGTGTTAATATTGCCTTTCAATATTTCTGGAGTTTGTATTAATGAAGGTATTAGATTGCCCAAATTTGATTTTTCAATTTTTGCCACAACAAAGAACATAATACCTCCCTTTAAATTTAGGAATCAGATCCATAGAGGTATCAGTCAAGAACAAACTAGATAAAAACAAATATGGATTTGGGAAAAATGATATTAGAATTCTCCCTGATATAATGGTTAGGGGCAGGTGTGTTAGCTTTTTACTTTTTGAAAGTCTTAATTTCTTCTTTCATGGAAATTATTTTCACTATCTGCCTTACTATCAAAACTATTTTTATGCCTCATTGTTTATTTTGTACAGGAATATCTTGTTCTTTGGCTTTGCAGTAAAGACAGAAATGGCAAGGGTAGAGTAAGAAAAGATTAAAGATTTGGGTCACAGGACACAGGGAAAAAGTGACTGATTTGAATAATATGGAAGCCAGTTACTAAAATAAGCTTCGTATGCTTGTCTAGGTCCTTTTCACTCTGTTACCACTCCCCCTTTTGAGCTTTAGAGTTATTACCATGTCCTTTATATAACTTTTTGGTATATAGAGAGTAGATAGGAGATGTCAAAATATCCTTCAATGATTGTGCAAAATGGTACAGAGTTTAATCAATGGAAATTTTGGTAGAGGGAGGAAAGGGTGTAGTTAGGTGCATACCAATTCCATTGAAATTTTGCATTTCCACAAAGGAAAAGGACTCCTGATACTAAATAGGAAAGAAAGTCCTTTCTAGGACATAGCATTAAAGAGCATCTTTCAAATTTGGCTCTAGGGAAGATATGGGAAGATAAAGGAAAAGTTATAGCCTAATTCTTATAGGTTCAGAGTCTGAACATAAGGAAGAGAGTCTGAAGTAGAAAGGGTCTAACATCTTTAGGGACATACTACTTGTTCTGTAGACCTGTTCTAGATACACAACGTGGAAGTTCACATTCAGCATTTTAAAGGGCACACTGAAATATTTAACTGTTTAGTCAAGATATATGACAATGATCTGAGGAAATTTATAATTTGTGAGGAAGAAAAGAGAGGAAAGTGGAGTAAGACAGGAGTGAAATAAGGACCACCCATTCCTCATGTCTTTTTTTCCTCTCTCAGAAGTCTACCTGAGTAAGTGGCCATGATAAAACTACAGTCAAACAGCTTCACTTGCCCATTTAGAAGCTCCATCTCATATTCCTGAAGAAGGAAACATGTCAAGACCACTGAATGACAGTTACACTACTACTGTTATGGGATACTTGCCATTTTTTCCCCCTTCTTCCCTTTTTTATCTCTCCCAGATACCTCAAAACTTTTCTGTATGGGGGAAAATATAACAAACAAACAACAACAACAACAAAAAGCCTTCCAATCTCTCATCTTGATTTCTCCTCATTTTCTGTTTTTTCAACCTGGGAAGAACTGCAATCTATAGAGTCTCTGTGGCCAGTCAAATCTTGTCAGAAGCTGTTATATATACTTAACAGAATTTCAAGTGAAATCTTTTTTTAAAATCTCTTTTTATATGTAAATGTTAATTTTACTTTTTTTGCTTGTCAGATTCAGAATAATAATAAAAACCCTCAAAACATTTAAAAATAAATTTCTGCAATCGCTGTCATGAATAGTAGCAATACCATACAGAGTTGGCAAACAAGTTGATTCCATTCTTGAAATGAAACCATGCTCTTCTTTTCTATTTGCCTAAGAAGGAGATAATAATGTGGGGGACATATAGGAGTTACTCCCACATGGATTCTGTTTTGAAGAGGCAGTGTCTGGATTGGGAAGCATAAATATTCTTTTTCAGTGGCTTCTATGTATTCAAATCCTATAGTCTTGTAATAGAAACCTGTGTCAGTGATCATCAACACCTAGAATATGTCGTTCCAAAAGACTTGTAGGACATTTTCGCTTTGTTTTACTTTTTATTAGAATGGTTAGAGATAGTGACAGGGAAGATAAGTCTGGGCCCTAGCTTCATCTATGGATTAATAGACCTAATTTATTTTATCAGTGTTTATTTTCCTTTTAATATCATTTAATTTACCAGTTGGAATTCTGAATAAGTGATGCAAATCAATTCATATCGGGAAAGCCATGGCAATTTCATTAAGTGTAATAATATGGTTTGGTTTTGTTTCATTTTGTTTTTTTATTCTGTATTTTATTAACATCCATGATATCAATAGACAAGGGGACCTTTAGGTTATTTAGAATCCATTTCAGGTTTTTGTTCAGGTTTGGCTGAGTGTGTGTGTGTGTGTGTGTGTGTGTGTGTGTGTAGATTTTTACATTTAAGAATTTCACTAGATTGAGGCAAAATGGAGTCCCAGGTGCAACAGCATGGGAAGGAGCAGATGGATAGACAGGTTAACTCTGGATGCAGCAGAATGGCAAAGAAATGAGCAGAGAAAGTATGAGGTATTAGGAAGCTTATAAAGACAGAAATCTGGCAGGATTTGGGCAGCAGGTGCTATATGAAATGAAAGAAGGCATCATTTTACTCTCATTAGCTATGACAATGGTAAACTATAACTAACAATATCTGTAGATTAATTAAGTCTGTTAGTGATGGCATTAAGGATAATGCAAATTCTTCCAGTCAAAATATTGCTGTTCTAAACATAGGGATAATTGATGTTTGTTGCAATAAGACTAACATATGGGCAAAGATATGTTACCCGCTATGAGAAAATATATGAAAACTCTTGCAAATCTGAAACCGTGTATTAAGAAAAATATATTATAGATTGTATCAGAGTTTTTAAGAGCAAATGTTTCACAGAAAAAGAGACAGTGCACTGCGCAGGCAAAAAGTTACATAGTTGAGTCTTGAGATGATATCCTATGAAAATACTGAATAATACAAAATAGATTACAATGTATTATAGTCCTATAAACAATTTCCCAAATGTCATTAAAGGTCATTTTTCTCATGTTGCAATTCTGGACCTAGCTCCTTTTCTATGTCCTTATGTTCTGGATAATTGTGAAGACCGAGCTGGCACCCTGGATACCTTAGAATCAGCTGGAGTCAGGATAAGCTAAAGTCCTTGGTCTTTATTTTTGGAGTAGAAGTGAAGGGGATGGACACAGAATCTCCAAGACCTTTCTTCTCCTCATCTACCGCCAAAGTGACTCTGGCTTGTCTTACTTTACCTCCTCATCCTTCCCAAAATGTATACACCAAAAGATTGAACCAGCACAGAATAGTGGGAAGGGCCATTTTCCAAGCATATGCTAATAGAGTATTGTTCAATTGATAGTTAGCCTTAAGTACTTGGTTGTCCTACCTCCTGCATCAACTCGAGTTTCATTCCTTTACAGATAATTATATCTGTTGTTTTTTATAGGTAAAATGAAAATGGGAGATTTTTATGCCATTGGGTTTATTGGTTTGAGGGTGACCTAAGTGACTTTCCCATGATCTGATAGGTGACAGAGGACTTCATCCTACATCTTTCCACCTCTAATTATAGCCCTCCGGGCCTCTATGCACTTTACCAAAATGTGTGTTTTTCCATATGTATGCACCTATAGGGATACTAAGTCAATAAGTTCCCAGTTCATGGACATTTTATAACATATACAACATGCATTATTCATTGACTTTATTTTTCTACATTAAGTAGCTATGCTAATTGTAGTGTTCTCTAAAATGTAAAGTTCTCTGGGAGCAGGTTTCTTGGAGGGCTTCTGGGAGCAGTCTTGATTTCAGTTCAGTGTAATCACCCCTAATGCAGCCAAGTATTAAAGTCCAAATCCTTTATTGTCTCGTCAAAATCTTATCTCCTTTACTTGGGGTTCAGCTAGTTTCTGAAGGACTTCTGGATCTTGCCACTAGCCCTTTGCCTCTGTCAGTTTCTGCCTCTAACTCCCTCCAAATGTCTTCAGCCAGCACAAAAGTGGAAAATGGAATGAATCTGTCTCCTCCTCTGAGAGTGAGCTTGTGTGTCTGGCCCTGAGAACTTCTTGCTTATATGCAGTACACTGAGTATACATCAATCATTATATCACTAGGAAACCATTATTTGTTTCAGGATTAAATCAATGCTGAATTAGATTTAACCATTGTCTCCTCAATTCCACTTAGTACCTTGTTTCAAGTTCTGGACCATAACGTCTCCTTGTAGGATCAGATGAATAATACTGAACCATGCTAAATTAGATAATTATTGTCTCTATCAATTCCACTGACTTAGCACCTTGTAAGAATCCTAATATCTCAAATAATTTTGATTGCCATTGAGGAGGTTATATAATGTTCAATTGGCAACTTTCATTGGCAAATGGGAGGAAATCACATTCTATATGGACCTATGCATAGACAAGATATATTGAGTATTTTGTCAAATTTAAAGAACTATATAACTTTCTGCTAATGTTATAGTCTTTCCCTTTTTGTATTTGTTAAAGTTCTAATAGGAAAATGAGGAATACATAGTTTTAATCCATCTTGAAAGCATCTTATTTATTTTGAAAGCATTGAATTTCAAGTTATTTGGAATTTATGGGGATTTGATTTACTAACATCTATTAAACATGTTCCCACACTAAGTTCGAGGTATACTAGGTCCACCTCTCTTCCACCTTGGGTCTGTAATGTCATGATCCTGGTTAGTCATATCTAGCTGTGGAACATATTATCAAATGACAGTTTCTGAAATCAAATACAAACTTAAGGGAAAAATTTTACAAGTATAATCTTTCCCTTGATACACAAATATGCATGGGGGAGGTAAACAAAACTTTTGGGGCATGTTTCTAACAAATAAGATACTGAAAATCTGATTAAAAAAAGGAAAGAGGAAAATCAAATTGTTAGTCTTAAAAATGAAAAGGGAGAACTCGCCACTAATGAAGAGGAAATTAGAGCAATAATTAGGAGTTACTTTGCCCAACTTTATGCCAATAAATTCGACAACATAAATGAAATAGAAGAATACCTCCAAAAATATAGCTTGCCCAAACTAACAGAGGAAGAAGTAAATATCCTAAACAGTCCCATCTCAGAAAAAGAAATAGAACAAACTATCAATCAACTCCCTAAGAAAAAATCCCCAGGACCAGATGGATTTACATGTGAATTCTATCAAACATTTAAAGAACAATTAACTCCAGTGCTAAATAAACTATTTGAAAAAATAGGGATTGAAGGAGTCCTACCAAACTCCTTTTACGACACAGACATGGTACTGATATTTAAACCAGGTAGGCTGAAAACAGAGAAAGAAAATTATAGACCAATCTCCCTAATGAATATTGATGCTAAAATCTTAAATAAAATATTAGCAAAAAGATTACAGAAAATCATCCCCAGGATATTACACTATGACCAAGTATGATTTATACCAGGAATGCAGGGCTGGTTCAATATTAGGAAAACTATTAGCATAATTGACTATATCAATAACCAACCAAACAAAAACCATATGATCATCTCAATAGATGCAGAAAAAGTATTTGATAAAATCCAACATCCATTCCTAATAAAAACACTTGAGAGCATAGGAATAAATGGACTTTTCCTTAAAATAGTCGGGAGCATATACTTAAAACCATCAGTAAGCATCATATGCAATGGGGAAAAACTGGAACCTTTCCCAGTAAGTGAAGTAAGGTTGCCCACTATCACCATTATTATTTAATATCGTATAAGAAACACTAGTCTCGGCAATAAGAGTCGAGAAAGATATTAAAGGAATTAGAGTAGACAGTGAGGAAACCAAACTATCACTCTTTGCAGATGATATGATGGTACACCTAGAGAACCCCAGATATTCTACTAAAAAGCTATTAGAAATAATTCGTATTTTTAGCAAAGTAGCTGGATACAAAATAAATCCCCAGAAATCCTCAGCATTTTTATACATCACCAACAAAACCCAACAGCGAGAGATACAAAGAGAAATTCCATTCAGAATAACTGTTGATAGCATAAAATATTTGGGAATCTATCTACCAAAGGAAAGTCAGGAATTATATGAGCAAAATTACAAAAAAGTCTCCACACAAATAAAGTCAGACTTAAATAATTGGAAAAATATTAAGTGCTCTTGGATAGGCCGAGCAAATATAATAAAGATGACAATACTCCCTAAACTAATCTATTTATTTAGTATTTAGTGCTATACCAATCAGACTTCCAAGAAAATATTTTAATGATCTAGAAAAAATAACAACAAAATTCATATGAAACAACAAAAAGTCAAGAATCTCAAGGGAATTAATGAAAAAAAAAAAATCAAATGAAGGTGGCCTAGCTGTACCTGATCTAAAATTATATTATAAAGCAGCAGTCACCAAAACCATTTGGTATTGGCTAAGAAATAGATTAGTGGATCAGTGGAAAAGGTTAGGTTCACAAGACAGAATGGTCAACTATAGCAATCTAGTATTTGACAAACCCAAAGACCCTAACTTTTGGGATAAGAATTCATTATTTGATAAAAACTGCTGGGATAACTGGAAATTAGTATGGCAGAAACTAGGCATGGACCCACACTTAACACCATATACTAAGATAAGATCAAAATGGATCCATGACCTAGGCATAAAGAATGAGATTATAAAAAAATTAGAGGAACATAGGATAGTTTATCTCTCAGACTTGTGGAGGAGAAAGAAATTTGTGACCAAAGATGAACTAGAGACCATTACTGATCACAAAATAGAAAATTTTGATTACATCAAATTAAAAAGCCTTTGTACAAATAAAACTAATGCAAACAAGATTAGAAGGGAAGCAACAAACTGGGAAAACATTTTCACAGTTAAAGGTTCTGATAAAGGCCTCATTTCCAAAATATATAGAGAACTGACTCAAATTTATAAGAAATCAAGCCATTCTCCAACTGATAAATAGTCGAAGGATATGAACAGACAATTTTCAGAGGATGAAATTGAAACTATTACCACTCATATGAAAGAGTGTTCCAAATCATTATTGATCAGAGAAATGCAAATTAAGACATCTCTGAGATACCGCTACACATCTGTCAGATTGGCTAAGATGACAGGAAAAAATAATGATGAATGTTGGAGGGGATGCAGGAAAACTGGGACACTGATGCATTCTTGGTGGAGTTGTGAACGAATCCAACCATTCTGGAGAGCAATCTGGAATTATGCCCAAAAAGTTATCAAATTGTGCATACCCTTTGATCCAGCATTGTTTCTATTGGGCTTATATCCCAAAGAAATACTAAAGAAGGGAAAGGGACCTGTATGTGCCAAAATGTTTGTAGCAGCCCTGTTTGTAGTGGCTAGAAACTGAAAATGAATGGATGCTCATCAAATGGAGAATGGCTGGGTAAATTGTGGTATATGAATGTTATGGAATATTATTGTTCTGTAAGAAATGACCAGCAGGATGAATACAGAGAGGACTGGCAAGACTTACATGAACTGATGCTAAGTGAAATAGGCAGAACCAGGAAGTCATTATACACTTCGACAACAATATTGTATGAGGATGTATTTTGATGGAAGTGGATTTCTTTGACAAAGAGACCTAACTCAGTTTCAATTGATAAATGATGGACAGAAGCAGCTACACCCAAAGAAAGAACACTGGAAAATGAATGTGAACTATCTGCATTTTTGTTTTTCTTCCCGGGTTATTTTTACCTTCTGAATCCAATTCTCCCTGTGCAACAAGAGAACTGTTCAGTTCTGCAAACATATATTGTATCTAGGATATACTGTAACATATCTAACATATATAGGACTGCTTGCCATCTAGGGGAGGGGGTGGAGGGAGGGAGGGGAAAAATTGGAACAGAAATGAGTGCAAGGGATAATTGTAAAAAAAATTACCCTGGCATGGATTCTGTCAATATAAAGTTATTATTAAATAAAATAAAATAATTTTTAAAAAAGCAAAGAAAAAAAAACAAATAAGATACTGAATATCTTCTTCATTTAAGCCATATAATTTGAAAGTAAGTAGTGTGGAAATGAATGGGTAGGGGTAGCTTCAGAGATTTTTTTCTTTGTTTTATGACAGTTTCTCAACATGTGGGGAAAAAAACAACTTAGTATCTTGTTTTGATGAATCCATCTAGGCAGTATTATTCTGCCATTAAGATCTATAACAATATATTATCATATTAATAAATTCCATAGGATGTGGACTGTGTTGAAACAATACAGGGAGATAAAATAAAATCATCTTGTTTGGCATTTTTACAGGAAGTCAAGACACATCTTTATTCCCATCATCAGAAAGAGATATTTTCTAGGCATGAATCAGAACCTTAATTTTATCGTAAGGCAATAGTTTTCCTCAGAATTAATTCATCTCTAGTAGCACCTGAGGTTCAGCCAGATGATACCATATTATGGTTTCAGAGGACATATCTGAAATAACAGTAACTAATATTTACATATCACTTTAAGTTTTGTAAAGTGTTTCAAAAATACTGGTTCACTTTAACTTCACAACAATTCTGTGAACTATTACTCTCTCCATATTACAAATAAGATATTGAGGTAGATACAGGTTAAGTGACGCCCAGAATCATATTATTTGAATTCAGGTCTCCCTGTATCTAATCCCAACACCCCCCTCCCCCACCCCATGCTATCCAGTTGCTTCTAATATCAGTTATTTAATTAATCACATGACTTTTAACACAAATATGCCTATCAAACATTTTATGAGTATGCTCCAGGATCTTAGAATTTATATCTCAATAAGAGTGAAAAAGCTTTTGAAATTCTAGCCAAAATCAATTTTGGCATTGGACAAATTGTTTCATATATGTGTGGGAGAAAAAAATTCATAGGATTATGGACAGAAATATGGGCGGACCCTCTACATTTATCTAGTCCAATATGATTATTTTAAGATAAGAAAGCTGAGGTTTGGAGAGTGACTTGATGCAGATGACTTTCTCTGGTGCTAAGAGGGCATAGGCCCACTCTTAATTTCTTATTATACTACCCAAGAAGAAAAAAAAAAGATTTGTGTCAGTATGAAAGGAACAGTCATTTATAAAAGCAGAGAAGTAACTCTTTTGTATAGATGGGGCATATGAGAAATGTTTTTGTTCATTAAGAATGTAGAGTTGTCTAAACAAAGGGATGATGTCACCAATCAAGTGGCAAAGTTTACATGTCAAAAGAAAGTAGAAGGATTTGTTAAAAATCTAATGATATTTTGCAATAAAAATGCAGTCTGGCAGAAGAGTGGGAAGAAGACTGAATACATGGACTTAGAAGAGATGGAGTCTTAGGTTCAGAGAACAAGCTATATATGAAACCTGAAAAGAATTGAGCAAGGACAGGAACAGCACACACTACTGATCAATAAATTCTTAATTCTTCTTTCCTGACACTTCATCTTAGAGTTCTTCAATGGAGATAGTGAATAACAATATTGGTGAAATGAGAAACAAATGCAACTCACAGAAAGGTAGGCTATTACTATTCATTTGCTAATCAAACTTCTCTTTTCTTTGTGTACTTTATTTTAGAATCCTAAATTGTTATATCAATGTTTTGGTAGTTTCAGTTAATTACTAGAAACTGAAGCTTTGAGAATCATGAACCAACTTTTAATGATCCCAAGGGTTCTTCTGGGCACAGAATTATGAGAGGACTAATTGTTGGTTCATTAGTTTCAGTTGTGCCCACATCTTCATGAGCCCTTTTGGAATTTTCTGGGAAGAGAAGTGATTTGCATTTCATTCTCCAGCTCATTTTATAGATGAGCAAAATGAGGCAAATAGGTTTAAGTGATTTGGCTAGGGTCACACAGGTAGTCACTATCTGAGGCAATATTTGAACTCAGGAAGATGATTCTTCCTTATTTCTTGCCTGGCACTCTATACACTATATAATCTAGCTGATTTTGTATATTTAATTAGTATTAGATTTTTCTTTTGTCTCTCCCCCTCACCACAGTGGTTAATCCCATGACTCTAATGCTGCCCCACAGAGAAGATGCTTTCCTAAAAGCTGATAAAGCTATTCACAGGACTTGATTCCTACTTCTTTAATTGATCATCCAGTCATTTGAGGGCATAAAAATCTTCATCTACTGAATTGAAGCTGCACTAAGGTAACTTGAGTTTTACCATAAGCTCATCACCAGTGATCTGCTCAGTGTGCTAGAGTAGCTCTTTGATTTCTCTTGACATTGAGAGGATACCAGGTAAAAAAGTGAAGTTGTCTATCTGTCATCTATTGCTATTGTCTTGTGACTACCAACTGAGAATTAGAGTTAAAGTTAGAATATAGAATTAAGAGTCAGAACTACTTCACTTTTATAATTACATTTCAGATTTAGACCTCTTCCTGGCACATAGTAGGTTTTACACACACACACACACACACACACACATTCTTATTCTGATGCTATATGTATGTATATATGAATGTATGTGTGTGTATATATATATATGTGTATATATACATATACACACATATATATATATACACACACACACACACATACACACACACACACACACACACACACACACACACACACACACATATATATATATATATATTTCTTTCCCTAACGCTTTCATTACTGAGAAAATTTTGTCCACCACCTTGAATCAGGAAATGAAACCCAGTTGTCTTTGGTCCAGCTTAGATCTACTGATCATATTATGTTAGAAATATTACCAACTATATTATTCACTTTATTTCAACTCAGTTTTGCATCTCATAGTTTAGGTATCTAAAGGGGAAAATATGGTAAATATTTTGGGCCAAATAATCACTTTTCAAAATATGGTTTTGGAATAAACATGGCCAAATTGGTAAATTTTATAAACACAACAAAAATGAAAAGATGGTACTCTAGTAGAATGTTAAATTAAATATATTTTTTTCATAAATGAGACCTTTTAATTTGTCTAACCTATACAGGTCTACTTCTATGCAATGACTTCACTAGTTTATTATCAGTCTCAGATAAAATGTCTTCTTTATAGGAAGCCTCTCATAATCCCTCTTAATTTTTTGCCTTCCCTTTATTAATTATTTCTCATTTTTTCTTGTACAAAGATTGTTCTGTATATATTTGTTTCCATGTTGTGTTTACCATTAGATTGTGTGCTATTTGAGGGAGTTTGACAGACTTTTAGCTCTTTTTAAAATTCTCAGCACTTAGAATGGTATCTTGACAAAGAATAATGGGATTTTGATAAATGTTTATTGATTGATTAATATTCATTAACAACTTACAAATGTGTCTATTCAATGAATTTACATGGTTAAGGAATACAATATATTTTATTTTTGTTTTCTTTCTCAGAGCTGGATTTTCATTTTTATAAGGAATTATTTGAAACAAAACACAATAGCCCAATTTCTGAAACTTAAGAAGTATGCGGAATATTGAGAGATTAAATAATTTCTTCAGCTTGAAAATAAGGATGTGAACATAGGTTTTCTTTCATCGAAGATTGCTCCTTTATTAGCTATTAAAAATTGGTATATTTTCACTAAAATTTTGAAATTGATTTTTAATTAGTACATTTTATTTTATGCCATTTCAATATATCTCTCCTTTCTATACAGAGTAACATATCATATATGCTATATATATGTTCAATAAAACTAATCCACATGTCAATTCTGAAACTATATGAAAAATTCCATACCCACAATCCTATAACTCTACAAAGAGTGATTAATATTTTTCTATTTTCTCTGGTGTCAGGTTTAATTTCAACTTCATAAAAGAGTGATTAATAATCTTATTGTGGTAAATTTCAAATCTTTTATATAAATTCCAATTGATATTATTCATTTAACATTTTAATGTAACTTTTTATTTTTAATAGATATTCTAGATTAATTTTAAAATAGGGAGGCTTAAACCTCATTTGCCTACTACCTGTCACACAGAAAATCGTTATAAAATTAGTTTGAAAACTTTCATGTTAATCTAATCAAGAGCACCTAATTTTTAATGGTAGTTTATCTTTGAGTTTAAGGGCCAAAAAAAAAAAAAACCCACTAAATATCACATTAACACACATGGATATAATATTGGGGCTCTACTGCACAGAGAAATAACATGAAAGACCTTAAGGTTTTGTTTTTCTTGTTCTCCCCTTTTGCCACTTCCCTTATCTCTTTTCATTCATATTTGCTTTCTTCTCTCTTTCTCTATTTCTTTTCTTCTCCTCAATCTATCTCTATAAAAGAAAGATATACATATAACACACACATATACACTATATACACATATAGTGTACACATATACACATATAATATACACATATAAACATACTTGAAAATGCATGTATGCATGCATGAATTTACATGCATGCATGTGTATGAATATATGTGTGTATATGTAGTGTTTGTGTGTGGATGTAAGTATAGATATAGGTGTGTATTCTGTATATTTTAGGGAGGAGAACAAAATCAGGGCTCTGAGATTTAGGTCAATGTCACTGATATACTAACATCAATTATAATTTTGTTATATGAATATTATAAAATGTGACAACAAATGTCTAAGAAAAAAAAAGGAAAGAATGGAAGGAAGGAAGGAATATTAAGGGATTATAATGACCTAAAATTAAACTTTTATTATGCATTAAAGATTTAAAATTTTTAACAAAATGTGCATAAAACAATACATTTAGTATCATTTAAATTTCCAGAAATGAAAAATATACCACATAAGAGCAAAATTTAAGATGATATTACTCCCAGGGTTATATCTTAACAATATAACTTACATTTAAAAGAACAGAATAATAACAGCTTGTCCAAAGTAGATAAAATGTGTGAGGATAAATGCCTTTTGTAAAGTCTCATTTAACTGATTCACTTCTATATTTGTTATTCCATTAGTTAGATTAACAACATATGGGTTGAAAATACTTTAATCTTCCTGACACAGTATTTGAAAAATAGGGTAATAGTGTATTAGCCATGCAGGTTCTGTATTGAAATTGCTTTTTCACCATTAATATTTAATCAATTAATTAATAAGGCTTAGTAATAAAAATCAAGATTTATTACCTCATAGTAAAGCAATGGAGCATTATGCTTTGGCTACCAACAACAAAATTATTAATAAGGATTCAAGCAGACCTCTAATAAAATATGGAATAAAATAACTGTCATTTTTGCAAACACTTCACAATTGTGGAGATAAATAGATGCTAACTTGGCAGAAGTAACTTTGCTGCTTCAGTCCCTAAAAGCCATTTCATAGTATATGTCCTTACTAAAGCTGATGAACCATTTAACATCTGAAATGCCTTGATAAAACCTAGTAGGAAACTAGAAAATGCTGGATGTTAATGGATAATGTCAGTTGGAAGGAAAGCATACTTCCCCCTTTAGCTGTAAGCACAAAACTCAATCTGAGATTTTATTGTTATTCTTTGGCAATTATATGCAGTTTGTGACACTTTTACGTCCTTTAACAACATGTCCATGATATAATACTTTATATATCCTTGGCAGTGCAGCTCACAACTTATTGATTGCATTTCCTTACTTTACCTATTTCTATAATGTTTAGTAGACTAGAAATTCTGTAGTCATCTACTAGTAATAACATTGTACTATGTTTGGGTTAAGAACAAAACCTTCAACTTTGTTCACTAATCTTTAAAGGAAAAGGTAACTTTAAGCTTATGTTTGCCCATAGAAATACTGGTTACAGAGACAGACAGGCAGGCAGGCAAAGACTGATGGATACAGATACAGATTAATAGATAGATAGGGAGAAGGAGCAGAGAGAAAGAGAAAGAGAGAGAAAGATACAGAGGCAGAGAAAGATAGAAACCAAGACAGAGACAGACAGACATTCGGAAACTAACAGAGCATGAGACAGAGTCCCCCATCTCAAAAAGAGATTTTTCTTCAGATTACACACACATATATGCCCCTAAAATGTATTTGATTTCCACTTCCCCTGAAGTCTTATTCTGATGCTTCATTGTATCTTGGATGTGACAATTAATTCTTGAAAGCTCTGTCACTAGAGCAAAAATTCTAGCATGTCCTTCAAAGTTCAAAAGACTTAAAATATTGGCCAGGGGACACATTATGTTTCTGTTATTCAAAGAACAGGAGGCAAAGTTTCTAGGCAACTCATTGTCAGATTATTTGCCATCATTTTGACAACATAAAATCAGAGTTAGAAAGGACCTCAAAAATAGATATTGTCATCTATCTTCTGTGTTCTAAATGAGGAAACTTAGGTCTAAAAAACAGAAATTAAATGACTTGGCAAAATGCACAGAGGGAATAAATTTCATAACTGAGATTTGAACTCAGTTTTTATAGTGTCAACTCTAGCATTCTTTATAATGTACCATAGCTGAGTTAGATCAGCTTTACAGCAAATATTGACAAATTAAAATAAAAGATATTGACTAATACACTTGCTAAAAATTTGATAAGTTATGTATTCTTTTGAATCTAAATCTTTGTTTATTTTTAATACTAAGGGTTGCTATATATAATAGTGAAAATTGCTTCAACTTTTCAATTCAGATGATTTTTTTCCTACCCACTGACAGCAATAATACTGTGATAAAAATTAGGGATTTGAAATCAAAGGACCTGAGTTCATATTCTAGCTTTGCCACTTACTATGTAATTTAGATTTCTTAACATCTACTGTACTAATTTTCCTAATGGCAAAATTAGGATGTTGAATCTGATGATATCAAAAGGTCCCTCTCATTTCTAAAGCTATTATCCTATGAGTCCATAGTCCTATCCTTATTAAACTGTCCATCACAATTTTCTAAAAGAAATTGTATAATTTGAGTTTGAGATAGTGTCTTGATAGCAAAATAAAATCCTTTGAAAGATGTACATTTTAATATAATTGGTTATGAAGCCAACATTTTTATTACCAGGAATGTGGACAATAAGCACTTTTTTGAAGAGTAGGGTCATTGTCCCCATTTCATTTTTTGAAACATCATCATTAGAACAAAAATATATCACATACAATTGTGTAAGTATAGAGAGTATAGAGAGCCCTTCAGAAGTAGCACCTAATTTAGTTCAAAGAGGAACACAAATAATATGTATGTCATATCCAAAAAATATATGTTCTTGCAGAAAATTATGTTTACAGTAATGGCATATCTCAATTTTGAAAGCTTAAAAAAATCACAGTTTTGTTACAGGCTAACAAAATATTCGTGACACAATGCCAAATTGATGATGCACTTAGAAAAATTGAATTTTAATGACCCAAGAACATTGAAAACTATAGCTGAGTGATCTTTTTCTTTTTTCTTTCTTTTTTTTTTTTTTTTTTTTACCTATCACGTCCACCTTGATGTCTTTCATATTGGGGGAATTTGCATACATGATTTAATGTAGATTATAAAAAAGGGTAATCTTACTAACAAAAGAGATCTATTGAATGTATTCCAGACATGACTTGTCATAGTACTGTCACATCAGCACAATGAAAAAAGCAGTTGGACAGACTAATATGGCAAGAAGTGAAATTTTAAGCATGCATAGTTTAAACTTAAAAATGAATTAACAAGAAATAAGTGCAGGAAAAATGTAGAACTAGAAATGAACTCACAGTTTTTCATAAACCCTTAAAATGTTGCACAAATGTATCAGGAAATCATAATAAAAACAGCTCTTTATATGCAAAAGGATTTTTTCTTCTCTAAGTGGAAAAAAGCTAAGTTATTTAATAAATGTGGATAATATTCAGACTTTATACAAATAATATGCTAAGTAAGAATACATTTTTAACTAAGAAATAAATTCAAGCAATTACTATTACTGAGATGGACTGACATTAAACATTGGCATATATATATATGTGTGTGTGTGTGTGTGTGTGTGTGTGTGTGTGTATGTATATATGTGTCTTCATTAGAAAAGCTATTTATTTTGAAATAATAAGTGTTAGGAACTTTGAGAAAGTTTGATCTGTTACACTTTACCATACATAGATTGAGCTAGAGAGATATTGAAAATAATAGAAAGATTCACTGTATATTCAATGTCAAATAGCAGTGGTAAATGTACTTGGGGGCTAAAAAAGATTCCAAATGGATACTCTAGCTATTGTTTAATTAATAGATTTAATAATTTCAAAGGAAAAAAAAGGAAATCCATTTGATATTAGAAAAGAACCTGCTAAAAACATCACCATGAGTCCTCCTTTTCCTACTGTCTATAACAATAGTTAATATTAATACAAAACTTTAAGGGCAACAAGGTGGTGCAGTGGATAAAATACCAGACCTGGAATCAGGAAGACTTATCTTCCTGAATTCAAATCTGTCTTCAAAAATCTAATAACTCTATGAATCAGAGCAAATCATGTCATCTTGTTTGTCCTACTTTTCTTTTCTGCAAAATAAGTATTTTTGCTAAGTATCTTTGCTTAGAAAACACCAAATGGGGGTCACAAAGAATCAGAAACAACTCAATAACAATAAAAATAAATACAACATAGTTTTTAAATGAAGTGATTTTTAAGTTATTTCAAATAGAAGTAGAAGCATGATTATTTAGATATATAGTGTGACAAAAACTTCTTAGATAGCTTCTTGGCAATTTAATAATTTTATTAATTAAACTAGCACTTTTATTAATAAAAGACCCTTAATGTCACTGGTATTATGGTTTACATATCCTTCTAAGTGTAAATATTCCTGTGGTGTGACAATCAATTCTGATTAGCCCATCCGGGAGGTGGGCTACATTAAAATAAGGATTTGGGGGCTTAGGTCTCTTAAATCTTGGTAAAGAGCCACCAGTTTCCACCATTACTTGTCTTAACAAAAGAGAGAATCTATATTTTCCCAAACCTATTTAAGCAAGGGAAATGAGCAGGATACACCAATTAGCTAAACTTAGGAATTCTTTTGCTCTCTGATTAGATCTTGGTCTTGATACATTTTTTTCATTTTTATTGTCTTACATAGTATTATGTATTTTCCCAATTATATGTAAAATAATTTTAATGTTCTTTACCTCAAAAGTTTAAGTTTCAAATTGTCTTGCTGCCTCTCCAATGCCTGCCTCATTAAAAAGCCAAGGAATTTGACATAGGTTATACATGTGTAGTTATAAAACCACATTTCCATGTAAGTCATTCTGTGAATGAAATCAGAACAAAGCAAAACAAAACAAACAAAAAACAAAAGCAACTTCCCCCTCAAAAAAGAAACAAACAATAAAACAAACAAAAATGAAGTATCTTTAATCTACATTAATGTTTTACCAGGTTCTTTTTTTTTTCCTTCCCTAGAGATGGAAAATATCTCTTGTCTTATGTCCTACATAATTATTATGGATCATTGCATTGCTAAGAACAGTTGTTATTCAGAATAGATCATCATAAACATTCCTATTACCATGTACAATGTTCTCTTGATCCTATTCATTTCACTTTGCATCAGTTCATGTAAATTTTTCCATGTTTTTCTGAGAGCATTATGCTTATCATTTCTTAAACTATAATAGTTTTCCATTACAGATATGTCCAATAACTTGTTTAAAAATCCCTCAGTTGATAGTCAACCCCTAATTTTCCAATTCCTTACCACCACAACCCACAAAAGGGTGCTATACATATTTTTATACATATGACTCATTTTTATTTCTATTTAAAAAAAATGTTGTGCTACATATCTCATAGTTGTATTCAAAGGTCAAAAGATATGAATGGTTTTATAACTCTTTGGGAATAGTTCCAATTTTTTCTCCAGAATGGGTGCATCAGTATATAGCTTCACTAATAGACAGTGTTTTGATTTTCTCACGGTATCTTTAAGATTTTTCATTATTCTTCTCTATATTAGCAAATGTGAATAGATCAGATTTGATTTAATTTGTATTTCTCTCATCAGTAGTGATTTAGAATATTTTTTCTATATGACTATAGAGAAATTTGTTTATTTTAGCTGAAAAATGCCTTACACATTTTAATATTGATTGATTGAGTGATTATTGATTGATTGAAATTTTATTGATTTAAATATTTTATTGTTTTTTATTATGTAAATTTGACTCAAATTTTATATGTTTGAGAAATGAAGTCTTTATTAAAGAAATTCTATAAATTGCCTTGGATCACTGAACTACTGAAAAGTTTCTCATACTAGATCATATCACAATCTTGTTATTTCCGTGTTCAATGTATTCCTAGTTCTGCTTGTTTCATTCAGCATCAATTGACCTTAATATTTCCAGCTCTTTCTGAAATAAGCTTATTCATTATTTTTTCAGAACAATAATATCCCATTATTTTCATGTGCCATAATTTAATCAGCTGTTCCCCAATTGATGGACAGTTACACATTTTCCAATTCTTTGTCAACACAAAAAGAGCTGCTACAAAAATTATTGCACATATGAGTCCTTTTCTGTAATGACTGCGTATTTAAAATCAGCCAGAGTCAGGAATTCAGGTTAAGGGAAAAAATCTTCAATCTTTATGGAAGTGAAGAGGTGAATAAGGATTGCCATAGCAATATGGGCAAGAAAGATTGGGATAACAATATGGGCAGCTGCAACAGGAAGCCAGCTAAGAGAGGGAGATTTAAGCTGAAGGGCCTTCACAATGGCAATGCGAGCAGCTGTGTCAAAACGCCAGCCAGCAGTCTCTCCTTCCCCTTCCTTTTCCACTCCCCTGCCTCCACCCACCAAAATCGTCATTTCCTATACAACACATCAGGACTTGCACAAAGAGTGGGTGGGGCCATTCTTTCTCCAAGCTTATATATTAATACACTTTTCTTCATGAAATTATTTTTATTATTAAATTATTAAATTACTTGTTTTCAATTGAATTATTTTTATTATTATTTATTAAATTAAAATTTTTTGATTTATTTTATTTTATTTTATTTATTTATTTTAAATAATTTTTTATTGATAGAACGCATGCCAGGGTAATTTTTTACAGCATTATCCCTTGCATTCATTTCTGTTCCAATTTTTCCCCTCCCTCCCTCCACCCCTTCCCCCAAATGGCAAGAGTCCTTTACATGTTGAATGGGTTGCAGTATATCCTAGATACAATATATGTGTGCAGAACCAAACAGTTTTCTTGTTGCACAGGGAGAATTGAATTCAGAAGGTATAAATAACCTGGGAGGAAAAACATAAATGCAAGCAGTTTATATTCATTTCCAGTGTTCTTTCTCTGGGTGTAGCTGCTTCTGTCCATCTTTGATCAATTAAGGCTCTCTTTATCAAAGAGGTCCACTTCCATCAGAATACATCCTCAAACAGTATCGTTGTTGAGGTATATAATGATCTCCTGGTTCTGCTCATTTCACTCAGCATCAGTTCATGTAAGTCTCGCCAGTCCTCTCTGTATTCATCCTGCTGGTCGTTCCTTACAGAACAATAATATTCCATAACGTTCATATACCACAATTTACTCAACCATTCTCCAATTGATGGACATCCTTTCATTTTCCAGCTTCTAGCCACTACAAACAGGGCTGCCACAAACATTTTGGCACATACAGGTCCCTTTCCTTTCTTTAGTATCTCTTTGGGGTATAAGCCCAGTAGAAACACTGCTGGATCAAAGGGTATGCACAGCTTGATAACTTTTTGAGCATAGTTCCAAACTGCTCTCCAGAATGGCTAGATGTGTTCACAATTCCACCAACAATGTATCAGTGTCCCTGTTTTCCCACATCCCCTCCAACATTCCACATTATCTTTCCCTGTCATTCTAGCCAATCTGACAGGTGTGTAGTGGTATCTCAGAGTTGTCTTAATTTGCATTTCTCTGATTAATAATGATTTGGAGCATATTTTCATATGTCTATAAATAGTTTCAATTTCTTCATCTGAGAATTGTCTGTTCATATCCTTTGACCATTTATCAATTGGAGAATGGTTTGATTTCTTATAGATTAGAATCATAATCTATATATTTTGGAAATGAGGCCTTTATCAGAACCTTTGATTGTAAAAATGTTTTCCCAGTTTATTGTTTCCCTTCTAATCTTGTTTGCATTTGTTTTGTTTGTACAAAAACTTTTCAATTTGATATAATCAAAATTTTCTATGTTGTGGTCGATAGTGATCTCTAGTTCTTCTTTGGTCATAAATTCCTCCCTCTTCCACAGGTCTGACAGGTAAACTATCCTATGCTCTTCCAATTTATTTATAATCTCATTCTTTATGCCTAGGTCATGAACCCATTTTGACCTTATCTTGGTGTATGGTGTTAAGTGTGGGTCAATGCCTAGTTTCTGCCATACTGATTTCCAATTTTCCCAGCAATTTTTGTCAAATAATGCATTCTTATCCCAGAAACTGGTGTCTTTGGGTTTGTCAAACACTATATTATTAAAGTTATTGGCTGTTTTGTCCTTTGAACCTAACTTATTCCATTGATCAACTAGTCTATTTCTTAGCCAATACCAGATGGTTTTAGTAACTGCTGCTTTATAATATAATTTTAGATCTGGTATAGCTAGGCCACCTTCATTTGATTTTTTTTTTCATTAATTCCCTTGAAATTCTTGACCTTTTGTTTTTCCATATGAACTTTGTTGTTATTTTTTCTAATTCATCAAAGTAGTTTTTTGGGAGTCTGATTGGTATAGCGCTAAATAAGTAGATTAATTTAGGTAGCATTGTCATCTTTATTATATTTGCTCGCCCAATCCAAGAGCATTTAATATTTTTCCAGTTGGTTAGATCAGACTTAATTTGTGTGGAAAGTGTTTTGTAGTTTTGCTCATAAAGTTTCTGATTTTCCCTTGGCAGATAGATTCCTAAATATTTTATACAATCAGTAGTTACTTTAAATGGAATTTCTTTTTGTATCTCTAACTGTTGGGTTTTGTTAGTGATATATAAGAATGCTGATGACTTATGTGGGTTTATTTTATTTCCTGCAACTTTGCTGAAGGTGTAAATTGTTTCTAATAACTTTTTGGTAGAGTCTCTGGGGTTCTCTAAGTATACCATCATATCATCAGCAAAGAGTGATAATTTGGTTTCCTCATTGCCTATTCTTATTCCTTTAATCTCTTTCTCAACTCTTATTGCCAAAGCTAGCATTTCTAATACAATATTAAATAGTAACGGTGATAGTGGGCAACCTTGTTTTACCCCTGATCTTATTGGAAATGGTTGCAGTTTGTCCCCGTTACATATAATGCTTACTGCTGGTTTTAAATAGATGCTACTGATTATTTTAAGGAAAAGTCCATTTATTCCTATATTCTCAAGAGTTTTTAATAGGAATGGATGTTGGATTTTATCAAATGCTTTTTCTGCATCTATTGAGATGATCATATGGTTTTTGTTAATTTGATTATTAATATGGCCAATTATATTGATAATTTTCCTAATATTGAACCAGCCCTGCATTCCTGGTATAAATCCTACTTAATCATGATGTATTATCCTGGGGATGATTTTCTGTAGTCTTTTTGCTAATATCTTATTTAAGATTTTAGCATCAATATTCATTAGGGAGATTGGTCTATAATTTTCTTTCTCTGTTTTCAACCTATCTGGTTTAGGTATCAGTACCATGTCTGTGTCATAAAAGGAGTTTGGTAGGACTCCTTCATTCCCTATTTTTTCAAATAGTTTATAAAGCATTGGGGCTAATTGTTCTTTGAATGTTTGGTAGAATTCACATGTAAATCCATCTGGTCCCGGGGATTTTTTTTTAGGGAGTTGATTAATAGCTTGTTCTATTTCTTTTTTTGAGATGGGACTATTTAAGCAATTTACTTCCTCCTCTGATAATCTGGGAAGCCTGTATTTTTGGAAGTAGTCATCCATTTCACTTAGGTTATCAAATTTATTGGCATAAAGTTGGGCAAAGTAACCCCTTATTATTTCTTTAATTTCCTCTTCATCAGTGGTAAGTTCTCCTTTTTCATTTTTAAGACTGCCAATTTGATTTCCCTCTCTCCTTTTTCTAATCAGATTTACCAAAGGTTTATCAATTTTATTGTTTTTTTCATAAAACCAACTCTTAGTTTTATTTATTAGTTCAATAGTTTTTTTACTTTCTATATTATTAATTTCTCCTTTTAATTTTAGAATTTCAAGTTTAGTAATTGATTGGGGGTTTTTAATTTGGTCTTTTTCTAACTTTTTAAGTTCCAAGCCCAATTCATTGATCTTTTCTTTTTCTATTTTATTCAAGTAAGCCTCTAAGGATATAAAATTTCCCCTTATTACTGCTTTGGCTGCATCCCATACATTTTGATATGATGTCTCATTGTTGTCATTATTTTGAGTGAAATTATTAATTGTGTCTATAATTTGCTGTTTCACCCAATCATTCTTTAAGATAAGATTATTTAGTTTCCAATTACTTTTTGGTCTATTTACACCTAACTTTTTATTAAATGTAGTTTTTATTGCATTGTGATCTGAAAAAAAAGCATTTACTATTTCTGCCTTCCTGCATTTAATTTTGAGGTCTTTATGTCCTAATATATGGTCAATTTTTGTGTAGGTTCCATGAACTGCTGAGAAGAAAGTATACTCCTTTCTGTCACCATTCAGTTTTCTCCAGAGATCTATCATACCTAATTTTTCTAATATTCTATTTACCTCTTTAATTTCTTTCTTATTTGTTTTGTGATTTGATTTATCTAAATCTGAGAGTGCAAGATTGAGATCTCCCACTATTATAGTTTTGCTGTCTATTTCTTCTCGCAACTCTCTTAGCTTCTCGTTAAGGAAGTTAGATGCAATACCACTTGGTGCATATATGTTTAATACTGATATTGCTTCATTCTCTATAGTACCCTTAAGCAAGATATAGTTTCCTTCCTTATCTCTTTTAATTAGATCAATCTTTGCTTTTGCTTGATCTGAGATAAGGATGGCTACCCCTGCTTTTTTGACTTCACCTGAAGCATAATAGATTCTGCTCCAGCCTTTTACCTTTAGTCTATATGTATCTCCCTGTTTTTAATGTGTTTCCTGTAAACAACAGATTGTAGGGTTCTGACTTTTGATCCAGTCTGCTATCCGCCTCCTCTTTATGGGAGAGTTCATCCCATTCACATTTGTGGTTAAAATAACCAATTCTGCATTGCCTGCCATCCTAATATCCCCAGATTATACTTTTCTTTTTCTTGCCCTCCTTCCCTTCTTCCCTATTGATCCCACTAACGTCGCACAGCTCTCCCTCTTTAGTATCCCTCCTTCCTCCCTTGGAATCCCTTCCCCTTTCTTGTACCCTTCCCTTATTACTCTTTTTCCTTCTTCCTTTTCCTCTCCCACTTTTTAATGAAGTGAGAGAAGAATCTGTGTAAAACAAATATGTCAATTGTTTCCTCTTTGAGCCAACTCTGATGAGAGTAGGATTCACACAATGTTCCTCCCCCTCTCTAAGTTCCCTCATATATGATAGGTTTCCTTTGCCTCATTGTCGCATGTAGTTTCCCTCTTTTTATCTCCCTTCTTCTCTTTTTCTGGCACTATCCCCTTTCCATTTCTACTTCCCTTTTTTATGTTATATCGGTAAAATCAAATTATACATATGATTTTTATGTATATTCACAACAGAAATACAGTCTCAAGAGTTCCTTTTACCTTTTTCTACTTCTCTTGATTCCTGTTGTTGAAGATCAAATTTTTTGTTTAAGTCTGGTTTTTTCCTTAGAAACAACAGATGGAATTCCTCTATTTCATTAAATATCCATCTTCTTCCGTGGAAAAAAATACTCAGCTTAGCTGGATAGTTTATTCTTGGCTGCATTCCAAGTTCTTTTGCCTTTTGGAATATCTGATTCCAGGCCCTTCGATCCTTTAATGTTGAGGCAGCCAGATCTTGCATGACCCTTATTGTGGCATCTCGGTATTTGAACTGTTTTTTCCTGGCTGCTTGTAAAATTTTTTCTTTAGTCTGGAAATTCTGAAGTTTGGCCACAATATTCCTTGGAGTCTTTATTTAAAAGGGTCTTTTTCAGAAGGTATTCGATGAATTCTTTCAACGCCTATTTTCCCTTCTGGTTCTATTACTTCTGGGCAGTTCTCTTTGATGATTTCCTGTAAAATAGTATCTCGGCTCTTTTTTTCATCATAATTTTCGGGTAGTCCGATGATCCTCAGGTTATCTCTCCTAGATCTATTTTCCAGATCTGTTGTTTTTCCCAGTAAATATTTGACATTTTTTTTCCAATCTTTCATTTTTTTGGTTTTGCTTGACTGATTCTTGATGTCTCAATGAATCAGTCATTTCTATTTGTTCAGTTCTAATTTTTAGTGAGTTATTTTCTTCATTAGCTTTTTTTACTTCTTTTTGTATATGTCCAATTGAGTTGTTTTGCTCTATGGAATTTTTTTCCATTTCACTAATTTTTTTTTTTTAGTGAGTCATTTTCTTTTTCCAATTCGCAAACTCTGTTTTTTACCTTTTCCAATTCACATTTCAGGAAGTTGTTTTCTTTTTCCACTTTATCAAATTTTTCTTTTAATGAGTTATGTGCCTTTTCTGTACTCTTTTGCATAGCTTCTCTTTCCTTTCCCCATTTTTCTTCTAGCTCTCTTTTAAGGTTTTGAATAGTCTCTTCTAGGAGAGCCTTTTGTATTGGAGACCAACAATCGTCTGGAGACTGTCTGCTATTAGTCTCTTCAGAGTTGAAAAACTGTTTTCTTTCTGGGTAGAAACTATCAATCGTTCTTTTGATTTTTTTTACTCATTTTGTTAAAGCCTGTAAGGTCTGCCTTCAGAGCCAGGAAGTTACCAGCTTCCTCTGCAGAGCAGTGAAAGGTATATGGACGGGGTAGCTGTCCTGTCGACCGGCTACAAAAAGCAGCGAGGTACT
Organism: Antechinus flavipes; assembly: GCF_016432865.1. Lineage (NCBI taxonomy): Eukaryota > Metazoa > Chordata > Mammalia > Dasyuromorphia > Dasyuridae > Antechinus > Antechinus flavipes. The sequence goes on along the minus strand of NC_067400.1, from coordinate 113,891,422 downwards.
GGAGTGCTCTGGGAAAGAGTTCCCTACCAGAAAGTAACTCAGGCCTGCAGGGCCAGGCTGGGAAAGTGCCTTTCAAAGAACCTCAGCTGTGTGAGATAATGACTGCCTTGGGGCTAGACACTTAGCAGTGAGAGTTTCACTTCCCAAGCCAAACCCTGCCCTGGGGCTGTGGGTATTAGCAGCTGAGCAGTGAATGGATTTGCAGGGACAGGAAGTGTCTGCCCGGGGATGCACAGTCTGCTGGGGAAGTTCTATTGCCCCAGGCCGAGCCCCCCACACTGCCGATTAGAGGCTGCCCAGGCTGTGCCCCACTGTCGTGCAGATTAGTAACTGCCCCCGCAAAAGCCCCGAACTGCTGGATGTGGCCACAGGCCTGTGGTAAAGTCTGCCTGAGTCACTTTCGGGTTTGAGAGGTTACAGCCAGATCTCGTTAGGTTCTGGTGTTTTTTTAGAGGACCCTCTGTTTTAGGCTTTAACTTCTCTGCCAGTTTATTGCTTTGTAATCAAGGTAGAGCAGTCAGCCTATAGCAGAGTGGTCCCTATAACTTCTCTAGCCACAGAGATCACCCCTGCCCCTGGTCTGCTCAGGACGCTAGCCTCTCGCTGCCTGTGCTAGTCTGTTCCTGGCCCCTCAGGACAAACCTTTCCTGGTGAGCTTCCAGATCGGCTGGTAAATTGTAGTGCTTCTTATCTTCATGAATTTAAGCAGTGAAGAGTTATTTTTGAGGCTGGATTAAATATTTGGTTATGAGGGTAATGAGAGGAGCTTAGAGAGTCGTGTGTGCCTGCTCCGCCATCTTGGCTCCCTTATTAAATTAAATTAAAGGCCCTCCAATTACATATCAAATTAAAAGTTCTGAAACTCAAAGAAGGATTAATACAATTGTAACTAAGAAAACTATTGAACTAATTAATAAAACTAAGAATAGGTTTTATGAAAAAAATAGGTAAGCTTTTGTTTTATTTGATTAGAAAAAGGAAACAAAAAAAATCATAAGCATTAAAAATAAAAAGAGTGAAGTTATGATGAATGAAAAAGAAATTATAAAAATAATTAGAAACTATTTTTCTCAACTGTATGGCAGCAAATTTGACAATGTAACTGAAATGGATGAATATTTACAAAAATATGAATTGCCCAAATTAACAGAAGAGGAAATAAATAACTCAAATAATCCCATTTTATGAAAAGAATTTGAAGAAGTCATTAATGAATTCCCTAAGGAAAAATCTCCAGGGTCAGATGGATCTAAAATTCTGACAAACATTTAAAGAACAATTAATTCCAATACTATGTAAACTATTTGAAAAAATATCTAAAGAAGGAGTCCTCTCAAATTTCTTCCATGACACGGTATGGTACTGATACATAACACAAGAAGAGCCAAAACAGAGGAAGAAAATTACAGATCAATCTCCCTAATGAATATGGATGGAAAAAATTTAAATAAAATATCATTATTATTATATATTATATATGTTATATAATATATATTATATAACATATATAATATATTATATTCTAGTGGAATTTATACCAGGAATGCAGGGCTGGTTCAATATCAGGAAAACTATTACCATCATTGAACACATCAATAACAAAACCAACAGAAATCATATGATAATGTCAATAGATGCAGAAAAAGCTTTTGACAAAATTCAGCACCCATTCCTATTAAAAAACAACAACAACAACATTAGAGAACATAGGGATAAAAAGAGTTTTCCTTAAAATAATAAGCAATATATAATTGCAACCAATATCAAGCAAAATTTGTAATTGTACACATTCCCAATAAGATCAGGGTTTGATACAAGGATGCCCATTATAACTACTATTATTCAACATTGCACTAGAACTTTAGCTTTAGCAATAAGAAAAAAAAAAAAAAAGAAATGAAAGGACTTAGAATATGAAATGAGGAAAGGAAACTATCACTTTTTGCAGATGATATGATATACATAGAGAATGCTAGAAAATCATCCAAAAACCTACTTGAAACAATTTGCAGTTTTTGCAAAGTCACAGGATATAAAACTCACAGAAATGATCAGCATTTCTAACAAATTATTGACAAAACCCATCATCAAGAGATATAGAAATTTCATTTAAAATTACTGTAGACACAATAAAATACTTGGAGGTTTACCTGGCAAGACAAACCCAAGAATTATATGAACACAATTGCAAAACATTTCTCACACAAATAAAATCAGATCCAAACAACTGGAAAATATCACTTGCTCATGATTATGCCTGGATAATATAATTGTTCTGCTTAAATTGGTCTACTTATTCAGTGCCAAACTGATCAAACTGTTAATACATTATTTTACATAACTAGAAAAATGATAACAAAATTCCTTTCAAAGAACAAAAGATCAAAAATATCAAGGGAATTAATGAAAGAAAAATATAAAAGATTGTGGTGGATTAGCAGTACCAAACCTAAAACTATTTTATAAAGCAGAAGTCATCAAAATCATTTGGCACTGGTTAAGAAATAGAGTTGTGTATCATTGAAATAAATTAGATATACATGACACAATTAGCAAGTCCTATAGCAATCTAGTATTTGATAACCCCCCAAATTTTAGCTTCTAAAATAAGAACTATTTGACAACAATTGCTGAGGAAACTGGAATATAATATGGCAGAAACTGCATAGACCTATATCTCATACCCCATACCAAAATAAGATCAAAATGGGTGCATGAATTGGACATAAACAATGATATCATAAACAAATTAGAAGAGCAAGGGATATTGGATCTTAAGAGAAGGAAGGAATTTGTGACCAAAGAAGAACTGGAGAACATTATGAAAGACAAAATGGACAACTTTGATTGCATGAAATTAAAAAAAGTTTTTGTACAAACAAAACCAACTGAAACAAGATTAAAGAGAAAGTAAAAGCTGGGAAAAATTCTTTACAATCAGTATTTCTGATAAAGGTGTTATTTCTAAAATATATAAAGATCTGTATCAAATTTATAAGAATACAATTCATTCCCAATTTGATACCCATGTTTCCCCAATAATAAGACCTATCCCGAAAATAAGCCCTCCCTGTACTGTGTAAGATTCCTCTAAAATAAGCCCTCCCCCGAAAATAAGCCCTATTGAGATTGCTACTGTAGTGCAGGTGATCCCCTGTGCTACATGCTACATTACAGTACCCTCTGTATGCACCGTCCCCTTCCTGCCCCAGATGAAACGCACGCCGTGTTCCAAGCTGCATCCAATCAGAGCTGCAGCAGTGAGCGTGTCATCCTGTTCTTCCCCAGTGATTTGCTTGCTGGTGCCATTGAGAGCAATGCCGCGGAAGAGAGCTGAGGCAGGACAACATAAAAACCCAGTATGTAAGTGGGAGTGAAGGGGCATGATGGAGGATAAAAGAAGAACTCAGGGGCATCATGGAGGATAGAAGGAGCACTGAGAGAGCATAATGGGGTTAAAACATTATTGAGGGGCATGATGGAGTGAAAAGAAGGACTGATGGTCATAATTTTATTATTCTGTCTGTTTTGACCCCCAGACATGAGTACAAACAGGAAGAGCTATACTGCTGAGTACAAGAAAGCAATTGTAGAGGAGTCACATGGCAAGAATCTTGCAGTTTTCTGTAAAGAAAAACTTTTGGATCTTCGAATGGTCAGAAAATGGAGAGCAGATTATAATAACCTCAATCAACAGGTGGATGAGGGAAAAGGAAAAAGGTCTGGATCAGGTCGGCAACCCTTATATCCTGACTTGGAGATCCTCATTGGTGAATGGATTGCTGAGAGGAGAGCAAAGGCCTTGGTTGTGCGCAGGGCTGATATTCAAGCATTTGCCCTTTCAATGGCACCAGAGTTTGAAATGGTCTCAGAAGGATTCAAAGCATCACAACACTGGTTGGACGGTTTCCTTCAATGGTATGAACTGTCCCTAAGAAGATCAACAACACTGTTTAAGCTGGAAGATGCTGAAGTTATTAAACATGCACTTGCATTCAAGTCCTTTATTGATAGGATCGACATTTCCAAGTACCAAACCTGCAATATGATTGCTATGGATGAAACTGCAGTGTTTATGGGACAAGGATCTCAAACAACAATTCATCACAGGGGTGCAACGTCAATTTACATTCCCACCACTGGCTATGAAAGTGCACGGGTCACCTGTGTTTTGGCAATTCATTTGGATGGAAAGAAAGCCACACCTCTAATCATCAGTAAGGGCAAGAAAGATAAGATTGAATGTGTATCAGGCATTTACGTTCTTGAAACCGAAAAAGCCTAGTGTACACAAGCCGTTATAAGAAAGTGGGTTGATTTAATGCTGCCACTTGTTATGTGAGGTAACCAAAGAGGTCTGATAATCTGGGATTCAGCCAGCACTCACCACGCTAAAGAAATGAAGAACTTCCTTGCAGAGAGAAGAATAGATCAAGTAATGATTCCTGCAGGAATGACTGCCTATCCCCACACCCTTGATATTGCAATAAACAAGCCATTCAAGGACCATTTGCGCATGGAAGTCAATGACTACATTGAAAATAGAATGGAAAGAAATCAGCATGGAAACTTTGTGAAGCTCTGTCTGCAAGAAGTTGTTACTTGGGTGAAGAAGTCATGGGATAAAATTACTGACAGCTGTGTCGCCAAGGCACTATGAGAAGGTTACCTGGACAAGACAGATTCATTTAAAGAGAGCTATATTGGTGGACATGACAGATTAGGTCCACTTCTTCTGAAGGAAATAGAGGCACAAGACATCCAGGACAGAATTCAGGGTATGGACACTTATGACAATGCTGTTGAAGAAGATGACATGATCATTATTGAAAAAGGTACTTTTTTTGTTGTTCACATTTACCTGTTTATTAAAATTGGCTGTCAATCTTCATTAGAATAAGCCCTCCCCTGAAAATAAGCCCTCTAGCGTTTTTCTGTCCAAAAAAAAAAAAATAAGACAGTGTCTTATTATCGGGGGAACACGGGTAAATGGTCAAAGGAAATGAACAATTTTCAGAGGGACGGTTTATCCTCTGGAGATTTTCAATAAACAATTAAAACAAAAATTAAAGCAGTCAGTACTCATATAAAAAATGTTCTAAATTGCTATTGATTACAGAAGTGCAACTTAAAACAACTTTCAAGTACAACCTCACACTTCTCAAATTGGCTAAAATGACAGAAAATGGTAATGATAAATGTTGGAGGGAATGTAGGAAATTGGGACATATGTACATTGTTGGTGGAGTTGTGAAATGATCCAATCATTTTGGAGAGCAATCTGGACTTATACCCAAAGGGCTGTCAAATTGTCCATATCCTTTGACACAGCAGGGCCACTAATGGGCCTCTATTCCTAGGAAATCATAAAGAAGGGCAAAGGATCCAAATGTGTAAAAATGTTTTAGCAGCTCTTTTTGTGATAGCAAAGAACTGGAAAAGAAGTAGGTGCCCATCATTGGGGAATGGCAGAATTGATTGTGATATATGAGGATAGTAGTAGACTGATGATTCCTCTCGGAATCAGGGAAACAAAGCATTCCATTCTAGTCTAAACTTTCTATTCCAATCACTCTGAATAGCAACAACCAATTAGATGCCTCGCCCTCCCCTTCTCAATGCTCTCTTACTTGTGATGTAATTTCTTGTATAAAAGCTATGTATCTTTACTACTTTACCCCTCCTACCATGAGCTTTCTCTTTCTTATCTCCTGATGGGACAGTTTATCCTCTGGAGATTTTCAATAAACAACTTTTCTGCTTTTTTTACTGAATGATCTCTGAGTTGTCATTTTGGGTAAGAGTCTTCTACATCCCTCATACTCTCCATTTTATTTTATTTATTTTATCAATAAAGCATAAAACTAGGAAAAATAACATTCTAATTTTGACCTTATTTTCATATGGAGTGTGAGATGTAGGTCTATGCCAATTTTCTGATTTTCCAGTTTTCCCAGCAATTTTTGAGAAACAGTAAGTTCTTTTCCTAGAAGCTGGAGTTTTGGGGTTTATCAAATACCTAGATTACTATAGTCATTGATTATTTTGTCATGTGTATCTAAGATATTCCACTGATCAAGCACTCTATTTTTTTAGCCAGTACTATAGGGTTATGATGACTATTGCTAAGTAGAGGTTTAAGTCAGATACTGATAGGCCACCATCTGTTATAATTTTTTTCCCCATTAATTCCCTTGGTATTCTTAATCTTTTTGTTCTTCCAGGTGAGTGTTGTTATTATTTTTCTAGGTCTATAAAATAAATTTTGGTAGTTTGATTGGTATCAACAATGAACAATGAAGAACTAAATCAGTTTTAGTAGACTTGTCATTTCTATTATATTAGTTGAGCCTACCTATTAGCAATTGATATTTTTCCATTTGTTTAGATTTAACTTTATTTGTATGAAAAGTGTTTTGTAATTGTATTCATAAATTTGTCTTGGTAAGTAGATCCCCAAATATTTTGTCTACAATAGTTTTAAATGAAATTTCTTTTTCTATGTGTTGATGCTGGACTTTGTTAGTAATATAGAAATGCTGATAATTTGTGTGGGTTTATTTTATATCCTGCAATTTTGCTAAAGCTGTTAATGGTTACAAGTAGTTTTTGTTTTGTTTTTTTTTTTTATCATTCTCCAAGATTCTTTAGGAATACAATCATATCATCTGCAAAGAGTGATAGCTTTGTCTCCTTGTTGCCTGTTCTAATTCCTTTAATTTTTTTTTCTTTTCTTATTACGAAAGCTAACATTTCTATTACAATATTAAATAATAGTAGTTATAATGGTAGTTATAATAATAGTTATAATTTTTACTTCTGATCATATAGGGAATGTGTCTAGCTTCTCCCTATTACATATACTGCTTTTTGATGGTTTTAGATAAATGCTGCTTTTCATTTTAAAGAAAACTCCCTTTATTCCTATGCTCTACTGTTTTCAATAAGAATGGGTGCTGTACGTTTTCTGCATCTATTGAGATTATCATGTGATTATTGTTAGTTTTGTATTAATATGATCAATTTGTAATTGATATGATCACTATATGTAAATAGTTTTATTGATAATGAACCAGTCCTGCATTCCTAGTATAAATCCTATTTGGTCATAGTGTATTTTCCTAGTGATAATTTGTTGTAATCTCTTTGCTAATCTTTTGTTTAAATTTTTGTGTCAATATTCATTAAAATATTGTTCTGTGATTTTCCTTCTCTGTTTTGACTCTTTCTGATTTAGCTGTCAGTACCATGTTTGTGTCATAGAAGGGATTTGGGAGGAGTTCTTTAATCTATTTTTCAAAGTAGTTTAAATGGTATTGAAATGAATTGTTCTTTAATGTTTGGTAGAATTCACTTGTAAATCCCTCTGGTCTTGGAGATTATTTTCTTTTGGAGTTCACTGATGGCTTGTTCAATTCCTTTTTCAAAAATGGGACTATTTAAGTAACTTATTTTCTCTTTTTGTATTTTTGTAAATGTAAATTGATTTCAATTGGATTGTTAGATTTATTGCCTTATAATTGGGGAAAAGACCTTGTAATTATTGCTTTAAGCTCTTCTTCATGGGCGGTAAGTTTATCACTTTTATTTTTGATATTGGTAATTTGTTTTTTTTCTCTCCTTTTTCTAATCAAACTAGCCAAAGGTTTACCTATTTTATTGATTTTTTTTTCATAAAAGCAACTCTTAGTTTTATTAATCATTTGAGAAGCTTTATTAATTTCTTCTTTGATTTTCAGAATTTCTGATTTGGTATTTAATTAGGATTTTTAATTTGTTTTTTCCCCAACTTTTTTATTTGCATTTCTAATACATCCTTTAAGAATATGTAATTTTCTTTCTTATCCCTTTTAATTAGATCTATTTTTACTTAGATTTTTTCTGACATCAAAATTGCTAACCCTCTTTTTTATTTTTGCTTCAGTTGAAGTGTAATAAATTCTGCTCCAGCGTTTTGCTCTTATTCTGTATTGGTCCTTTTTTTTTCAAATATCCAGCATTCTATTTCCCTAAAACTAATTTTTCCCCTTTATATAATTTTGTTCTCTGACTTTCCATCCTGTCCCTCTTTAGCGATATTATGTTTCTAACACACCTTACCCTGAACTTTCCTCTGCCCCCTGTCTTATTTTTCTCTTACTCTTTTCTCTCATTGTTTTTGCCCTCTCTTCTATCTAGCTGCTCCTTTTTTTTTACCCTTTCTCCTTCTACTTCCTTATAGAATTAGATAATTCATTCACCCAACTGAGTGAATGTTATTTTCTCTTTGAGCCAAAACTGATGAGATTAAGCTTCAGACAATGTTCAACCCTCTCCCTTTTTGCCCTCTATATCTTTTCTTTGATATCAGCACTTCAGAGTCAAGCAATTCAAAGTCAATTGATATTGACACCCTCAGTTCATACTTTCTATTTGCTCCAAGGAAAGATATAGACAAGTATCATTTTCCCATCTAGGGATGTGAATTGTTTAGCCTTTACATAATTTGTATTATTTTCTTGTTTACATTTCTATGCTTCTCTTGAGTTCCATGTTTGAAGATCACATTTTGTGTTTAGTTCTTTTTTTTTTTTAATAGAAATGATTGAAATTCTCTTACTTCATTGAGTATCCATCTCTTCCCCTGAAAGATGATGCTCAGTCTCACTGGATAGTTGATTCTTGGTTCTTGGTTGTATTAGCAGGTCCTTTGCTTCTTGGAATATGGTTTTCCAGGCTCTCTGATCCTTATTGTAGAAGCTGCCAGATGCTGGGTAATTTTGACTGTGGCTCCTTGATACTTAAATTGTTTCTGTCTGTCAGCTTGCTTGAGATCATAGTTCTTAAGTTTTGCAACAATGTTCCTTGGGGTTTTCCTTGTGGAATCTCTTTCCGGGGTAATTGATGGATTCTTTGAATGATTATTTTCTGCTCTGATTTTAGTGTACGGGCATAGTTTTCCTTAATGATCACTTGAATAATGCTATTCAGCCTAGGTTTTTGATCATGGCCTTCAGGTAGAACAATAATTTTTAAATTATCTCTCCTAGGTTAACAGGAGATTGGCTGTTTTTTCAAATAAATATTTTGCATTTTCTTCTATTTTTTCATTCCTTTTCATTTATTTGGCTGATTCTTGATGTCTCACAGAGTCATTCTTTCCTATTTATCCCATTTTAGTTTTAATCTGTGGTTTTCTTCAGTTAGCTTTTGTATCTATTTTTGCATTTGATTAATTCTACTTTTCAGGGTTATTTTTAGTAGTTTTTTTTTCATTTTTCCAATTGTGTTTTATAAGGAATTGTTTTATTTTTCAATTAATTTTCCCTTCCTTTTCCAAGCTGTTGACTCTCTTGCATTTTTTTCACCATTTTTCTTCAGCTTTTTTATTTTCCTTTGAAAATCTGTTGTGAATATTTCCAAGTAGCCTCTTTGTGCTTGTCACCAATTCACATCACACTTTAAGATTTCCCATGTGGAAATTTATAGCACGCATTGAGATTTTCCAAGTGGGCAGTTTGTCCTCATCTGAATTCTTGTTTAGTTTTCTCTGTCACCAGTATATATAGTACCTTTGTATAGTTAAGATTCTATTCTATTTCTTGCTCATTTCTCCCTCCCCCCACCTCCCATGGTGTAATTTTTATGGTTGAGCTTTGCTCTGTGGTTGCAGGTATTGCTGTTTCAAACTTCTTGTGGCACTCTGAGTCTTGCCTTTGAACACAGGAGCTTCTTGTGTTTAAGGATTTGCTCACTGCATGGGGTAGCCATACCTACTCTCTCCAGGAAAAAGCTTAGTTTCCCAGGCTGGCAATTTTCCTTCTGTGCTGAGACTGGAGGCTGCTCCATTGGTTGGCTCTACTACTGAGCCAGGACAGAAGGACTCACTTGCTGATCTCCTGTGATTAGCACCATCTTAGATAGGCTGAATAGCCCTTTCACTTCACTGAGACTGACCTTTCTTTAAATCCTAATCTATTTTGATCTGTAAAGTGTTTTAATTCTATCAGACTCTGTTTAGAGACATGGTTTTATGTGGTTTTCAAGGAAAACTGGGAAAGCTCAAGCAGCTTCCTGACTTCACTCCACCATCTTGATTCTGTCCCTGTATATTCCCTCTGATTCTTTAATGTTGAAACTGTTAAATCTTGTTTTTTCCTGATAATGGCTTTATAATTTTTGAATTGTTTTTTGTGTGCTAACAGTATTTTCTCCTTGGTCTAGGAGATCTGTAATTTGAGTATAATATTCCTGGGAATTTTCATTTGGGAAACTCTTTCATGAGATGATTGAGTGTATTCTTTGAATTTCTATTTTACCTTTTGGTTCTAGAATATCAGGACAGTTTTCCTTGATATTCAAAGATGGTATCTAAGTTCTTTTTAAAATTCTGACTTTCAGGTAATCTAATAATTCTTAATTCTTTTCTGGATCAATTTCTCCCAAATAACTCATTTTTTTGTGATGAGATGTTTCCCATTTCCTTGTTTCATAGCTTTGATATTTTTTATTGTTTCTTTATATTTTATACAGTTATTGGCTTCTACTTGCCTAATTCTGACTTTTTAGGAATTATTTTCTTCAGGGCCTCCTTTTCCATTTAGCCAATTCTATCTTTTAAACAGTTCTCTTGAATATTTATGTATGTTTTTGGTTGTCCAATTTTGCTTTTCAAGGAATTCTTCTCTTCATTGGGCTCTTCATTTGGCTTATTCTTTTTTTTTTTAAGATTTTTTTTCTTCAATATTTTTTGCTGTCTCCTTTAGAGAGCTGCTGACTTTTTTTCATGATTTTCTTATATCACTCTCATTTTTCTCTCTAATTTTTCCTTTATCTTTCTTATTGGATCTTTCAAAAAGGCTTTTTGAGCTCTTCCATGGTCTGAAACATTTTCTTAGAGGCTTTGGATATAGGGATTGTTTTACCCTGGATGTGTGTTGTGATCTTCCTTGTTACCATAACAACTTTCTATAGTCAATTTTCTTTCTCTTGTTTGCTCATTTCCCAGTCTATTTCTTGATTTCTAACTCTCTCCTAAAGTGCTCTACTTTCCAAGTGAAGGGGACACTTTCCCAAGCTTCTGAATTTTTTTTTGCATCTGTTTTCAAAGGCAATTCTGGGGACCTGTAAGTTTTGGACTTTTTCAAAGTGGTATCTAGAGACAGTTGTGTTTACTACTACTTTATTGTGCAGTGATTTGTGCATTCTTTTTAGTCCTGAAATTCTGCTACCCTGTAGCTTCAAACTCTTCTGTGCTAGAGTTCCTCTTTGCACTGGCATTGGAACCCAGGATTGTGACCCAGATCCAAGTATAGGCAATACAACAGAGTCCTGTCTCTGATGCCACCAAAAAGATCCCTTTAAGTATCCTTGTGGTCCATTGTCTGATCCCTTTACTGTTTGCGGGGGGAGAGGTTTGGTAATCAGTACTTCTGCCACTGATTCAGTCATTTGAACAAGTTCCTGGTTTACGGGGACCCAGTCTTCTTTGGTGTAGTCTACATTGTGCTGTGATTTTTTTCATACCCTGATGCAACACACATTTTCTGCTAATCTTCTCAGATTTTGCAGGCTGAAATATTATTATGCTCTGTTTATTTGTGAGTTCTGACACTCTAGAATTTAAGTCATTATTTAAAGTTTTTGGAAGAGTTTGGGGGTAGAGTTCAGATGAGTCTCAGCTTTTACTCTATCATCTGTCTTTTGCACTATGCTGCGTAAATTTTTAAGAACAATTTCTCACAATAGTTGTTTTCTAGATGAGGAAGTGGAAAAGGAGATAAACCTTAATCCTAGTGCAATAATTAATTATTAAATTCAAGAGAGAAATATTCATTTCCCACAATAGCTTGTTTCTTTTTGGCAAGATTCATCGAAATCCACTTTTGCTAAATTTATAATCTCCATTTCATTTATATTTGAAAATCATAATTTTAAGAAAATTGTCTTATCCATTGTCCAATAACTGACCTTCCTAATATGGATTCCCCCCCCATCAACAATGATGTTTCCATTGACACTATATAGAATCCTGCTTTGATGTAGATTTTATTCTCAAATGATGCTATCTCCTTGATAATTTCTAAGTTTCATTCCATGTTCAAGATTAATGCATTAAGGGTGCTTTATTGATTCATGACCAGTTCCTACTCCTAAACTACACCCTTGTGCAAAGATAAAATCTTTCTTAATTTTATTTTCCTCCCTTTGAGATGCTCCTGCATTTATCTGCTATATGTTTTGCTTGATGTTATTTCCCTATTCTACTGTAATCTTAAATCCTAGTGTTAACTCAACTTGAAACAAGGTGATAGATAACTCAAGGGAGATGTTAGAATCCTAGTGTTAACTCAATGGAATTGATACAATGCTTATTAGTTCACACCTTAGAGCGAATCCTTACAAAGTGATAAATCAATTGTGTAATTTAGCATGGTACTTAGCAAATCCTCTAACTCACTAATGTATTTAAGTACTCATTGGAGTTCATACTTTTGGGAGATTCACAAGTCAGTATTCAGTATGAGATTTATAAGTCAGAAATCCATAATCCCACTCTCAGATCCCATAATCCCACTCTCGGAGGAGGAGTCAACCTTTTACACCGAGCATAAAAAGAGCTTCAGTGAGTCAGTCAGAGTCACTGCGGAACATTACCAGGAGTTGGAGAGGAGCACTCTGGGACAGACACAGGGGCACTCTGGGACAGATACAGAGCACTCTGGGAGATTGAGAACCAGAAGCCCTCTCTCAGAGGCAAGACAGATTCATTCCATTTTCTACCTTTGTGCTGGCTGGAAGATGAAGGACAAACCTTTGGATTTGGAGACATTTGGAGGGAGCTCTTAGAACCAAGCAAAGAGATAGGCGCTAAGAAAAACTAATTGGGCTATTTTAGAGGAAGCAGTAAAAGATCTGAACTTTTTATACCTGCCTGCATTTGGGGTGATTATTGATCTGAACTGATGCTAAGGCTACTTCCAGAAAACCTCCCCAAGAAACCTGCTCCCAGAGAGAACCATTATATTATATAAAAGAAGAGAATACCACAGAACATCAATTGCCTTTCTTTGTAGCCCTTCACTTAGCATAATGTATCACAAATGGTAAGGTATTAAATAAATACTACTGACTAACTAGGTAATTTAAGTAGATGGAATATTTTGATTTGCTTCACTGATTCTCTGATTCTCTCTGAACAGGTGTAGTTGGGAAAGTTGAAGGTATGGTTCAAGATTATGGTTATGCTATCAATATAGCAGATTTTATTAAGTTTCAAGATAAATCAAGAGCTCACTGGAAAGAGTTGATGAGTTGATATCCATCTCCTTTAGTTTTCCATTGGGGTAGGAATGGCTCAAAGTCAGAAGCCTTCTTTAAGTCTATAAGAATTATCTTCATCTTTTGGAGGTAGAAAAAGGAAAGACAGTGGTAGAATTTTAATGTCTGGCATATGAGCCATTAAATTGTATTTTTTGTCATGTTAGAAATACACTTTTCTGTAGTCAATATAATTAGCTAAAGTGTTTATGTTCAGTCTTAAATTATTTTTTCCCCTGCTTGGTGAATACCTTTTAAAAAGCTCAATTTTGATGTTCTAATTTAGGAAATATTGGGTACAGATGAGATATATTAAATTCTACTGTTTCCAAGGGAAGCTATGGGTGCCAATAAAAAATTCCCAAAGAATATTGTTATATAATAATCTCACCCATGTAAAATTAAGTTGGCCCATAAATTAAACTTGCTTCCATTTTGACAAATTTAAATATTTCTTCCAGCTGAAATAAATATTTATTCTGCTTTTTTGCTCTATATTTTCCACAATTCACTCATTGCCCTGTATATTACTTTTTAAAACATATCTTATAGAAAAGGAATTGTTATAGACATCTTAAAAAATTGATGGAAAAACAGATAAAGTATTGGACTTTGAGTTAGGAAATATAGAAGGCAGTATAGGATTTGCAACTGGGTAAATATTTGCATAACCATTAGAAATCCATTTAAAAACACTTAATAAACAGAATTGATCTAAATAAAGATTAAATTTCCATAGTTTCACAATTATTGAACAAAACCATACTCTAATACAGGTTTCAAACAACCTAGTCTTTCTCCTTCATGAAGTCTCCTTTTCTGTTGGTTGATATTTGTCAGTTTATTAAGCTTTTGCATTATTTCCTGTCAATCAGGTGAAACTGTTTCACCTTTCAATAACAAGCAACATTTATATAGTGCTTTTGCTTTATAGAGAATTTCAAAACAACCCTGTGTATTAAAAGTGCAGATAGTTAAGCCATTAAAAAATTTCAGCTAAGGTTAAGAGAGTGATTAGACATTATTTATTAAACATCTCATAGTACATAGATATCTGTGTCAAGAGTTGAACCCAGATCCTCTGAATACAGCATCCTTCCACTGCCATTTCTGCAATTCTAGCTTTTCAATAAATTTGAAGAAATTACATCAATACAAGTTTAGCATATTATTGGTACTGCAATTAAGCCTCATTGAGAATATCTCTATCCTGTTGTTTTTTTTTTTTTTCACCTTGTTGGAACACCATGATAATGAGCATAATTAATTGGGTTTGAGTACTATCTATATGAAGAAATAGAAAGAGAATGAGAATTACATTTTAGTAACTTCTATCTGAAATCTTTTTGCCACTTAATGTGTGACCTGGGATATTACCTTTTAAACTATCTAAGAGTGTCCTCATCTATAATGAGAGAGTCAGATTCAATGGCTCTAATATCTTTTTCATTCATACATTTGGTCATATAAATAGGGGCACTCTTTCAAGTTCACGGTGAAGTTATTGATTGTTTTTATCTTATTTCTAAGATTTTTTAAAAATTTCTTTATAAAGAATTTTGTTGTTGCTATTAATGTTTTATACAAATTTGATGAAAGGAGAAAAACATGAATGGAGTTACTTATAATGAAAGAATTGTCACTGTGGTTATCATGAAATCACAGCAACATAGACTGAAATGAAGAACTTTCCAAATTTTCAAATCTTTGTTATATCAACATGTATTTTTTAGATTTTAATATGTATTTATTAGTAAAATCAAAGAAGTATTATTATGTCTTCTAAAATTGACACCTTAAATTATGTGTATGCAACTGTTACTTAAGATTGTGTCAGCACTAATGAGTATTGTTTATAAATTATTAATACATAGAAGACATTCTTTGATTTACAATAAAACATCTTGTGAAACAATTGAAAGCAATGTTGCATAATAGTAACATAAATAGTTTCATAGGATTACAGACTTTAAGCTGAAAGTAATCTTACAGATCATCTATTCAGTCACATACAATGTCCTTTTTTTTTACAGAATGGAACTAATATTCAGGGAAGCTATGGGATTTAGTTTGTAGTTATGCAGGTTACAAATGGCAGTCTTGGCTGCAAGAATCAGGTTAAAAAGAATGAAAAAATGGAAGAAAATGGAAAATACCTCATCAGCAAAACAGAAAATAGATCCAGAACAGACAATTTAAAATTTATTGGCCTACCTGAAGGTCATGGCCAAAGAAAGTGCCTGGATAGCATTCAGGGGAAAAACAATATCTATAACTCTTGAGAACTGTATCTGCTACTGGGATAGAGAGGGTAGACACACATGGACTGAGAGGGTGTTTGTGAGTGGACTCTGATGGGATGACATTAAAGAAAAAAACATTAAGAGGTGCAAAACAGTCTCTACAGGAAAAAGAGGAAAGGAAATGTAGAATGGGACAATTAGTTCACAATAAGATGCTCAAAAGACATTACTATTCAGGGAAAAAAGGGAGGGGAAGGAGCATAGCCTGAAGCTTATTCTCATTTTGTCTCTAAGAAGGAATTACTGATACATTGTTGGTGGAATTGTGAACACATCCAGCCATTCTGGAGAGCAATTTGGAACTATGCTCAAAAAGTTATCAAACTGTGCATACCCTTTGATCCAGCAGTGTTTCTACTGGGCTTATACCCCAAAGAGATACTAAAGAAAGGAAAGGGACCTGTATGTGCCAAAATGTTTGTGGCGGCCCTGTTTGTAGTGGCTAGAAGCTGGAAAATGAAAGGATGTCCATCAATTGGAGAATGGTTGAGTAAATTGTGGTATATGAATGTTATGGAATATTATTGTTCTGTAAGGAATGACCAGCAGGATGAATACAGAGAGGACTGGCGAGACTTACATGAACTGATGCTGAGTGAAATGAGCAGAACCAGGAGATCATTATATACCTCAACAATGATACTGTTTGAGGATGTATTCTGATGGAAGTGGATCTCTTCGATAAAGAGAGCCTTAATTGATCAAAGATGGACAGAAGCAGCTACACCCAGAGAAAGAACACTAGGAAATGAATATAAACTGCTTGCATTTTTGTTTTTCTTCCCGGGTTATTTATACCTTCTGAATTCAATTCTCCCTGTGCAACAAGAAAACTGTTCGGTTCTGCACACATATATTGTATCTAGGATATACTGCAACCCATGCAACATGTAAAGGACTGCTTGCCATCTGGGGGAAGGGGTGGAGGGAGGGAGGGGAAAAATCGGAACAGAAGTGAATGTTAAAAAAATAAAATAAAATAAAAATTAAAAAAAAAGAAGGAATTACTTAATCATTAAATTAGGTATAGAAATATATTTAATTTTATAAAGAAGTAGGAGGAAAGAGGATAAAAAGGGAGGGACAGCATAGAAGGGAAAGCATAAATGCTAGGGGAAAAGGTAAGAGAAGGGAGGAAGAATTGATAGAAGATAAGGTAGTAGGTGGAGTGAGTTAAATAAAACACTACTAAGAAAAGAGGAGAGGGGTGATAGATAAATTAGTGTGTGGGGTGGATAAAATAAAGCACCACTGAAGACAGGGTGGAAAGAGAAAAAAAAATTTTATATATATATATATATATATATACACACACACACACACACACACACACACACACATACACTGGAGAAAACTGGATGGAGGGAAATACAAAGCTATTAATCATAACTGTAAATGTGAATGGGATGAACTCTCTCATAAAACAGAAGCAAATAGCAGAGTGGATTAAAGTGGAGATCCTACAATATGTTGTTTACAAGAAACACATTTGACCCAGAGAAACATGTACAGAGTAAAGGTTAAATGATGGAGCAGCAATTTATTATGCAATTGTATAAGCAAATAAAATATTAGTAATTAAATTAAATTATTTAGTACACACTTCAGAATATTTATTCATCTTAGTATAGGTAATAGAACAGATTGATTCATAGGCACAATAATGATAGTACTGCGAGGGAAATTTGAAAGATTCCAAACCTCCAAGCAACTTAAAGCAAAGATTAAACCTTATACCTTTTGCATGATTTAACCAGTAAAACTGGACAAAAAGAATAAAAGCTCCTCTTCCCCAAATTAAGTGAGCTATTGTAGAACAGTTGTCAGAATGAACTTGTCTACATGGCAAAATATTAAATTTAACTCAAGTACTAACAATCTCAACTTAAATTTAAATTTAAATGTTACTCAAAAAGGGGACAATAAACAAACTTCCTTAGAGGATAATGAAACACATACAAAAACATTGTAGGCCTAAAAGCATCTACCAATTAAGAAAGCATTAAAGCATGCACCTGAAGTAAAACAAAACAACAAAACAAAATAAAACAAGCAAGGGTAACATTTCTGGTTTCAGATAAAGCAAAAGTCAAAATAGATCTTATTAAAAGAGATAAGGAGGGAAAGTATATCTTGATAAAGAGTACAGTAAATGTGGTAGAACAGATAAATTCATGGAGAAGATTTTAAGCCAATTAGGAAGAAATAGGCAGCAAAACTATTCTAGTAGGGGAATTTCAAACAGGTAAATTCCTGGAAAAAATTTTATACCAGTTACAGGAAGAAATAGGTAGCAAAATTCTTCTAGTGGGAGACTTCAAACTGCCCCTGTAAGAATCAGATAAATTAACCAAAAAACAAACAAGAAACTAGGGAGGTTAATAAGATCCTGGAAAACATAGATATGGTAAAGCTCTGGAGAAAATTGAATAGGGACAGAAAAATTACACCTTTGTCTTTGCAGTCCATGGCACCTACACAAAAACTGACCAAGTATTAGAGACTAAAAAAACCTTACAATAAAATGCAAAAGGCAGAAATAGTAAATGCTTCTTTTTCAGACCATAATGCAATAAATGTTATATGCAATAAAGGTCCTGGGATAGACTAAAAAAAAATTGGAAATTAAATAATCTAATTCTAAAGAATGGGTTGATCAAACAACAAATCACAGAAATAATCCACAATTTTATTCAAGAGAATGACAATGATGAGAAAAGATACCAAAACCTATGCAATGCAGCCAAAGCTGTTTTAAAGAAAACATTTATATATCTAAATAACTAAATGTATAAAACAGAGAAAGAGATAAATGAACTAGACATGCAACTAAAAAATCTAGAAAAAGAACAAATTAAACAACCCCCCCACCAATTACTGAAACCCCAAAGACATGAATAAAATTAAAACTAAAAAAAACTGTTGAACTAATTAACAAAACTAAGAATTGGTTTTATGAAAAATCTAACAAAATAAATAAATCTTTGGTTAATTTGATGAGAAAAAAGGAAAGAAAAAAAAAACCCAGCATCAAAAATGAAAGGGGTGAACTCACTAACAATGAAAAAGAAATTAAAGCAATAATTAGGAGTTATTTTACCCAACTGTATAGAACAAATCTGACAATCTAAATGAAGTGGATGAATATTTCTTAAAATATAAATTGCCCAGTTTAACAGAAGAGGAAATAAAATACTTAAATAATCTCATTATAGAAAAATAAATTGGATAAGTCATTAATGAACTCCCTAAGAAAAAATCTCCAGGGCCAGGTGGATACAAAAGTAAATTCTACCAAACATTTAAAGAACAATTAATTCCAATACTATGTAAACTATTTGGAATAATAGGTAAAGAAGGAATGCTCTAAATTCCTTCTATGATATAAATGTGGAAATTATACTTAAAACAGGAAGGGCCAAAACAAAGAAAGAAAATTATAGACCAATCTCCCTAATGAATATTGATGCAACATTTCTAAATATTAGCAAAGAGATTACACCAACTTATCAGCAAGATAATACAATATATTCAAGTAGGATTTATACCAGGAATGCTGGGCTAGTTCAATAGCAGGAAATCTATTCTTATAATCAACCATATCAATAACAAAGCTAACAGATGCAGAAAAAGCTTTTGACAAAATACAACACTCATTCCTATTAAAAATACTAAAATGCATAGGGATAAAGGGAGCTTTTCTTACAATAATAAGCAGTATTTACCTAAAGACTACAGGAAGCTTTATTTATAATGGAGAGAAGCAGGACACATTTCCAGTAAGATCGGAAGTGAAACAAGGTTGCCTATTATCACCACTATTCTTCAACATCCTACTAGAAATGTTGGTTTAGCAATAAAAAAAGAAATAGAAATTAAAGGAATTAGACTAGGTAATGAAGAAATAAAACTATAATTCTTTGCAGATGACATGATGATATACTTAGAGAATCCTAGAAAATCATCCAAAAACCTACTGGAAACAATTCACAGCTTTAGCAAAGTTTCAGGATATAAAATAAACCCATACAAATCACCTGCATTTCTTTATATCAGTTTCAAAGCTCATCAGCAAGCGATAGAGAAATTCCATTTAAAAATTACTGTAGACACAATTAAATATTTGAGGGGTCTACCTGGAAATACAACCCAAGAACCATATGAACACAATTGCAAAAGATTTCTCATATCTAAAATAAACAAAATAAAATAAAACAAATCAGATCTAAATAATTGGAAAAATAACAATTATTCATGAGTAGTCTAAGCTAACATTAAAAATGATGATTCTGCCTAAAGTGGTCTACTTGTTCAGTGTCATACTGAATTTAGCTATTCAAATCATTTTTATGTTCACTTAACTGCCAAATCATTATTCTATACAACTAGAAAAAAAATAGCAAAATTCATCTGGAAGGGCAAAAGGTCAAGAATATTAAGAGAATTAATGAAAAAAAAAAAAATGAAGGATGGTGGCTTATAAGTACCAAACCCAAAATTCTATTATAAAGCAGCAGTAGTAAAAACCATTTGATACTGGCTTAAGAAATAGAATGGTGGATCAATGGAACAGATTAAATACACAGGACACAATAAATGAGGCCTATAGCAATCAAGAATTTTATAAATCCTCAAACTCTAGCTTCTGGAATAAGAACTCATTATTTGACAAAAATTGCTGTGAAAAGTGGAAAATGATATGTCAGAAAATCAGCAGATATCTACACATCTTACACCCCATACCAAAAAATGTCAAAATAGATACATGACCTTGGCATAATGGAGGATACCATAAGCAAATTAGGATAAAAATGGATAATTTGCTTATCAGATATTTGGAGAAGGGAGGAACTTATGACCAAAGAACAGGAGAACATTATGAAAGGCAAAATGCACAACTTCGATTACATTAAATTAAAAAGATTTTTCACAAGCAAAACCAACAGACCCAAAATTAAAAGGGAAGTACAAAACTGGAAAAAAATCTTTACAGAAAGTAATTCTGATTAAGATCTCATTCCTAAAGTATTTAAAGAATTGTGTCAAATTTATAAGAATATAAGTCATTCCTCAAATGATAAATGGTCAAATGATATGAACAGACAATTTTCAGATAATGAAATTAAAACCATCTATAATTATATTAAAATTACTTTACTCACTCTTTATTAGAGAAATGCAAATTAAAACAACTGAAGTATCCCCTCATATCTCTCAGATTGACTAAGATGACAGGAAAAAACTAATTATAAATTTTGAAGTGGATGTGGAGAAACTGGTACACTGGTACACTAGTGCATTGCTATTGAAGCTGTGAGATGATCCAATAATTCTGGAGACAATCTTGAACTATACCCAAAAAACAATAAAATTGTGAATATTCTTTGACCCAACAGTGCCATTACTTGATCTATATCATAAGGAAATCATAAAGGAGAGAAAAGGCCCTCCATGTGCAAAAATGTTTGTAGCAGATATTTTTGTGGTAGCGAAGAATTGGAAAAGGAGTGAATGCCCATTAATTGGGGAATGACTGAACAAGCTGTAGTACATGAATGTAATTGAATATATTATTGTTCTATAAAAAAATTATGAATAAGCTGATTATAGAAATGCCTGAAAAGTTTTACATGAACTTTTGCTGAGTGATACAAGGAAAACCAGGAATGCAATGTTCACAATAACAGTGAGATTGTGTGATGATTGTGAGGGGAATAAGAAATAAGGTCAGAATGATAGGAGGAGGCCAACTCATAGAAATCTTTGAACACCAAACTAAGGGTTTTATATTTTATACTGGAGGCAATAAGGACCTTTAAAGTTTATTGCATAGTAAATAACAATGCCAGGATATTTCATTATAGTTTTATTGTTATTGAGCTGTGAAATTCAGGCATGTCCAGCTTTTTGTGACCCCTTTTTGGGATTCTCTTGGCAAAGGTACTGAAGTGATTTGCTGTTTACTTCTCTAGCTTATCTTATAGAAGAGGAAACTGAAGCAAATGGGGTTAAGTGACATGCCTAAGATCATATAATTGGGAAGTATCTGAGGTCAGATTTGAACTTGGGAAGATGAGTTTTCCTGATTCTCTGTTTAGTGTTTTATCAAATGTACTATTCAGCTGCCCCATTTCATAATACATATAATAATAAATCATTTTGTATTTGAATGTCTCATGACAGTAATGAAATTAATATATAGCATCTAAAAATGCAACACAAATCAAGCAAAAACAAGAAAAATTAATAATGTACAAGCTTGGTGCAAGACAGCTCTGAGACTGTCCCTCTGTTCTTTTTGATATTTGAGGAAGATAAAGAATCTTTGTGGTATAAGAGAAAAACTAATTATTCTTTTAGTTATTCCCACAAATCCATCTTTACAGTGTTAGTATCTCTTGTGAAGAAATACTTTCATAGATAGGAGCAAGGAACATGCAGTACAATTGTCTTTAATGACATTTTTTTAAAGCAAAAGAGAGCTACCAAAAAAAGTTGGTGTGGTGTTGTGGATCAGAACTTGAAACAAGGTGCTAAATCAGTGGAATTGATAGAGACAATAGTTATCTAATTTAGCATGGTTCAGTATGTTTGATTTAATCCTACAAGGAGATGTTATGGGCCAGAACTTGAAACAAGGTACTAAGTGGAATTGAGGAGAAAATGGTTAAATCTAGTTTAGCATTGATTTAATCCTATAACAAATAATGGTTTCCTAGTGATATAATAATTGGTGTATACTCAATGTGGGACATATAAGGGAGAAGCTCTCAGGGCCAGAAGGGACAAGCACACTAGAAGTTCTCGGAGGTTGAGACAGATTCATTCCATTTTCCACCTTTGTTGTGGCTGGAGGCTGAAGCACAAACCCTTGGAAGTTGGGAAGATTCAGAAGCCAGAGAAGGCAGGCGGGAGCTCAAGCTCTCAGAACCAAGGCCAGACTGAAAGGCTCTCCAGAAAGCTGCCTAGCCCCAGGAAGGAGATAATAAAGGATCTGGACTATAAGAAAGCTAACTGGGCTGCAGGAAAGGAGACAAGACTTCCCCCAGAGACCCCAAGAAAACCCCAACAAGAGAACATTACATTTTAGAGAAGAATATTACATTGCGGGGACTACAAAATAGTTGTTTTACAAAGAAGGATTAGAATACAATTCAAAATCCTATATAAATTCTACAATTATTTTATTTTAGAGATGACAGTTTAAAAGAAGCAAAAAAAAAAAAATTAGCTTAGAGTGTGCAGAAACTCATCCTTTAAAATGTATATTAAATTAAAGGCATTGTTTTAGAACTCATTGGATAGTTTCAATAAAAAGAATTACATGCACATATATTATTAACACTTTTTATTGTGCGAGAGAATAAGAATCAGCCCACTGACTTTACTATGCAAAAGATGAAACCTTATATAATAATGGTTACTCAATTGATTACAATTCATTTGGTAGACCATCTGACTTCATTCTTATACTATTAAAGATCAGGATGATATACATAAAATGAAGGATAGAATCTAAAAGTATGATCATAGATTCAGCTAGCTACTACTTTATTTCAAATCTGCTGATTCCCTGAAACCTTCATTAATGAATGTTCTTAAAAAGACCTTGAAAAATGTCACTTTTCAGAAATCTTATCTATTCCAAATATTCATGATGAGTTCACATACTGGAAACTTGCAATTCCATTTGCTCATTTTAAGTCACTAGTCCATCTTATTCCTGAAAAGTCATAAGCAATGTCATACTGTCTGCTCTGTATTCACAAAAATTTCCTGAAATACCATTCAGCATATTTATTTAAAAGAGTAAGAAAAATAGCTATTTTCATCTGACATAAGTCAGGACTAGAAAGCTTTTCTGCAGCACTTCCTCTAGATAAAACAGCACAGAGAAAATTGGAGACACCTAATTGCCACTTTCACCTATAAAGTTAAAAGAGGTCTGCTATAAAAATTACATGTAATCAATATGAATACTGCTGTAAAACATTCTGCACATGGCACCCTGCAATTTCATTTAGTCCTAATAATTACTAGTGGTAGCAATTTTATATTTATAGTATACATAATGAATGAATGCTTCAGGGGGAAGGAATAAAACCAACTTTCCACCATCAGTCTGCACTTTTTAACATTATTTTAATTAACATGTTTTTCTTTTCCTCCCAATGTATGTTTAAATGAAAATTTGATTGAGACAAAATACTTGAGAATCAACCATTGATATAAATTTTGGTAGCAGAGAAATGTACTTTCCTGGAGGGAAATCTATTTTTAAAAAATAACTTTTTAAATTTAGGACGAGGGGAAGAAGATCTCAAATAATTTAACTGGGCAAAGGATGAAAATGCTAAGCATTAATCATTATCTTTCTAAGTAAAATTGGAAAAAAGTTTGATTTATTGATAATTATGTCAATAAGTTCAAAAATGACTACTTTCATTAATTTGATAATGCTTTAAAAATGAACATTTTGAAATAAGGCATATGCCTTATTTATCAAACATTTCTTTTTCCTAAATGTGAGCTTACTTTTTATCCTGATATTAAATTAGCTTTGCTTAAAAATTTCCATGCTTTTATTTTTAAAGTGATTTAAATATGGCACAAAGATTTTCGTGTACTAATTTTAAAAGGTCTTTGAGATATTGAAATGTGGGTTCACAGCATTTCTTAAGTTTAATGAAAAGAAAAAAAATATGCTCTTAAAAAAATCATTATAGAAAATTAGTGCCTGTTTTTCCTAAGAATGATAAAGCATAAAGACTAATTCTAAAACTATGACTAAATGAATTGTTAGGATGGTTGATGTTATCCCTAAATCTATTACACTGCAAATTTAGTGAATGATCCTTTAGACTAAAATAATGCCAACTAAACTGCAAAGGGCACAACTTAACTGCCAAGACCTTATAGCGTAATGGATACAGGGTTTACCTCAGAGACAGGACCATGTAAATTCAAACCCACTTTTTGGCATATACTTTTATATACTCTCAGGTAAGTTTTATTAAATATTTCAGTGCTTAAAGAAACTCTTGTGTATACTACATACTCTTTTGGTAGTACAATGAAGTTTAATCTACTGTGTGTTTTTGCCAAAATTCAGGATGTAGGGATCTTAAGAAGAAAATAATAAATTTCAATTAGAGATTAATAGAAATAAAGATTTAATTTCCCCCTTCTCAGTACACAGATCCCTTAAAATCTATTCATGCAACTTTTGTTTATTAAATTTTCCAAACCTGTGGAAATGATAGAATTCAAAAGAGCTCAAGTAACAGCTTCTTCTGTTGCTATGTGAAACACTGAGAAATATGTAATTGAGATTAGGTAATTTATTTAAAATAATCTGCAATATATAACAGAAAATGAATTCAAGTCCTACTTTGGTAAACAAACAAGTTGTATGACTTTGGGTTAATTCATCGCTAATTCTCTAATTCTCTAAATTGCAAATGACATAAAATTCATAAAAAATAAATGGAAATCAATAGTTGCATTGAGGGAAAGAATTTCCTTAATAGGATTTCCTAGACTGGTTAAAAACTTAAGTCAAAAACAAATAAATAGACTAAATAGATAGAAAGCTAAATCAATGAATGTACACATCATCATTACATAAAATTTTAAGCTTTACAAAATACTTTTTATACTGACCAGCTACATTTTTGTAACCATTTTATATATGAAGGAACTAAGAGGATAGTTTTTTTTTTAATATAACCCATCTACTAAGATTCAGAATTAGAAAACAAACTCTTATCCCCTAAATACCAAATTCAACAATTCATAATTCTTAATTATCTCCATGCTATAATAAAGTGCCATCATAGATATTTTATAGAGACCCCAAATTACTTTTAAATTAATGGGAAAAGAATGAACCCAAACTCGGAACTCTGTATAAAATTTTAAAGTATTAAATAACAAGCACTTATTAAGCTTCTATTATTTTTATATTTTTATCTCTAGCTTCTAGTACAGCTAAATATTGTACTTGGTGTTGGAGCTATAAATGCAAAATTGAAACAGCCCCTGCCCTCAAATAATTAATACTCTATGGGGATTAGGGTTAAAGGAAACATGTACACACATAAGCAAATATAAAATACAGACAAAGTAAATACAAATTAATTTAAAGGTTAAGGTTGAGAGAGAGAATATTTATTAATTATCTTATTCAATTTAAAAAAAAACTTAAAATTCTTTAAAATTTTATGAATACAACTATTAGATTGGAACCCATTTCAATCATGACAAAACACAATTTTAACTTTATATTGTAAAATAAGTTGTTTTAGGAAGCCTTCCTTGTTTTTTAGATTGCAAGAACTCTCCTAGAAAAAGCCTTTTTTCTTCAGATCTATAGATGAATCAACTTAAAACTGTATCAATAATAAGTTTCTCTGGCCATTCCCTATGGGGACTCCAGTCTGACAAAGATCAAATGGTACTGTTATGTGTGTTGTTCACTTAAATGCCAACATTAGTCTTATTCGAGTAACTTTAGCTTCATGGAAAGAATTATACTATATTGTCATGTAACACTCATCATCTGAAAAAGATTGAATGCGTTTAAACATGTAAGTGACTATCACTACTAAATCATAATAAGAGATATAAGAATAACAGAAGTCACAAGACTTAAAAGATATAGTGTAATTCTGATGACTGTCTAGGAATTCAAAATAAAACTTCATCTAATGAAGATTAATATTGACTTCTAACACTAGGGACATATATTCCCCACCCCATCCCTTCTTGCCCTTATTTTTTTTAACTAAAGATCTTGAACTATAAGAGAAAAATGTCATTATTATGTTATTTAATTCTTTTATTTCTGGGGTTCTTAATAATTTTATGTATGTCATGGACTATTTTGACAGTGTGAACCCTTCCTGAGGGAAAAAAAGTTGAAGGGATTGATAAATTCAAGTTAGAGACTAATAAAGACACACACACACACACACACACACACACACACACACACACATTTCCCATCCAAGATCATAGACCTTTGAAATCTATTCATAAATAATGTGAGAGTGGTCAGATTTTAAGAATCATTCCTTAATGAAGTTGCCATTGGGCAACAAAAATCCACAAATCTAATATTATCTGACTATGTAGATTTAGGATTCTGATGAGGTTAAATGATATCCACAATCACACAACTAATGGAATATCAACTCCATAGCTTGCTGACTATGAGGCCTCTAAAAATTTCCTTTTCTCAGTAATAATAAGAAAAAATAATTGTGTGTGTTTAAAACTAAAGAATTGTAAAGAAATTCTAATATTCTAAATTCCTTAGGCTTCTTTTCAATTGTGCAGAATATGAGGGGCAGGGCTGGGGGAAAGCGTTATAATTCAGAAAATAGTTATAGAATAGATTTTTTTTATTTTGTTCTTTTATTTTTTGTTTGTTCAATTGACTGTCTATGATGATGATGCATTATGGAAAAAAAATCCATTCCACAGTGATAAAACCTATGATATTTTAGGGACTTGTCCATCTGCTCTACATCCAAAATACAATGATTGCTAAAATACATGTATTCCTAGTTTAGTCTATTATAAATACCACAATAAAAATAACTAAGCACCCAGATGTCCTAAATTATACTTTTGTTTTATATTTTCAAAGGCTGACATGCAAGAATAGATTTTTTTTTTTTGGAGAATGAAGATAAAAATGTTGTATTATGTTTTCAAAAAATTTATATGGAAAAGAACCCAACATTTTTTTCTTCTCATAAATTATAACTTTTATATAAAATTATACAATATAAATTCATACTGCACGATTAATATACATCATATGGCATATGAATCCAAAAATCTCATTTTCTATCAGTATTAGAACTTGAAGTTTCACTAAATGAATAATAAAATTGCATAGCATTACTCAATTTCCTTTAGTGCTCTATAAATAATCTTTATTCTTCAGAATACAATGGTGTTTCACCTTTGAACAACTTTAAAATGATCCCTCAAATGTAATATTGGAGGGGCAGAGAAAACAAAAGGTTAGAGTATAACATTATTGTAGCTCTTTTTTAGGGCTCAAAAAGAGAGATATATCATATGGGTGTGGAGGCTGGCTTCAAGTCAACATGACTGAAATATCAGGAATAGGACTAAATTGTGGCAAAAGAAACAACAGTAGATTTAGGAGCTAACAATGGTAAGAAAGACATTAGAAAGGACCCTTTTGCTAGTATTAGACATAAGACTAAATGTTGTTTGACAAGTCAAGTGCCTAGTCTGAGTCATAGTTAAAGAATAAAATGGAACTCTTGTATATAGAGAGGGAACTCTGAGGAACGGTATTGCTTTTAGTTGCAAGGGATTGGGAAATTAAGATATAATAATTTTTTTTTCAGTCCCAAGAAGGGCAGGAGAGATTGCTCAAGAGCAATTATCACTTGCAATCCCACAGTTCAGAGGTGGGTAAGAACCAAAATGCAGATCAGGAAAGCACTGATTATATCTCTCTCCATATCACACAACATTGGAAACATCAAACACTTCTAAATCCCCTGAAATAAATGTGACAATAACAATGTGAAAAAAACATGAAATTTGAGATAGTGCTCCTATAGCCCTAAGAACAGAATCCAACTTTAACAAAGTTTAAAATAAAAAAAAAAATACAGTGGGGAAATGAGTAAACAACAACAATTTGATAATAAGCTATTGTGGAGACACGGAAGATTAAGATCCAAATGCAGAAGAAAGAAAGGACATCAAAACAACTATAAATATAACCTCAAAGTAAAAGGAGAATTGTTTAGAAGCCCAACAAGTATTCTTGTAAGAGCTAAACTAATTTTCAAAATTAAGTAAGGATA
Organism: Antechinus flavipes; assembly: GCF_016432865.1. NCBI lineage: Eukaryota > Metazoa > Chordata > Mammalia > Dasyuromorphia > Dasyuridae > Antechinus > Antechinus flavipes. The sequence continues at coordinate 113,862,960 of NC_067400.1, read as the reverse complement.
GTAAAAGGAAAGGTAAACCTATTTTAAAATATATCTATCATCAAATTGTGAAGAAAATATCATTTTAAAATACAGAATTAATCAAATAAAAAAAGAGGTATGAAAATTTACTGAATAAAATAGCTTAATAAAAAGCAGAATTGGCAAAATTGGAAAAGAGGTACAAAGGCTCCCTGAAGATAGTGATTCCTTAAGAATTAGAATCAGACAAGTAGAAACTAATGATTCCATTAGACAACAAGAAACAGCAAAACAAAGCTAAATGACTGAAATAGTAGGAAAAAAGTGTCAAATATTTAATTGTAAAATAAAGTGACAAGGAAGACAGATCAAACAAAGGTAATTTAAGAATTATTGAACTATCTAAAAATTATGATTAGAGAAGAAACCTATACATCATATTTCAAGAAATTTTCAAAGAAAATTATACCAATATGTTAGAACCCAAAGGATAAAATAAAAATTAAAAGAATCCATTTATTACTACCTGAAAGATATCTAAAAATAATGTCTCTGGGGTATATGTTATCCAAATTGGAGAGTTCACAGATAAAGAAGACAATAGGAACCATTTAAATACCTTGGAATAATAGTCAGAATTACACAAGATTTAACATATTCTGTGTTAAAGTGGTGAAAGACTAGGTATATGGTATTGTGGAAGCAAAGAGACTAGAATTACAGCTAAGAATAATCCAGGCAGTACAATCCTTCTAGGGGGAAAGTGTGTATCTAAAGATATAAAATATTTTCAAGCATTCCTGATTTAAAAAAAAAAAGATGAATAAAAAATTTGACTTGTGAATACAAGACTCAAGAGAAGCATAAAAAAGTAAACAAAAAAGAGAAATTGTAAGTAAATCAATAGTTTTAAATTGTTTACCTTTTAATATGGGGAGAATTTGTTATGGGCCAGAACTCTGAAACAAGGATTCTTACAAGGTGTTAAGTCAGTGGAATTGATGAGACAATGGTTATCTAGCATGGTGATTAATAGTTCTCTAAATTCAGTATGATTGATTTAATCTTACAAAAACAATGGTTTCTTAGTGATATAATGATTGGTTTATACTCAGTGTAGAGCATATAAGCTGGGACTCAAAACCAGAGAGAGACTCAGAGAGCTTGGAGACAGAGTCAGAGACAACAAGAGCACTGGAGGTGGGAGCTCAAGCTCTTGGAGCCAAGAAGAGACAGATTCATTCACTTCATCTCACACCACCATGGGGGTTGGCCTCCTGAACTTCCCCCATCGAGACCAAGGCTGATATGCATGAAAGGCTATAAGAAAGTTATAAAGCTAGCCTGGGACCCAGGCAAGGAAACTAGATTGTAAAGGAGATAATAAAGGATTTGGAGTTTAACACCTGTCTATTCTTTGTAGTGATTACAAGATAGATTAAGGCTAGTCAAAATAGAATAAACAGAATAAAGATTTATCTAAGTGGGAACATTTTGTACTACTTTTTCCTCCTTTAAAATTATCAAAGCAACATCTGAAGAGTGAATTTCTCTCTCAGATCCTTTTAATTTTGTTCTTGTTGTCTCAATGATCTTGGTAATAGACTGATAATACTCTACATTCAGTAGCCAACACCTAACACCTGATACCACGATAAGGTTGAAAGGAATACATGATTTAGATATATAGAGTGACACTGTAAACAAATTAGGAGAATAAGGGATAATCTATCTCTCAAATGTATGGAGAAGGAAGGAATGTGTGGCCAAAGAACTAAAGAACATTATGAAATGAAAAATGGATAATTTTGTTTGTATTCAATTAAAAAAAATAGTACAAACAAACCAATGCAGACAAGATTGGAAGGGAAGCAAAAAACTGAAGGAAAATTTATATCCAAAAGTCAGGCAGGCAATCCAATATATGTTATACACATTAAAATATATGCTAAATCCAAGGTGTGTAAAACTATTTATACAATTCTCTTGCTGCACAAGAAAAAACACATCAAAAAGGAAAGAAAATAAATAAGAAAACAAAATGCAAGAAAATAGCAACAAAGAGTGAGAATGTTATGTTGTGATCCACATTCAGTTCCCACAGTCATTTCTCTGGGTGTAAAGGATTTTTTTTTTATCATAAGATCATTGAAACAGTTATCATTCATCTCATTGTTGGAAAAAGGCACATTTATAGAATTGATCATCCTATAATATTGATGTTGCCATGTACAATGATTTCTTAGTTCTGCTCATTTCACTTAGCATCATTTCTCTCCAGGTCTCTCTAAAATCATCCTCCTGATCATTTCTTTAAGTACAATAATATTCCATGACATTCATATATCATAATTTATCCAACCATCCTTCAACTTATGGGCATCCATTCAGTTTCCCATTTTTTACTACTTCGAAAAAGGCTGCCACAAATATTTTTGCACATGTGGATCCCTTTCCTTCCTTTAAGATCTCTTTTGGAAAACTGCTGGATCAAAGTGTATGCACAGTTTGATAAATTTTTTAGTGTAATTCCAAACTGTTCTCCAGAATGGTTGGATCCATTTACAGTTCCAACAGCAATGTATCAGTGTCCCAGTTTTCCCACATCCCCTCCAACATTCATCTTTATCTTTTTCTGTCATTTTGGCTAATCTGAGAACTGTATAATGGTATCTCAGAGTTGTATTAACTTGCAATTTTCTGATCAATATTGATTTAGAGCACCTTTTCATAGGATTAGAAATGGTTTTAATTATTTCATCTGAAAATTGTGTGTTCATATCCTTTGACCATTTATCAATTAAAGAATGGTTTGAGTTCTTATAAATTTAAGTCAATTTTGTATATATTTTAGAAATGAGGGCTTTATATGAACTCTTAAATGTAAAAATGCTTTCCCAATTCAATGCTTCCCTTCTAATCTTGTCAGCATTAGTTTGTTTTTGTTTATATAAAAACTTTTAAAACTTAATATAATCAAAATTATCTATTTGGTATTTAGTTATGAGTTCTAGTTCTTTTTTAGACACAAATTCCTTCCTTCTCCACAGATCTGAAAGATAAACTATCCTACATTCTTCTAATTTGCTTAAAATATCACTCTTTATGTCAAAATCATGAACCCATTTAGATCTTATCTTAGTATATGGTGTTAGATGTGGGTTGAGTCCTAATTATTTCCAGCACTAGTTCCAATTTTCCTAGCAATTTTTGTCAAATAGTGAGTTCTTATCCCAATAGTTGAGGTCTTTGGATTTGTCAAACACTAGATTGCTATACTTATTGACCATTTTGTCCTGTGATCCTAATGTATTACACTGATTGACTACTCTATTTCGTAGCCAATGTCAAATGGCATATTTTCCATTAATTTCTTTGAAATTCTTGACTTTTTCTTTTTTCCAAATGAACTTTGTTATTATTTTTCTAGGTCTGTAAAATAATTTCTTGGGAGTTTTATTTGTATGACACTAAATAAATAGATTAATTTAAATAATATTGTCATTTTTATTATATTCACTCAGCCTACCTATGAGCACTTGATATTTTTCCAACTGATAAGATTTGACTTTATTTTTATGGAAAGTATTTTATAATTATATTCATATAGTTCCTAACTTCCCCTTGACAGATAGATTTCCAAATATTTTATACTATTGACAGTTATTTTGAATGGAATTTCTTTTTGTATCCCTTGCTGCTGGACTTTGTTGGTGATATATAAAAATGCTGAAGATTTATGTGGATTTTTTTTATCCTGCAACTTTGTTAAAGTTATGAATTGTTTCTAGTAGTTTTTTTAGTTGATTCTCTAGGGTTCTCTAAGTATATCATCACAAGATCTATAAAGAGTGATAATCCTCATTATCTACTCTAATTCCTTTAATCTCTCTTTTTTTTTCCTTATTGCCAAAGCTAAAATTTCTAATGCAATATTGAATAGTAATGGTGAGAGTAGGGAATCTTATTTTACTCTTGATCTTTCTGAGAAGGGTTCTAGTTTGTTCCCATTAAATATGATGCTTGATAATGGGTTTGAATAGATGCTATTGATCATTTATAAAAAAAAAAGTCCATTTATTCCTATATTCTCTAGTGTTTTTAATAGGAATGGGTGTTGGATTTTATCAAATGCTTTTTCTGCATCTATTAAGATAATTACATGATTTTTGTTAGTTTGTTTATTGATATAGTCAATTATGCTGATAATTTTCCTAATATTCAACTAGCCCTGCATTCCTACTATAAATGCTATTTGGTCATAGTGTATTATCCTGGGGATGATTTTCTGTAACCTCATTGCTGTAATGGGCTGAGGCTTGAGTTGATGCACTGAGGTCCCAAGCACATGAGGCTAAATAGTAATTGGACCATACTCTATTAATAGATAAGCTTGGAGAGAGAATGGCCCCCACCCACTCTTTGTGCAAGTCCTGATGTGTTGTATAGGAAATGACGATTTTGGTGGGTGGAGGCAGGGGAGTGGAGAAGGAAGGGGAGGAGAGACTTTTGGGATTGTCATTGCCACGGTTGGCTCAGCTCACATCTCTCTCTGTTAGTCAGCTAAAATCGTCATTTCCTATACAACACATCAGGACTTGCACAAAGAGTGGGTGGGGGCCATTCTCTCTCCAAGCTTATCTATTAATAGAGTATGGTCCAATTACTATTTAGCCTCATGTGCTTGGGACCTCAGTGCATCAACTCAAGCCTCAGCCCATTACACATTGCTAATATTTAATTTAAGATTTTTGCATCAATATTCATTATGAAATCAGTCTATAATTTCCTTTCTCTGTTTTCACCCTACCTGATTGTGCTATTAGCACCATATCTGTGTCATAAAAAGACTTTCCTAGGATCCCTTCTTTTCCTAGTTTTCCAAATAGTTTGCATAATATTGGAATTAATTGTTCTTTAAATGTTTGGTAGAATTCACATGTATATCCATCTGATCCTGGAGCTTTTTTCTTAGTGAGTTGATTAATAGCTTTTTCTATTTCTTTTTCTAAAATGGTCTATTTAAATAATTTATTTCCTCTTCAGTTAATCTGAGCAATCTCTATTTTTGTAGATATTCCTCCATTTCATTTAGATTTTAAAATTTATTGGCATAGATGTGCAAAATAAGTCCTAATTATTGCTCTAATTTCCTCTTCATTTGGTGGAATGTTTTCCCTTTTCATTTTTGAGATGACCAATTTGATTTTCTTATTTACTTTTTCTAATCAAATTAAATAAATATTTATCTATTTTGTTGGTTTTTCATAAAACCAACTTTTAGTTTTATTTATTAATTCAATAGTTTTCTTATTTTCCATTTTATTAATCTCATTTTTTACTTTCAGGATTTCAAATTTGGTATTTAATTTTCTCCTTTTCTAGCTTTTTCAGTTGCAAGTAAAATTCATTTATCTTCTCTTTCTGTATTTTATGCAAGTTAAAATGTAAAGATATACAATTTCCCCTAATAACCACTTTGGCTGCATCCTACAGATTTTGGTATGTTGTCTTATTATTGACATTCATTTGTTGGATAAAGTTGTTGACTGTGTCTGTGATTTGTTGTTTCACCCATTCATTCTTTAGGATTAGATTGTTTAATTTTCAATTAATTTTGGTCTATTTTTCTCCTGCCCTTATATTGAATGCTTTTTTTTTCTTGCATCATAATCTGAAAAGACTGCACTTAATATGTTTACCTTTTTACATTTGATTTTGAGGTTTTTATGTCCCCCAAATGGTCAATTTTTGTATAGTTTCCATGAATTGCTGAGAAAAAAAAGTAAACACCTTTCTGTCTCCTTTCAATTTTCTCCAAAGATCTATCATACCTAAGTTTTCTAATATTCTGTTTACCTCCTTAACTTGTTTCTTATTTATTTTGTTGTCTGATTTGTCTAGTTCTGAGAGAGCAAAGTTGAGAACCCCCACTGGTATAACTTTATTGTCTATTTCTTCTTGCATCTCTCTTAACTTCTCTAGGAATTTGGATATTAAAGCACTTGATGTATATAAATTTAGCATTGCTATTGCTTCATTATCTATAGTACTCTCTAGTAAAATATATTTTCCTTCCTTATCTTTTTAAATTAGATCTATCTTTGCTTTTACATGATCTGAGATCAGGATTGCTACCTTTGCTATTTTTTACTTTACCTGAAGCATAATTGATTCTACTCCAGCCCTTTACCTTCACTCTGTATATATCACTCTGCTTTAAATATGTTTCTTGTAAACAACATATTGCAGGATTCTAACTTTTAATTCAGTCTCCTATTCACTTCTGTTTTATGGGAGAGTTCATCCCATATACACTCAAAGTTAAAATAACTAATTCTCAATTTCTTGCTGTCTTGTTTACCCTGTTATGCTTTACTTTTTCCTTTCCCCTTTCCTGCCTTCCAGTATTTTGCTTTTGATGACCACCTCCCTCAAATAGTCCTCCCCCTTTAGAGCCCTTCTCTCTTTTTTTTATACCTTTCCCTTAATACTTCGCTTCCCTTTCTGTTTTCCTTTCCCCTCTCACTTCCCTATAAGGTGAGACAAATTTCTCTGTGAAACCAAATATATCTGATATTCTCTCTTTGAGCCAAATCTGATGAGAGTAAGATTCACACAATGCTCATCCACCTCCCTTCTTACCCCCAATTATAATAGGTCTTCTTTGCCATTTATGAGATGTAATTGCCCTTATTTTACCTCCTTTCCCTCTTTTTCAAGTATGATTCTCTTTCCCCCTCCAGTTTTTTTTTCATATTATCATAATATAATCAAATTATACCTGTACTCTCAAAGTACATTCATAACTGAAATATGGTTCTCAAGAGTCCTTTTCTTTTTGTCTTTTTATGCTTCTCTTGAGTTCTGTGTTTGGAGATCAAATTTTTTGTTCACTTCTGGTCTTTTCATTAAAAATAGATGACATTCATCCATATCATCAACTTTCCATCTTCTTCTTTGAAATATAATGCTCATTTTACTTGGATAGTTTTTTTCTTGGCTGTAATCCAAGTTCCTTTGTCTATTGGAATATCAGATTCCAGACCCTTCCATCCTTTAAAGTGGAACCTTCTAGGTCCTAGGTATTTCTAATTATGGGTCCTCAGTATTAAAATTGTTTCTTTCTGGATGCTTTCAATATCTTTTATTTGGTACTATAGTTCTGAAATTTAGCCACAATATTCTTTGGGGTTTTAATTTTGGAGTCTCAGGAGGTGATTTGTGAATTTTTTCAATGGTGAATTAAGACATCAGGGCAGTTTTCCTTTATGTTTTCCTGTAAGAAAATGTCTAGGTTCTTTTTTCATCAGGGCTTCCTGAAAGCCCTTAGATTGTCTCTCCATATCTATTTTCCAGGTCAGTTGTTTTTCCTATGAATATTTCATATTTTCTTCTATTGTTTTCATTTTTTGGTTTTGTTAGACTGATTATTGAAGTCTTATTGAGTCATCCACTTTTATTTGTTCAAGTCTAATTTTTAGTGTATTGTTATTTTTATTACTTTTTTTTGTTTTTCTTGTTACCTTTTTTATATCCTTTTGTATTTAGCCAATTGAAGTTTTGTTCTTTGCAATTTTTTTCCATTTCACAATTTTTTTTAATGAATTGGTTTCTTTTTCATATTTATTTAGTAAGGAGTTATATGCTTTTCCATTTCATCAAATCTCTTTTATAGGACTTCTACACTATCTTTTTGTCACATCTATATTAAGCAAACTCTCCTTCTTAGAAGTTAACAATTTTCAAAATTATCATCCATTTTAAATTGTGGTGACTATTATCTCCAGTACATTCTCATTCCTTCAACAATTAGATCAATGCCTTCTTTTCTCTTCCTAAGCTCCTAAATACTAGAGGATTTCAATATAAGTATTTATGGTCATTCAAGTACTCTAACTTTCCAGTTCCTCAGTTCTCATAAGAGTTTGTTTTAATTTGCCTTAATTATAGAGACAAATATATCCTTGATCTTGACATAATCAAGTTCCATGTATTTTTTGATAAACTCCAAAATTCTTTTATGTGATCATAATCTTTTATTATTTCATTTTCCCCCATGCCTTATACCATCTGTCCTTTCTTAATCCTTGCTTTCATATCATCCACTTTCTCCTCTTTTTAAAACATTTAGTTTTTCCCTAATCAATCTAATTTTCAACAGAAGCTGTCTAAAAAGTTTTCTTTTCACCCATATCATGAACTTTCCATCTTCTTCTTTGAAATATAATGCTCATTTTACTTGGATAGTTTTTTTTTTCTTGGCTGTAATCTATTTTGCCTGTTGGATTATCAGATTCCAGACCCTTCAATCCTTTAATGTGGAGCCTTCTAGGTCCTGGGTAATTCTAATTATGGCTCCACATCATCATCATTATAGTAGATTACTTTGACAATAAAAGAATAAAAGAAATTGATTCTTATCACCAAAAGCTTCCTCTTCTCTCACCACTATTTTTTTCAGCCTGATGTCTTGCTTTTTTATCTCCTCTTTGATTTTAGTCTGGGATAATTTAATACCTTTCTCTTGCCAAAACCAATACTTCTATTTTCATTCTTAATTCTATCCCTCCAAAACTATGGCTAAATTTCTTGAAAATTTTCTTTCTATAATCAAACCTTCACTTTCTCTCCTGTATTTTTCTCTGCTAACTCCTCTGAAATCTGGCTTCCAACTTCAACATTCAACTCAAATTCCCCTCTCAAGAGTAATATCTCTTAAATAAGTCTTTTGACTTTTCTCAAGCCTTATATTTCTTTACCTCTATGAAATATTTGACAGTATTGACTACCTTCTTCTCCTGGATACTGTGTCTTCTCTAGTTTTTCATGGCACTCTTCTCTCCTGGTTCTAATACTATCTGTCTAATCATTTATATCATGTCCATTAAAAATTGTGGTCCAAGGGTCTTTCTAGATCCACTTCACTTTTAATGCTATACATCTCATTTGGTGATCTCATTAACTCCTATATGTTCAATTAATATGAAGCATAATTTTGAAATTGAATGGATTTTGGGATCACATGCATTCTAATTTTTAATATTGATGTTTTATGCATGGTACAAACAGCAACAATCAATTTGCTAATATATTTAAAGAGAAAATTTGATTCTCAAAAAAGTATATATCTTTATTAAAATTCCTTTGTTGATTAGAGAAATCACAACAAAACAACAACAACAAAATGAATTTATCAAAGAGCATCGTTTTGCCTAAGATTTTCAACTGCATCTCCTTGAATGTCACATGTGCTACAGAAATAGAAATTGTCAATTCCATATTTTCATGTTACAATGTAGAAACTAACAATGATATGAACCAAGCATGGAGAAGATTTTAAATCATAAAGGAAAGAAAAGATGTCAATTTTTTTTTTATTCCCACATAATGCAAAAATCAAACCTTTTAGGGAGGTAGTACATTAATTTAACTTGTAGCTTCTTTTATTATTCAAGGTCAGAATACCTTAGCCTGAATTCCCCTGCCACATTCAGTATTTTCTTTTGTTTTCTTTTTCATTTTGTATTTCAACATCTTTAAACAAACTGAAATGAACTCTCATTACAGGAGGAAAATCCTATTTATGGTTGTGTCAACAGAAATAATTTCAGGTTTTGAAATATGAAGAAATATTTTAAGTGTCACTCTGTGGTACTTTGAAAGTTCCAAATAACTTTGAGCTCAATGAAAAGAATATATTTTAAGTTGTTTTGATTTCTAAATGGGCATGCCAAATTATTCAGATTTCCACTTTCTACAGAATTTTTTTTGCTTTCCTAACCTTGACACTTTTGTTATTGAATACTCAGAATAACAAAATAATCATTAGTAATTGTTAGCAATAATTACTAAATACCCACATATAAACCTACACGTGTGCATATAAACATGTATCCATATAAATATTCATATATACAATATATCTATATACATATGCATTTACTATATATAATACTAATCTAATTATAAATGCATACATACATACATGCAAAAAGGCAATGTAGTGAAGTGATGATGAAGCCAACGAAGTCCTTGTCAAAATCCCATCTATAAAATATACTAGTTGTGGGAATTATAAACAAATCACTCAGTCTCTAAGCACTGACGGCAACAAGATTAGACTACCAATTGTAGATGAATCTGCATTATTGGAAGAAATTGCACAATTCCATATATTGATGAAGTCACTGGTCTGAACCACTACAACAAAACAAAAATGCTACCTAGAAACACATTCTTATGTGTATTGTATTTTTTCCTTTTATTGCATTTTCTTTATATATAGTAATCAGAATTTTATTGGTTGTGCAAATTAATACTAATACCCAAAATTTTATATAGTATATTACTTATTCAATAAAGTAGCATTTTTCTTTCTAGATAATCTGTGATATGCTCTTCTTTAGTCCATTTATTCTATTCTTTCTGGTTCAAAATTCCTTCAGGTTCTGTTGAACTTAACCTAAGGCAACTTGGAACATGCCCAATGACTTGTTGGAAACTACATATTTGGGGAATGAAGTAACAACAGACAACCATTAAATACCATGTCCATCAGAGTTGACCATGATATAATATTGCTGTTGCCATGTAGAATGATCTCCAGGTTCTGCTCATTTCACTTAGCATCAGTTCATGTAAGTCTCGCCAGTCCTCTCTGTATTCATCCTGCTAGTCGTTTCTTACAGAACAATAATATTCCATAATGTTCATATACCACAATTTACTCAACTATTCTCCAATTGATGGGTATCCACTCATTTTCCAGCTTCTAGCCACTACAAACAGGGCTACCACAAACATTTTGGCACATACAGGTCCCTTTCCCTACTTTAGTATCTCTTTGGGGTATAAGCCCAATAGAAATACTGCTGGATCAAAGGGTATGCACAGTTTGATAACTTTTTGAGCATAGTTCCAAATTGCTATCCAGAATGCTGGATGTGTTCACAATTCCACCAACAGTGTATCAGTGTCCCTGTTTTCCCACATCCCCTCCAACATTCCACATTATCTTTCCCTGTCATTCTAGCCAATCTGAGAGGTGTATAGTGGTATGTCAGAGTTGTCTTAATTTGCATTTCTCTGATTAATAATGACTTGGAGCATATTTTCATATGGCTATAAATAATTTTAATTTCTTCATCTGAGAATTGTCTGTTCATATCCTTTGGCCATTTATCAATTGAAGAATGGCTTGATTTCTTATAGAGTCAATTCTCTATATATTTTGGAAATGAGGCCTTTATCGGAACCTTTGACTGTAAAAATGTTTTCCCAGTTTATTGTTTCCCTTCTAATCTTGTTTGCATTTGTTTTGTTTGTACAAAAACTTTTCAATTTGATATAATCAAAATTTTCTATTTTGTGGTCAATAGTGATCTCTAGTTCTTCTTTGGTCATAAATTCCTACCTCTTCCACAGGTCTGAGAGGTAAACTATCCTATGTCTTCCAACTTATTTATAATTTCATTCTTTATGCCTAAGTCATGAACCCATTTTGATCTTATCTTGGTGTACGGTGTTAAGTGTGGGTCAATGCCTAGTTTCTGCCATACTAATTTCCAATTTTTCCAAAAACTTTTGTCAAATAATGTGTTCTTATCGCAAAAACTGGGGTCTTTGGGTTTGTCAAACACTAGATTATTAAAGTTATTGTCTGTTTTGTCCTTTGAACCTAACCTATTTCATTGATCAACTAGTCTATTTCTTAGCCAATACCAGATGGTTTTAGTAACTGCTGCTTTATAATATAATTTTAGATCTGGTACAGCTAGGCCACCTTCATTTGATTTTTTTTTTCATTAATTCCCTTGAAATTCTTGACCTTTTGTTTTTCCATATGAACTTTGTTGTTATTTTTTCTAGGTCATCAAAATAGTTTTTTGGGAGTCTGATTAGTATAGTGCTAAATAAATAGATTAGTTTAGGTAGTGTTGTCATCTTTATTATATTTGCTCTCCCAATCCAAGAGCATTTAATATATTTCCAGTTGATTAAATCAGACTTAAATTGTGTGGAAAGTTAATTTTGTAGTTTTGCTCATAAAGTTTCTGATTTTCTTTTAGCAGATAGATTCCTAAATATTTTATACAATCAGTAGTTACTTTAAATGGAATTTCTCTTTGTAACTCTAACTGTTGGGTTTTGTGAGTGATATGTAAGAATGCTGATGACTTATGTGGGTTTATTTTGTATCCTGCAACTTTGCTAAATGTGTGGATTGTTTCTAATAACTTTTTAGTAGAGTCTCTGGGGTTCTCTAAGTATACCATCATATCATCAGCAAAGAGTGATAATTTGGTGTCCTCATTGCCTATTCTTATTCCTTTAATCTCTTTCTCAACTCTTATTGCCAAAGCTAGCATTTCTAATACAATATTAAATAGTAACGGTGATAGTGGGAAACCTTGTTTCACTCCTAATCTTATTGGGAATGGTTGCAATTTGTCCCCGTTACATATGATACTTACTGCTGGTTTTAAATAGATGCTACTGATTATTTTAAGGAAAAGTCCATTTATTCCTATACTCTCAAGAGTTTTTAATAGGAATGGATGTTGGATTTTATCAAATGCTTTTTCTGCATCTATTGAGATGATCATATGGTTTTTTAAATTTGATTATTAATATGGCCAATTATACTGATAGTTTTCCTAATGTTGGACCATCCCTGCATTCCTGGAATAAATCCTACTTGATCGTGGTGTATTATCCTGGGGATGATTTTCTGTAGTCTTTTTGCTAATATCTTATTTAAGATTTTAGCATCAATATTCATTAGGGAGATTGGTCTATAATTTTCTTTCTCTGCTTTCAACCTATCTGGTTTAGGTATCAGTACCATGTCTGTGTCATAAAAGGAGTTTGGTAGGACTCCTTCATTCCCTATTTTTTCAAATAGTTTATAAAGCATTGGGGCTAATTGTTCTTTGAATGTTTGGTAGAATTCACATGTAAATCCATCTGGTCCCGGGGACTTTTTTTTTAGGGAGTTGATTAATAGTTTGTTCTATTTCTTTTTCTGAGATGGGACTATTTAAGCAATTTACTTCCTCCTCTGATAATCTGGTAAGTCTATATTTTTGGAGGTAGTCATCCATTTCACTTAGGTTATCAAATTTATTGGCATAAAGTTGGGCAAAGTAACCCCTTATTATTTCTTTAATTTCCTCTTCATTGGTGGAAAGTTCTCCCTTTTCATTTTTAAGACTACTAATTTGATTTCCCTCTCTCCTTTTTCTAATCAGATTTACCAAAGGTTTATCAATTTTATAGTTTTTTTCATAAAACCAACTCTTAATTTTATTTATTAGTTCAATAGTTTTTTTTTTTTTTACTTTCTATATTATTAATTTCTCCTTTTAATTTTAGAATTTCAAGTTTAGTAATTGATTGGGGGTTTTTACTTTGGTCTTTTTCTAGCTTTTTGAGTTGCAGGCTCAATTCATTGATCTTCTCTTTCTCTATTTTATTCAAGTAAGCCTCTTAGGATATAAAATTTCCCCTTATTACTGTTTTGTCTGCATCCCATAAATTTTGGTATGATGTCTCACCGTTGTCATTATCTTGAGTGAAATTATTAATTGTGTCTATAATTTGCTGTTTCACCCAATCATTCTTTAAAATGAGATTATTTAGTTTCCAATTATTTTTTGATCTACTTTCCCCTGGCTTTTTGTTGAATGTAGTTTTTATTGCATTGTGATCTGAAAAGAAAGCATTTACTATTTCTGCCTTCCTGCATTTAATTTTGAGGTCTTTATGTCCTAATATATGGTCAATTTTTGTGTAGGTTCCATGAACTGCTGAGAAGAAAGTATACTCCTTTCTGTCACCATTCAGTTTTCTCCAGAGATCTATCATACCTAATTTTTCTAATATTCTATTTACCTCTTTAATTTCTTTCTCATTTATTTTGTGATTTGATTTATCTAAATCTGAGAGTGCAAGATTGAGATAGTTTTGCTGTCTATTTCTTCTCGCAACTCTCTTAACTTCTCCTTTAGGAAGTTAGATGCTATACCACTTGGTGCATATATGTTTAATACTGATATTGCTTCATTGTCTATAGTACCCTTTAGCAAGATATAGTTTCCTTCCTTATTTCTTTTAAATAGATCAATTTTTGCTTTTGCTTAATCTGAGATAAGGATGGCTACCCCTGCTTTTTTAATTTCACCTGAAGCATAATAGATTCTGCTCCAGCCTTTTATCTTTACTCTGTATGTATCTCCCTGTTTTAAATGTGTTTCCTGTAAACAACATATTGTAGGGTTTTGACTTTTGATCCAGTCTGCTATCTGCCTCCTCTTTATGGCAGAGTTCATCCCATTCACATTTATGGTTAAAATTACTAATTCTGTATTTCCTGCCATCCTAATATCCCCAGATTATACTTTTCTTTTTCTTGCCTTCCTTCCCTTCTTCCCTAGTATTAAACTTATTGGTCCTACTTGCGTCGCGCAGCTCTCCCTCTTTAGAATCCCTCCCTCCTCCCTTTGAATCCCTTCCCCTTTCTTGTACCCTTCCCTTATTACTCTTTTTCCTTTTCACTTTTCCTCTCCCACTTTTTAATGAAGTGAGAGAAGAATCTCTGTAAAATAAATGTCAATTATTTCCTCTTTGAGCCAACTCTGATGAGAGTAGGATTCACACAATGTTCCTCCCCCTCTCTGAGTTCCCTCAGATATGATAGGTTTCCTTTGCCTCATCGTCACATGTAGTTTCCCTCTTTTTATTTCCCCTTTTCCCTTTTTCTGACACTATCCCCTTCCCATTTCAACTTTCCTTTTTTATGTTATATCAGTAAAATCAAATTATACATATGGTTTTTATGTATATCCACAACAGAAATACAGTTCTCAAGAGTTCCTTTTACCTTTTTTCTACTTCTCTTGAGTCCTGTTGTTGGAGATCAAATTTTTTTGTTTAAGTCTGTTTTTTTCTTAGAAACAAATGGAATTCTTCTATTTCATTAAATGTCCATCTTCTTCCATGGAAAAAAATACTCAGCTTAGCTGGGTGCTTTATTCTTGGCTACATTCCAAGCTTTTTTGCCTTTCAGAATATCTGATTCCAGGCCCTTCAATCCTTTAATGGTGAAGCAGCCAGATCTTGTGTGACCCTTATTGTGGCATCTCGGTATTTGAACTGTTTTTTCCTGACTGCTTGTAAAATTTTTCATTTAGTCTGAAAATTCTGAAGTTTGGTCACAATATTCCTCAGAGTCTTTATTTTAGGGTCTTTTTCAGAAGGTGTTCGATGAATTCTTTAAATGCCTATTTTATCTTCTGGTTCTATTATTCTGGGCAGTTCTCTTTGATGATTTCCTGTAAAATAGTATCTAGGCTCTTTTTTTCATCATAATTTTCAGGTAGTCCAATGATCCTCAGGTTATCTCTCCTAGATCTATTTTCCAGGTCTGTTGTTTTTCCAAGTTAATATTTGACATTTTTCCCCAATCTTTCATTTTTTTTTTTTTTGGTTTTGTTGACTGATTCTTGATGTCTCAATGAATCAGTCATTTCTAATTGTTCAGTTCTGATTTTTAGTGAGTTATTTTCTTTATTAGCTTTTTTTTTACTTCTTTTTGTTTATGTCCAATTGAGTTGTTTTGCAATATGGAATTTTTTTCAATTTCACTAATTTTTTTTTTTAGTGAGTTATTTTTTTTCCCAATTCACAAATTCTGTTTCCCTGCACTTTTTGGGAGTTTTTTACCTTTTCTAATTCACATTTTAGGAAGTTGTTGCACTCTTGCATAGCTTCTCTTTCCTTTCCCTATTTTTCTTCTAGTTCTCTTTTAAGGTTTTTAATAGTCTCTTCTAAGAGAGCCTTTTGTATTGGAGACCAACAATTGTCTGGAGACTGTCTGCTATTAGTCTCTTCAGAGTTGAAAAGCTTTGCTCTTTCTGTATAGAAATTATCAATCGTTCTTTTGATTTTTTTACTCATTTTGTTAAAGCCTGTAGGGTCTGCCTTCAGAGCCAGGAGGTTACCAGCTTCCTCTGCAGAGCCGTGAAAGGTGTATGGGTGGGTAGCTGTCCTGCCAGCTGGCTACAAAAAGCAACGAGGTACTGGAGTGCTCTGGGAAAAGTTCCCCACCTAGGAGTAACTCAGACCTGCAGGCCGAGCTGGGAAAGTGCCCTGCAAAGAACCCCTGCTGTGTGAGATGATGACTGCCCTGGGGCTAGATGCTGAGCAGTGAGAGTTTCACTACCCCAAGCCAAAGCCTGTCCTGGGGCTGTGAGTATTAGCAGTTGAGCAGTGAGTGGATTTGCAGGGACCAGAAGTGTCTGCCCTGGAAGCACAGTCTGCTGGGAAGTTCTATTGCCCCAGGCTGAGCCCCCCACTGTGCTGATTAAAAGCTGCCCAGGCTGTGCCCCCCTGCCATGCAGATTTGTCACTGCCCCGCAAAAGCCCCGAACTGCAGGATGTGGCTGTAGGGCTGCGTTACTGTCTGCCTGAGTCACTTCTGGGTTTGAGTGGTTACAGCTAGATCTCGTTAGGTTCTGGTGTTTTTTAGAGTACCCTCTGTTTTAGGCTTTAATTTCTTTGCCAGTTTATTGCTTTGTAGTCAAGGCAGAGCAGTTAGCTTATAGCAGAGTCATCTCTATAACTTCTCTAGCCACAGAGATCACCCCCGCCCCTGGTCTGCTCAGGATGCTAGTCTCTCACTGCCTGTGATAGTCTGTTCCTGGACCCTAGGACAAACCTTTCCTGGCGATCTTCCAGATTGACTTTGGCTGGTAAGTTGTAGTGCTTCTAATCTTCATGAATTTAAGCAGTGAAGAGCTAATTTTGAGGTTGAATTAAATAGTTGGTTATGAGAGGAATGAGAGGAGCTTAGAGAGTTGTGTCTTCTCTGCCATCTTGGCTCTCCCCCCCCCCCCCAGATTAAAAATAACAATAATAATAAGCACAGGAAAAAAAATTCTAAGATGTGACATCTGAATTCATGGCTGGTGCTTTTCTAATCTTAATAACAAAGTTAATATTGAGTTTTCATGATCTACAGTTTCTTGTTCTCTATGCTTTGCATCATTACAACTACTTTTTAAAAATAAATTGTATATCCAATCTTATGTAAGTAGACAAAGATTATTCCAAGTATGACTATTGACAAATCCTGAAAGTTAGTAAATGTCTAACATGAATGAAACTACTTGGAACATAACATCTGGATCTGTACATAGAAATGTCAATTTCCCTGACAGCTAGTAATGTATCATTTTTCCATGGATCATAGATCTGGAGCTGGATAGATTCTTTAAGATCCTTTAGTCAACTCTCCACATTTTACAAATGAGGAAGGTGAAGTTTCCCCAGAAATTTAAGTGAATTTTCCAAGATCACTAAGTGATAGAGCCAGAATTTGAACCAAAGTTCTCTCACTATGTAACCAAACTTTTTTCCTGTGCTATGTTATCTCTATACATGTACTCCATTATGTAGACACCCAGAAGGCCAACATCTAGATTATTCAGGAAATTGAATGAAATTGATACACTCTATTTCTTTCTTTCTTTTTTTAATTAAAGCTTTTTATTTATGAAACATATGCATGGGCAATTTTTCCTACATCGACCCTTGCAAAACCTTTTGTTCCAAATTATCCCCTCTTCCTCCCACCCCCTCCCCTAGCTGTCCAATACATTTAACATGTTAAATCCAATATATGTATATGTTTGTATATGTACATTCAATATATTTACATATTTATATAGTTATCTTGCTGCACAAGAAAAATCAGATCAAGAAGGAAGAAAAAGAAAAATTGAGAAAGAAAACAAAATGCGAACAATTAACAACAGAGAGAGTGAGAATGCTTTGTTGTGTTCCACATTCTGTTCCCAAGGTTCTCTCTCTGGGTGAAGATAGCTGTTTTCATCACTGAACAAGTGGAATTAGTTTTAATTATCTCATTGTTGAAGAAAGCCATCATAATTGATCATTGTATAATCTTGTTGTTGCTGTTCTGCTCAGTTCACTTAGCATCAGTTTATTTAGGTCTCTCCAAGTCTTTCTGAAATCATCCTGCTGGTCATTTCTTACAGAATAATAGTATTCCATAGCATTTATGTACCATAAATTTTATTCTATCATTCTCCACTCAGTTTCCAGTTTCTTGTCACTATAAAGAGGGCTGCCACAAATATTTCTGCATATGTGCATCCCTTTCTGTCCTTTAAGATCTTTTTGGAATATAATCCCAGTAGAAACACTGCTGGATCAAAGGGTATGCACAATTTGATGACTTTTTGAGCATAGTTTCAAACTGCTCTCCAGAATGGTTGGATCCATACACAGTTCCACCAACAATGTATCAGTGTCCCACTTTTTCCACATCCCCTCCAACACTCATCATTATCTTTTCCTGTCATCTTAGCCAATCAGATAGGTGAACTGTACTCTATTTCATGAGAATTTAGAGGAGATCCATAACTAAGTCTTTTTTATATATTCAGGGAAAATGACATAGAGGAAGTTTTGAATTGGAGGATAAGATTAGAATTCTGGAGTGAAAGATCAGAGACACTGGGAAACCCAAATAAAACCAGAATGAAAATAGTGATCTGAGAACATAAAGGAGGTAGAACAAGGAAGAAGACATCTGTCCACCATCTAGTTGCTTCTTATTTTCATTAGTTATTCTCATTAGCTAGATGCTAATCTCTGGGGTTTCTATCCTCCTGAAGGACTCAAAAAGATTGAGTGGCAAATTAAATGAATGAATGAAACATTTTATATTTATGACATAATTAGATTTGTGCTGATTAAAAAGAAATTAATTAGAAAAAAGAAATAATACTCTCATTGGGAGAGAAATCATATATAAATGAGTTCAGCTACAGAGCAGTTGGAAAGACACATAATTATTCCTAAAGGTACAATGGCAGGTCAGATGTTAGTACTCACAGATATGGAGAGCTTATTAGTGAGGCAGATGGCAAGTTCCAGAGGATCTCAGGATGTAGAGCTATGGCAAGTTTTAAAACTTCTTCTGTTTTAGTGTTCTTCACTATAGTAGTCTTTCATGTTAATGGAAAGGCAATCAATGAAGGCTCTCACAGCTCATACAACTAATGTGGACATCCATATTGCTTCTCCTGTCTGATTGCCTTAAATTGAGAGGAGACAGAAGGACACAGGAAGTGTACCACCACTGGGAATATTTCTAGAACTTGCTTCTCTCTAGATAGAGTGTCTTGGTTAAACAACAATAACAACAGTTCTAAATAGTATTTTATTTTTCCAAATATGTGTAAAGATAATTTTCAACATTTATTTTTGTAAGATTTTTGTGTTCCAAATTTTTTTTCTCCCTCCCTTACTCCCCTGCCCAAGATAGAAAGAAATCTGATATATTTTATCCATATACAATCTTGTTAAACTTATTTCCATTCATGTGCAAGAAAAAATCAGAAAAAAAGGGGAATCACAAGAAAAAAGTTTTTAAAAAACGAATATTATGCATTAATCCATTTTCAGTCTCCATAGTTCTCTCTAGATGGAGATGGTATTTTCCATAGCAGGTCTATTGTAATTGTCTTAAATCACTACATCACTTAGCAGTTCATCACAGCTGATCATGACATAATCTTGTTGTTACTATGTACAATATTTCCCTGAATTGGCTTACTTCATTAAAGATCAATTCATGTAAGTCTTTCCAGGATTTTCTGAAATCAGGCTGCTCATCATTTCTTAGAGGACAATAATATTTTATTACCTTCACATACCATAATTTATTCAGATATTATCCAGCTGATGGGCATCCATTTGATTTCTAATTCCTTACCACTACAAAAAAGATCTGATACAAATATTTTCACACAGGTGAGTCCTTTCCCCTATTGTATGATCTCTTTGGGATAGATACAAATAATGCTGGGATATGGCCAGTTTTATAGCACTTTGGGCATAGTTCAAAATTGTTCTCCAGAATTGTTGGATCACTTCACAACTCCAGCAACAATGCATTCATTAGTAGTTCAGTTTTTCCACATCTCCTCAAAATTTATCATTATTTTTTTCTGTCTTCTCAGCCAGTCTGATATATCTGAGAAGGCACCTCAGAGAACAACCATTGTAGTTATATCATTCTAGCTATACTTGTGGTTTATAATATCAAGAATTTTCTTTTTCACAAAGCAAAGGGTAAGAAATCCTGGGTAAATGAATCAGAATGATCAATTATTCAAAAAAAAAAACTTCTATGTTGCATTACTAATAAATGAATTCTGGCAGTATTGACAGAATTGTAGTCATGATATATTTTTTCAAGCCCCAAAACAATTGAGCCAAAGACAAATGACAATAATAATTAACCTTAATGTCATTGTGGGACTTTGGGTATTCATAAAGTACAAAAAGAATGGTTTTTATTATTTGAAAAGAGGCAGTCTTATGAATCTCTGCTACATTGGCCTGAGAAAACATTTTATATAGCATTTATTTTGTGTTCTTATGTTGAATTGCAGGGTACCTCCAAGAAGAGCATTTCCAGGATTTTTATTCTTTCATTTTATGGTGCTATTTCTAGATTTCTATAGTAATCAATACACAAATGTTCTAAATGTCTACATTTTACCAAGCACTATGCTGAGTACTGAAAGAGATTAAAAAGTTTACGATATTGATATTTTCCTCATCAAAATTAGATTCTAGAAAGAGATAATTATAATATATTACATCTTAGTTTATTATAGATATGGAGTTTTAAAAAAGTGAGGTGTGAAATTTAAGGGAAAAAATCATTATTAACAAACAAAATCAGTAAAGACAACTCAGAAAAGTGGCATTTGAGTTGAACTTTAAAAAGATAAGTAGAAAAATCAAATGAAGAGTAGGAATCAGACATTTAGATACAGAAAAGTTAGAGAACAAAAATGTGGAAGGATATCATCATAGTGGAAAGGAGAAGGGAGCAAGTACTTATTAAATGCCTACTATGGGCTAGGCCCTGTGGTAAATGCTTTACAAATACTATCTCATTTGATTCCTACACTAATCCAGGGAATTAAGTACATTTTGGAGCTCATTTTTACAGTTGAATAAAGTGAAGCAGGTAGTTATTTGCCAAGGTCACATAATTAGTTATGTGTCAAGTGAGAATTGAATTCAGCTCTTCCTAAATCCAAGCCCATCACTTTAAATACTATGTCACTTGGCTTCTAGGGCAAGTTTTCATTTTATTTTATTTTATTGGGGAAAAGAAAACAAATCAATGATGTTATCTATTTAAATTATAGAGTTTGTGGAAGAAAATAATATCAAATATGGGTGGAAATATAGGAAGTCTAGATTACGAAGAGGTTAGAATACCAGGTAGAAGGGGTTCAATTAATTAACTAGCAAACAATGGGAAACTGAAAAAAAAATTATTATAGTCATGATGTGACTAAATCTGGGAATAAGAAAAACTACTTGACATCAATATGAAGGACATATTGGAGAAAGGGAAGTTAAGCGACAGTAAGCCCTCTTAAGAAGCTATCACAATAAATTAGGCAGGTAATAATCATGATCTGTACTAGAATTATAACCAAGAAAAAAGAAGAGAGAAACAAATGTGAGAAATGTTGCAGAGGTGGAATCAATAGATCTTAGTAATTGATTGGATTTGAAAAGCGAAGGAACAGCAAATGTGACAGATAGCCTGCAAGATTATAAATATGTAAGGTCAGTTAAATAATGAGGCCACAAACAAAAATAGTGAAATCAAAAAAAGAAGAGCACATTGGAAGGGAAATAAAAATGAGAAACCAAAATGGATATGCCCAGTCTATTATAGGTAATGCCTAGGAGGACAGAGACATACTGAGTAACTAAGTAGCTTGTAAGTAACTAAGTTTCACTGACATAATTGAGCATTTCAAGACTTTAAAGATCTTTGAAATAATGCTGCTTCCCAGGACAGCTAGATAGTACAGTGGATAGAATACCAATCCTCAATTCAAGAGGAACCTGAGTTCAAAACCAGCTGCAGACACTAAGCAAGTCATTTACCCCCAATTACCTCAGCAAAATAATAACAATAATAACAAAATAAAAATAAAAAATAATAATGATACTTCTTTCTAGAGACAAAAAATTAATTCCAAAATGAGAATAAATAATTATATATTCTCATATTTTAATTGCATTTATTAAGCACAATTTTTATGACTATTCACCTAATGTTTCTTTTAATCAATATACAACTTCAATATAATTTTGAGGTTATTGGTGTTAACTACTTCTGTGGATCTTGATTGCATAAATATAAGCATTCCTATAAATGTTATACTCCTCTTTGTGTAAAATCCTTATTTAAATCTTCCATGAGTCCTCCAAGGAGCATCTATGCAATATACTCAAGGTCTTCTATTGGACCTTTAATAATTCATAGAAGTAATGTATTGGGTTTTAATCTCTTAGCTCCTTCAAGATAAAATCAACATCAATTTTGATTTGACATGTCTAGAATGTACTTTTATAAGACAATTATGAAGTTGACATTAGCAAACTGGACTGTCCTAAAGTTGGAGAAACTTATTAGTTCCAAACTGAATGATACTAAGCAAAGAATGAGCAGCTAGATGGCACAATGCACAGACTACTGGGTTTAGCATTAGTAAAACTCAGTTTCCTGCATTCAAATTCAGGCTCAAAACTTATTGTATGATGCTGAGTAAGTCCCTTAGCTCTTTAAGGATTAGTTTTCTCAGCTATAAAATTGGCTACAGAAACAAATGGTAAGTCACTCACATTTTTGCCAAAACAAACAAACAAAAAACAAAAAAAAAATGAGATTATGAAGTTAGAGACAAATGAAATTAACTTAACAACAACAAAGAAAATAACAATGGGTCTGCATGTGCTGTTCTCCTGATACTGAATGTAGGTCAGGGTGTGCTCCCCTTAGATTTTTTTGCCTTTTCTGAACTTTGATGCTTTTGTTCTAGACCATGTTTGATTATTTAGCTTAATATGAAAATCTATTTTGTTTTGATGCAATAAAGTTTACATATGTAAAAAATATTACTAAAAAGATTCATTATGAGCACAAATATCTTCAGTTTTAAATACCCTTTCCCTTAATTAGATTTATTCAGGATCTTCAAGTAGAGGTGGTCTACACTGAGATAAGGATTTTTTTTCCAAGTCTGAGGAAACCCAAGAAGTAGGCAGACAGGAGAGATTGCAAATCATCTTCAGAGAGATTATTCACCTTCAGAGAACTACTCCTTTGAAAAGTCAGAGTTTTTGCTGAAAATTATTTACCTGCGGGGAAGAAGGAGTTTATTATCAATGGTTGCCAACTACATCTGTGATTGTTGATTCCTGGTTTAACATGCTACATCTTAAGACAAAGGAAATGAGATTAGTCTGTCATGATTTGCCTTGAATGAATTCACATTGACTGCTGGCAATCATTGATTCCCTCTTTAAATATTCACCAACACCATTTATGCATATACTGTCCCTTAAATAATTTCTTTAACTTTTCCTGCAATCAAAGTTAAACTCATGGCTATGATTTGCAGAAATTATTTTTCCCCTTTATTGAAGAGTAGAGAAACATTTGCTATGTTTTATGGTACATTTCTCATTTCTATTATCTTTCAAAAATTACTCACAATAGCTTAACAGTCATAGTAATATGTTCATTCATTGTATGAGGATATATTTTATTTGAACCAAGAGGTCAGCTTTGAAAAAAAATATTAAACATGGGATTCATATTGGGATATAAGCAAATGAAATAAGAAATCCACATATGTATGAAATCAATAGGACATTTTTAGAGTTGTCCAAAGCACTGGAAATTTAAGTGACTTGCTGAGGATCATATAGATTAAAGGCAAAACTTACTCAGTCTAAGATCAGCTCTCTATTTACTATATATGCTATCTCTATATTGTGCAAGTATCTACATAAAATGTTTCAGAACAAGAACTGTTCGAGGAAGAAAAACATATCTCTCCTGGGTATATTCAATCAGCCATATGTTCATTCAAAAAAAGATACATTTAATATACTGAAATAGAGTGGATAATGCATGTGATTTCAAACTGTCATACAAAAAGATTAAGTATACAACAGAGTAGAATGTAATGAGAATTACAGGGAAGATGTTGTAAAAGTGACTATAGGTGAAAATAAGTGAAAAGAACAGGTTTAGAAGGAAAGCAGCAAAGGAGGTGGAGTGATAGTACCATTTCACCATCAAGAAGAATTTTGGAGCTCAATAAATTGGATGTGTAGTGGTTGCAAGTGATGGTGAAGTCTCCTGTACAACATGATGGAACATGGATGAAGTAGAATGAATCAAAATCATTAGAATGAAAGAGATCAAGTAATTTTAAAACAAACAGTAATTTCAGATTTCAATGATATTTCAAGAGATTTATTTTACTTTATCCTTAAGAAACAGAAAATAGCAATTTTCTGAAGCAAAGGCAACTGAAGATCTCTGTTTGAAATATGATCTATTTGACTTATTATGACTTATTTGACTTATTATTATCATGAGGACTGCAAAATTAATTTCTAATAATTAATATGTTGTCCAAAAGTGATGAATTTTTTATGCTGCAATTATTTAGAATATATGATTTATGGTACCATATGCAACATCTTATTATTTGTGTCCAATTTTAGCCAGTCTAAAACATATCTGTTTAAATTGGCTTCTAAATGAAGATACACTCACTTTCCTTTTAGAAATTCCTTTCCTTTGAATAAAAAATATCCATGCTCTGTCCTTCATTATTGCAATTGTCAAATCATTTTAGAATTTGTACAAAAGTAATATATGTTAAAACATATGTTTTTTTATGGAAAGTCTTCCATTAAAAAACATACCTTGGATACATTACCTTTCATTTGACCAGTCTGCTGCCTTAACATTATAGGAATTAAAATGCTGGAATATCTCTGCTCTTCTCAAAATGGATATTGAGTAAGTTTGAGGATCTCCTCCTGTCAATATGAGCAAAACTCAATAAGATATTCCCTATAGAAACTAGGAAAAGCTATATAAGCTCTTTGTAAGCTCAGGTTTCATTAATCCATTCAGGGAAAGACATTCTTTATGCAATGGAGACCTATAAAGGAAAACATTAGTGTCAAATATGTCATCCAAAATGCAGTTGGAGAATTCTTTTAAAAAGGAGGAAGTTTATTCTTTTAGAGATCATCAATATTTTAGCCATGTTAAGGTTGCCAAAGCAATTTTTCCAAATCCTCTTTTATTCCATTGATTGATAGATTGATTTTGATTGATTGATCAAATCAATAAATATTTAGTGATTCTTACTATTTATAAAGCTTTTGCTGAGCACTAAGATATTAATTCTGTGCACTATCCTTAACCCTACCCAGCTTACTGTTTAGCAATGTGGAATAAAGAATGTAGAATTATGTATGGAATTAGGAAGACATGAGTTCACTACCTACCTCATACTTTGCCCAAGGAAACATACCTCAACGTATTGCAATTTGCATTTCTTCCTCTATGAAAGGAGATTTAAAAAAAAATCATATCTCTTACAGAATCATATTGATCATCCCAGGACATAATGAATACAAAGCATGTCTATAAACTTAAAACACTATAAATTATTAAGCACTATGTAAATAACATAATAGTTGTTGTGGTGATAGTGATGGTGGTATAGTGGTGGTAGGGGTTGTTGTTGTAGATATAGTACTGAAAAGGATACTCTCAAATACATATACCACAAAGTAGAATGTAATGAGTCATCAAAGTGATAAAAGAGCTTCAATGTATAGAGTTGAGAGAAGATGTTATGGAGAAGATATGTATATCAATATACATATATATCTTACATGATAAGATGGTATCTGATGCAATTGTCCTAGTTGAACTTAATGAACAAAAAGTCTTGTGAGAATGGAAAAAAAAAAAAAAAAAACAACGAGACAATACAGGTAGTAAAGTTACTCTGGAGTTTTGAATAAAGATAACCCTTGGATCTTTACAGAGATACTACTTATTTTCATAAAGATGCCTTTGATTTTTATGCTTTCTCATATTTTAATAGATAATATTTTATCAAAGGCTTTTTCTGTATCTATTAATATAATATTTTTTTTAATATTTGTAATCAATGTGGCCAATTATGCTGAAAGTTTTCCTAAAATTGAACCAGCCCTGTATTCCTGGTATAAATTTCATCTGGACATAGTGTATAACCTTTGTGATATATTGCTATAAACTTCTTGATAGTATTTTATTTAAAATTTTGTAGCAATATTCATTAAGGAAATTTATCTATATATTCTTTATTTTTTGTTCTCCTTATTTTAAGTATCAGAACCAAATTGTGTCTGGGTTCCTCCATGAAATTTCATCTTCATACTCTTTGTCTTTGCAATTGTCCTTCTCTATGTTTGGAAGTAGTCCTTATGCTGCCTCCTCATAGAGTTCTAAAAAGATGGAGTTCAGAAAACATCTGCATGCAACTTTCCTGATCTCTCCAACTGTTAGTTTCCTCCCTTAGGTATTTTTAATTACATATGTTGATTTATTTATTAAATTTGATCTTTATGCTGTTTATATTTTAATTATTGTTTTCCTCATTAGACATTAAGCTTATTGAAAGTAATAATCTTTTCATTCTCTGTACTCACATTCCCACAACTTAGTATATTGTCTGCCTTTAAGAATAAATTGGTATTGGTGGACTTTCAATACTTTCATAGTAATTAGTCATATAGCCTCTCCTTGAAGACTTCCAATCAAAGGTAACTAACTACCTGATATAGTGTTTTACCCTTTTGGGTATCAGGAAATGTTTTCCCTACAAAATCACACATCTCCTTCTCCTCAATTTCTATTCATCACTTAGCTCCTCTCTGTGGACAGAGTTACTGTAATCCCTTTATCATAAGAGAGCTTTTCAAATACTTGAAGACAAGCAACATGTTCTCCTCAAGTTTTCTTTTTTCCTGAATCATACAATTCCTTCAATCAATCCATTTATGACATCCTCATTAACCTCCCTTGGTTTTATAGATTCCTGAAAATGAAATCCCCAGAATTCCACACTGTGCTCCAGATGTGATCTGACCAGTAGTTGAGGAGACTTAATACCTCCTTCTCATTCTGGGCACTATAGATTCTAATTTTACTTTTCACTGCCATGTCACAGTGCTGATTAATGTTGAGCTTGCAATTCATTAATACCTCCAGCTCACTGATAAGCGTTTAGAAATATTGATAGTTGGCTTGGATCAAAAACAGTTTCAGGACAATGTTTAGGCCTTTGAATGTTCATAATCAAGCTAGACCATCAAATTATCCAATCAAATTATACCAATCAAAATTAGATTAGTATTTTATTTGATTGATTTTCCCTGGAGCATCCTTAAACTCTAGAAGTCACAGTAGGACTGCTTGAATTATTTGGTCAGTAACCAAGCTTACTTACCTACTCTAGGAAAAATAGAAGCAATTATGCAAGAAGCTAATTGAAACCCAAAGTCAGAGTATATATAATGTGTGTTTTATGTTTGACCAATTTTACATCATTTTGTACTATTTATGCTCTTCTACCTAAGCAATAGACTTTTCTTGCTGTTATGTTTTATTTGTATTATAAGAAAAAGGGCACAAATCTCATGTGACACATACATATATTATCCTATGACAAAATGGTATCTAGTGATCAACTACATAGGTCATATGCAGAAACATCCTACATGTACATATATCATAGTATAAGTTCTATCTGCTTCAATTATTCAACTATAAAATGGGAACAGTAATAGCAACTGTTATGACGATCAAATGAGATTAAAATTATAAAGTGAACACTTTGTATATATGAACACAGTGCATGTCACTTAGTAATTACTAAGTAATCATAATAATGACTAAATAATTAGCAATTAATAATTACCATTAGTTAATTAACTATTATTGTTGTTCTTGTCATATTATGTATTTTATGAGATTTTCATCCTCAGTCTAATATGCATATTATTTTTATTGTTATTTATTATAAGATAATATGAGAGGATATGTGATCCAGTGGTTAGAGCCTTGACCACAGAATAGGAAATCCTGGGTTCAAGTCTCTTGTTTATACATACTACTTAATTTCATTAGATAAATTGCTTGACATTTCAGTGTTCTGTACACTTCTCTTAGAGGATAAAGTGCACAAAAGATGTGCTTTATTGTATGGTACCTGTATTGATGATATATTTTTTTCTAGTCTTCATTTAAGATTTTTCTACACTACAGGTCTTTATCCTTTTTCCTTTCTCATATGTGCATGAAATTATATTAATTCCACACAGTGGATAACTTTGTTTCATGGTACTATTTAGGTAAAGTGATTATTTATGGCTATGGGTTATATGCTAGATTATGATAATTATGATAGAGCTACAAAGATGTTAATACCCCATTAAATTGCAGAAGCTTCATTTTTCCATTAATAAAGACTTGTGGATCAATATGATCAAAGAACACTCAGTACTATGTGATATTGGGATAAGAAAAGTCATAATAAATGTCTCAAGGAGAGCCAAATTGGTTAATAGGGAACAAGGACTGAACAAATAGACCTCTGAAATAGCCATTGCCTTTTCTTCATTCCAGTTACTCTCATAGGAAAGGAGAGAGTTGAAAATTAAATGTATATAATTGGATAGGAAAAAATATCACTGATTTCACCTTTATCACAAGATTTCACCAAATAATTCAGGGAATACCTGTCATAGGTATGCTATCGGGTCAAAAAACATCTACTAAGTATTCCAAGATTCTGTTTCTTATAAGTGTACTGACCTTTGATTTACAATAGAAATTTTGCTTTGAATAAAAATCCCTGAGCAAATGTACTTGCCAGTTCTCTGCTGGGAACAATCAGGCAAAAACTAAATTTTTTGACTTTCCACCTAACTGCTATTGGGAAAAATTATAGACTGAAGGATGCACATGCTGGAAAAACTGAGATTAAACAGATCCCTATAACTCCTTATATTTTAATTAGATGCTACAAAATCAGGTCTTTGTAGTAATCTTTAATAGAAATAGGATATCTGATTATGGGAAGAAATGAAAAGATATGAGCCATACCAAGGTCTAATTTGTGGAACACCAGAATTACATTCTAGATCATCTTGTACTAGTCACAAAGAAGCAAAACAAAGGATGAGTGGCAAGTAGCTTTTTGAGAACCCTATGAGAGAAACAGAATGATTAAGAAATACCTCATAACTTCGTCACTTACCAGGTGGTATGTCTTGACTGATGGAACTAAGCATTTCATTGCTAACATGTACATTTGTCACAAATAATGCAATCTAAATCCAATCATATCTTTTAAAGTGCTCACCCCCTGTAATTCTACTTTCTTCCTTGGTTATATTCAATGTCATTGTTTTGTCAACTATATGACAAAACTCCTTAATCTATATACTTAATCTAAGACCATTCAGAACTTTAAACATAAATTTATAACTGTCTAATGAATACCTCTACCTTTCTGTAATTGCTAGTACCTCAATTCAATGTGGCAAGAGGCAGAGTCATCTTTTCCCTAAAATATGCATCTCCCCTTATAATTTTTTTTTATTTTTTCTGAATGTTTTATTATTCTTATGTGCAGTCAGACAATATATAGCTTTTGTGCATTGGTATCCATATCTTGAATAGATAATACAAATGAACAGTGACTTCAGACTAGAATTGAACAAAAGGAAGGGAGCAGACTAGATTTTCTTCAGGACATTGCAATGCCACTTTAATGATTTGAACCTTCTCTCAGAAATGTTTCATCTTTTTTCTTTTTTTCCCTTTGTTTAACTTTCTCAAAGAATTTTTAAAAATAAATATTACACAGGCTGTAATTGAGAGGAACCCATGGTGGATGTGATCAGGTTGTGGTAGGTACCAAATAGAAAATTTTAAAAATAAGTAGAATAAACGATATCAGGAAAAATGCATGATTAAAAAAAAAAAGATTGATTGGCCATGTGTTAAGAGTGAGGGATAGATAATAGGTATACAGTCCATATGTGCCATGGCCACTGTTTAGATGTCAAGAGAATGAAAGGAAAGTAATACAGCACATTAGATAGGCCCCCATCAAAGCAAACAACATTTCTTATGTGCTTTCTTTGTTCTAAACATGGTGCTAAACAAATAATACAATTAGAATTTTTAAGACAATTTTTGTGCCCAAAGATGTTATATTCTAAGAGAAGAAGACAATGAATAAAAGGAACCTTATAAAAGAACAAGGACAGTGTTCCTGTGGAAATATGATAGAGGGAGTGAATATGTTTGGGGTGGGGATCTTTTTAAAATGGAACGTTTAACACAAACTATCTATCAGAGGAAAGTGAAAGTATTTTGCAGTGAGAAAAAACTATAAGGTGAAAAGATCTGCCAGAGTGAGAAGGCTGCTGAGGTATAGGAGAGAATTCTCCTGTGATAAACTCGGGGAGGATATGGACAAGAGTTAACTGAGATGGAGAGGCATGGATAAGTTATAATTTGCAAAAATAGAGGGAATATACATGACTAAATTTATGGATCCAATGGAATATGAGTGCCTTAGATAAAAACCTATAATTATTTGTAATTTATTATCTTTCATCCCTCAGTGTAATCTGCTTCTCAATTTTGTTAACTATACTCATTAGTAATCAAAATTTCACTTAAACCTTTCTTTCACTCATATTTTCATCACTTTAGTTAAGTCCATTATGAGCTCTCAGCTGGATTATTATAAAAGCCCTGCACTAGTTTACCTACCTCTAAATTTTTTATTCCATCCTAATATAGTAACTAGTTATCCTTCAAATACACAATTTATATCATACTATTCCTCTGCTCAAAATCCTTACTTAAAGGGCTCCCAACTATTTGATATGTCTAAAACTCCTTAAATTAAAAGTTGTGGTTGACATTTTTGAGTTCTGTATTTGAAGATCAAATTTTCTGTTCAGCTATGGTCTTTTCATAAAAATAAATGAAATCCCCCTATTTAATTGAATGTCTATCTTTCTCCTGGAAGATAATGCTTAATTTTTCTGGATAGTTGATTCTTGGCTGTGATCCAAGCTCCTTTGTCCTCCAGAATATTATATTACAGGCCATTCAGTTTTTTAAAGTGAAATCTGCTAGATTCTGGGTAATCCTATTTGTGACTCCTCAATTTTTGAATTGTTTCTATCTGGCTGCTTGCTCTTTCAGGAGGTGATTGGTAAATTCTTTCAATGGTTATTTTACCTTCTGATTCTAGAACATCAGAGCAGTTTTCTTTTATGATTTCCTGTAAGATACTGTCTAGGTTCTTTTTCATCATGGCTTTCAGGAAGTCCAATCATTCTTAGATTGTTTCTTCTAGGTCTAATTTCTAGGTCAGTTTTACCTAGAGATATTTCAGAAATATTTTATTTTATTTTTTCATTTTTTTGGTTCTGTTTGACTGATTCTAGACATCATGTTGAGTGATTCACTTCCATTTTTTCAATTCTAATTTTTAGTATATTTTTTTCATCTACCTTTTTCAGCTCCTTTTGCATTTGGCCAATTAAACTTTTAAATGAGTTATTTGTTTATTGCATTTTTTCCCATTTCACTAATTCTGTTTTTAATTAAGTTGGTATCTTTTTCCTATCTATTTTGTTAGGAGTTATATGCTTTTTCCATTTCATCAAATCTATTATGTATGGAGTTATATGATTTTCCCATTTCATCAAATACATTTTTAAAGGAGTTTTCTTCATAAAATTTCTGTTTTTCCTTTTCCACACAGTCTTGCAAAGATCTCATTTCCTTTCCCCATTTTTCTTGTAACTCTTTTAAGATTCTTTTCAAATTTTTTCAAGAGAACATTTTGAGTCAGAGGCAAACTCATATCACCCTTTGAAGGTACATCTGGAGATGGTTTATCTTTAGTGTCCTCAGGGCTTGAGAATTGTTCCTCCCTGTTTCCAGAAAAGCTATCTATGATTTGAGCTCTTTTTAAAGGTTGAGGTCTGCTTTTAGGATAAAGAAGATATTGTCCCAACCTACCCATAATATGCATAAAACAACTTTGTCTATCTTCCTGTTCTCCCTATCTTTCTTCTCTGGACTATGTGTCCTTTTATTGTTACTTTTCCCATACTAGGTTGCCCTTGTTCATTTTAATGTGATTTGTATAAAAATAGTCATGGTGATGTTTTAATTTAGTATTATATACTCTGAAAAATCACCTGTCAATGTCCAGAACCCTGATACTCTAATAAAATAGTCTCTAATGTCCTGTCTTTTGTTTCCTTTACAAATCAATAACTTATTGATCAGAGAACTTTACAATTAATGAAATCCAATGGCCAATGAGATTCATTCTTCTATATTCATACAAATGGTCAAATTGTCTCTAAGAAAACACAAGTGATTACAAGCTCATTATTCAAGATGATGAATTCTTTTTGCAATAATTGTAATTGTTAATAATATTTTCCTTGTAATTGTCTATCTGAATCTTTTACCCATTAAAACATATTTTACATGTTTTAATGTATTTGAAAACTGAGACTAAAGAAAACCAATTCTTTATTAGTTTGTACTTCTTATTGATATCATATTAATATTAGGAAAGGTCATTCACTATGATTCTGTTGATCTTTTCTTTGTTTAAATAGTATCACTTAGAAGTAAAGGAGCAATAAGTAAGTAGAATGAGAAATACAGGGAATCCTTTATCCTTTTGAAGTGATCTGAAATTCCAAAGAATTCTCAGACCACAAATAAATGAAAACTATTATTATTATTCATAGACAAATGAAATCATAACAATAATTTATCATTTTATTAACTCCTACTGGACTATATGAACTCTATTATTGCTTTTTGTTTATTTGTTTTAAAGACAAAACTTGGATAGAAGAATAAATTGAGAAGGGTTAATGAGAACCTACTTGCAATCTAAAATCAAAGAAAAAATTAAACCTAGAAATTAGTCATTTTCATTTAAGGGTTAGTCCATCAAAGAGTAGCATGTCATAGTGGATAGGAAATTGGGCTTGGAGTTAGGAAAATGTTTTTCAAGTGCTGCTTCAGAAATATGCTTATTGTTTATGTTACCCAGGATATGACAATTTTTCAAAGAGTATAAGTTGCAGAAAAACTGCCATTATGCATTGATACAGGTATGTGGAATGACTTACATCAGTGGAATCAAGTGTCCAGACTTCCACCCACTTCCTTCTCCAAAAAAAAAAAAAAAAGAAAAGAAAAGAAAAGAAGCAAGGAAGAAAGCAAAGATGGAATGGAAGGAAAGAAGGAATAGAAGGAGGGAGAGAAAAAGGAAGGAAGGAAGGAAAAAGGGAAGGAGGAAGGAAGGAAGGAAGGAAAGAGGGAAGAAAGGAAAGAGGAAGGAAGGAGAGAAGGAGGGAGGGAGGGAGAAAAGAAGAAAGGTAGAAGGAGGGAGAAAAGAAGGGAGAGAGGAAGGAAGGGAGGGAGGAAGGAAGGCAGGGAGAGAATAAGGAAGGAAGTAATAAATGAAAGAAAGAAAGAAGGAGAAAGGAAAGGGGAGGAAAAGATCATACCATAACAAAATATAAAGGATTCATGGTCTCTCTACCAAGTGCAGATCAAATTTTCCTCTAAAGTTTAGTAGACAGACTATTCTGTGAGTTATCAAAGTCCAACATTACAAAAACAAATCATTATCTGGTGGTCAATACTCTGTTGTGAGTCTCTAAGAATGTAATGAGGTTGGCCTCTCAAATAACAGGTACCCATCACATAGATAGGCCCATATGTGAGTCTAAATTGACTTGGTATAACCTCTCTGAATTTAAGCTCTATTAATTTAGTTTTTGATAATCTGAACTAGTTCAGATTTAGTCCTGATGACATGCTGAGACATTGGAATAGGATTTTACTCTTTTACTCTGGTGATATGTACAATATTTGGTGCCATTAACACACACACACATATATATACATACAATACATACACGCATATATATGTGTATGTGCATACATATATGCATATACATATATTTATCTTTTTCAAATTATTCTGAACTTTAATTGTTAATCATGTGAATAAAAGTAACGCTAATGATTGAATTACTAATTCAACATTTTGAAATTACAGAGGTATACATGTCTTTTTAAATTATCTAATACATTTCAGCTTGACATAGTAAGAATCTACATTTTCCTTTGAGAATTTCTTTTTTGTATATTTCTTTTGAAATTAACATATTATCATGTATGAAGTATTAACCGTTACAATAATTTTAATTTAGAATATCATAGTTTTCTATATCTTGTAAATCAAAAAACATTTGTTCACATATACATAACAAGCATTGCTTTAATTTAATATGCTATTCTTTTACACTAAAATAATATTTGTCTCATACTACAAATTATATTAGTTAGAGCAATGTTTTACAGCAGATTCATCCATTTGGTTACTGTACATATTAGATTATTCTTTGTTCAACAATTTTATCAATGTGTGATTCTTCATATTTAATAGATACCTTCTTTGCACTGATGCAATGTCCTTGGAGAATTTCTTCATTTTCTGCTGGCATTGTTCTCTTGTTTGATTGGCAAGTTCTTTTCTTTACCATCTGTTTGGCTTTACATACAGAGATAGCTACCAATGGAATGGATTTCAAAATTATGAAATGTCATGAAGAATAATCTTAAATAAAAATATGCATTGGTATAATATTACAATTTTATTTTGAATGAAAACTAATATAGTGATAATGCCCAAATCACTTTGACACAGTAATATCCAATGTCATATACTATAAACTTTATTGCAACCCAGGCATGTTATATATAATCAATATGCAAATAACATCATTAATGCAAGCCACCTTGAAAATACCAAATAAATTAACATCACTAAGGTGAATTAGACATAGCTGTTTATTAAATTATATAAGGGAGAAAAGCAATACAATATACTTTGATCAAAACATTCTAATGCCATTGATGCTCTCCAGTCATTGTTTTCTTTTTAATTGAAGCAACTCAAGTCAAATAATAAAGAATTTGGGAGTGATCTTCCATATGTATCCCAATATAAACAAAGTCAGAATTCTTCAGATCTATGTAATCACAAAAAGAGAGGGGGTTTTAAAATCTGATGAGTTTATTCTACAAAGATACAATCATCATATAACCCTTCACAGTTAATCATCATTACATAATTACTGTTATTCCGCATAATTTGATGATTTTTTTTCAGAAACTATGCCCCTTATCATGTCTTGTAGCACAGACGATCACAAGCAGATGCTACAGCTTTTTAGCTATTCATCAATTGATGTGCATGCCTTTAATTAACAACTGTTTGACACCACAAAGAGACCCACCATAAATATTTTTGCATATTAAGATCATTTTCATTTTTCTTTGATCCCTTTGGGAGTACAGGCCTAGGAAGTGGAAGTGAATATACATATTTTCTAGTCTTTTTGTTGTAGTTCTAGATTGTTCTGTAGAAGGGTCAAATCAGTTCACTTTTCTCTCAAAAGTTCATTAATGCACATATTTTCCTTCATCTCTTGCAGCATTTATTATTTTTGATGCATGTGAGATGCTATTTAAGATTTATTTTAATTTGTCTTTTTTGAATGAATATAGATTTAGAACTTTTACATATTACTATAGATAGCTTTAATTTCTTTTTCTAGACACTCTTCATAATATTTGACCATTTATCAATTGATGAATAACATTTTTAAAATATATTTTACTCATTTACTTATACATTTGTAAAATGAGACATCTAAAGAGAAACCACTATAAAAATCAAATTATTTCATTGTTTATGGTGGTTTGTAGGAAAAAAATGAACTTCCCTAATTATCTTTTTCAACTATATCCATTACACATTTGTTTTGAGAGAGATAATGATCCTTACTTCTATCCTCTTCACTGATATTGAAGCATAATAGATTCTGAATAGAATAAAACCTCCAGCCCTTCATTTCAACTCTTTGTTTTATTCTAATTGGAATAGCCTTTTTTATACAGACTATTGTTTGACTCTATTTCCAAATACATTTTGCTATCTGCTTCTGTGGGTTAAATGTGGTGATTCTTGTTCTTCTTTTAAAATAAGTAGAATAGTTCTCTCTGGGGGAGAGGGTAGGTTTCTCGAGGAAGGTTATCTTGGAAGCAGTCTTAATTGCAGTTGAAACTAATAATCACCTCAAAACGCAGCCAGGTGATAAAAGTTCAGATGTTTTATTGCCTCTAATATAGCCCAGTTAGCTTAGAGCCCTCCAAATGTCTCCAAATGCAAAGGTTTTGTCCTTCAGCCTCTGCCTCTGCTTTCTTCAGCCTCCAGCCAGCACAAAGATGGAATAAATCTCTTGTCTCCTTCACTTGGGGCTTGGCTAGCTTTCTGGAGAGTCTTTCAGACCAGCTTGGTCTCAATGGGGGAGGTGCAGGAGCCCAGCCACCACCCACAGTGGTGTGAGATGAAGATGAATCTGGTTGTCCACTGAACTCTCCACTCGTAGCTTTATCCTCTGAAAACTCTTCTTCTGCCACCAGCCAGCCAAGTGGAAAATATTCTCTCTTGCCTCGGAGAGAGGGCTTCTGGCAAAATTCCACTGAAATCTCACCGAGAGCCTCTGTCTGTTTCTTTTATACAAGAGGGAGGAATTGTGGGATATGAGAGAGAGGGATTATGGGTTTTCTCCCATAGTGCTCTCTGGCCCAAAGAGCTTCAAGGGAGATGTGAATTTACAAAGTTACAAAGTTTACTTTGTGAATCTGGCATACTTGTGAACTCCAGTGAGTAAAGGTGTAAACACAAGCATTGTACTAATTAGTTCTACTTAGTACCTTGTTTCAGGTTCTGGCCCCAAACATCTTCTTGTAAGATCAGATCAATAATCTATCAACTCTAATGAGTTAGTAGTTTGTAAAGATTCCAACATCCTCCAATCTATTTTACTCTGTTTATATTTTTAAATAATTAATTAATTTTAAGGTACATTGTTTTATGAATAGAGTGGGGAGAGAAAAATCATAATAAAAAACAGAAAAAAAGAAGGGGAAGGAGCAGAGCCAATCAGAGAGGTGACACATCTTTATCTGAGCTCTTCCTGACGTCCCTTAGATCAATACCAAATCAAGCCTTTGTACTAGTTTGAAG
This sequence comes from Antechinus flavipes, assembly GCF_016432865.1. NCBI lineage: Eukaryota > Metazoa > Chordata > Mammalia > Dasyuromorphia > Dasyuridae > Antechinus > Antechinus flavipes. The sequence continues at coordinate 113,825,827 of NC_067400.1, read as the reverse complement.
TGACAGAACCCTACAAATATTTGGAGTGTAACAAATTTTCATCAGAAGATATTTTGGAAGAACCTTAAAAAAGGTCTGTATAAATTGGGGGAGGAGTAGAACAGGGAAGGTGGCCAAGCCCAGGCACAGGGCAGAACCCCTGGCATTCTAGCATTGGGGAGTGTATCAGAGGAATCTACAGAATTGTTGGCTACTCTGTCCTGATTACAAGCCAATAGATCAGCATATTAGCTGTTAAGACATCCAATACAATAAAAAAGGCAAACAGTGAGTCCCTGAACCCCAGAACAAATCAGGACCTGGTCATGACCACCCAACTCAGGAAGTTAGCCAAAATTGGCCAAATAGAAAAGGAAATAAAAAATAACTGAAGAGAATAATTTACTAAAAATTAGAATTGAATAAATGGAAATGAATGATTTAATGAGACTTCAAAAATCAGTCCAACATCAAGAATCAGTCAAAAATTTCTTTGGAAATCAGTTTCAACAAAATGAAAAAAAAAAAAAAAATAGAAGAAAATGTAAAATATCTCACTGGAAAAACAACTGACCTGGAAAATACTTCTGGGAGAAAAAAATCTAAGAATTATTAGACTTCCTGAAAACCATGATGAAAAAAAAAAAAAAAAAAGAACCTAGACATCATCATTCAGGAAATCATGAAGGAAAACTGCCTGGGTATCCTAAATCCAGAGGGTAAAATAGCCATTAAAGGAATTCATCAATCACCTCCTGAATGAAACCTCCAAATGAAAATTCCAAGGAACATCATAGCTAAATTTCAGAGTTATCAAATCAAGAAGAAAATATTGCAAGCAGCCAGAAGGAAAATATTGAGGACCCACAATCAGGATCACACAGAACCTGGCAGCTTCCACTTTAAAAGACCAAAAGGCATGTAACCTGACATTTCAAAAGGCAAAGGAATGTAAATTTCAGCCTATAATCAATTATCTGGCAAAATTGAGCATTACCTTTCAGAGGGAAAAATGGACATTCACTGAAACAAGTGGTATAGTATGCAAGTTCATAGAGGAGAAGTTGAGAGCTGCAAGAATAAATAGACAGCAAAACTGTACTAGTAGAACATTTCAACCTTGTTCTCCCAGAACTAGATAAATTGAACCACAAAATAAATAAGAAATAAGTTAAGGAAATATATAGAATTATAGACAAGTTACATATGATAGACCTTTGGAGAAAATTAAATGGAAACAAAAAAGTATACTTTTTTTTCCCTCTGCAGTTCATGGAAATTACATAGAAATTAATCATATATTAGGGCACAAAAATCTCAAAATCAAATGCAGAAAGAAATAGTAAATACATCTTTTTCATATCGTGATGCTATAAGAATCACATATAATAAAGGGCCAGGGAAAAATAGACCAATAATTCTTTGGAAACTAAATAATCTTATCCTAAAGAATGAGTGGGTGAAACAACAAATCATATACACAATCAATATATTCATCCAAGAGGATGACAATAATGGCATAACACACCAAAATTTATGAAATGCAGCCAAATCAGCTTTGTTATAGCTTTTTTTTATTTACAAGATATATGCATGGGTAATTTTTCAGCATTGACCCTTGCAAAACCTTCTGTTTCAACTTTTCCCCTCTTTCCCCCCACTGCCTTCCTAGATGGCAGGTAGACCAATACATGTTAAATATATAAAAGTATATGTTAAATATAACATATGCATACATATCCATAATTATTTTATTGCACATGAAGAATCAAACTTTGAAATAATGCAAAATTAACCTGAGAAGGAAATCAAAAATGCAAGCCGACAAAAACAGAGGAATTGGAAATGCTATGTAGTGGTTCACACTCATTTCCCAGAGTTCTTTCGCTGGGTATAGCTAGTTCTATTCATTATTGAACAAATTGAACTGATTTGGTTCATCTCATTGTTGAAGAGAGCCATGTCCATCAGAACTGATCATCATAAAGTTGTTAAATATATAAAGATCTCCTGGTCCTGCTCATTTCACTAAGCATCAGTTCATGTAAGTATCTCCAGGCCTTTCTGAAATCTTCCTGCTGGTCATTTCTACAGAACAATAATATTCCATAACATTCATATACCACAATTTATTCAGCCATTCTCCAATTGATGGGCATCCATTCCATTTCCAGTTTCTAGACACTACAAAGAGGGCTGCCACAAACATTTTTGCATATACAGGTCCCTTTCCCTTCTTTAAAGTCTCTTTGAGATATAAGCCCAGAAGTAGCACTACTGGATCAAAGGGTATGCACAGTTTGATAACTTTTTGAGCATAGTTCCAAATTGCTCTCCAGAATGGCTAGATGTATTCACAGTTCCACCAACAATGTATCAGTGCTCCAGGTTTCCCACATCCCTTCCAACATTCAGCATTATCTTTTCCTGTCAGCCTAGCCAATCTGAGAGGTGTGTAGTTGCATCTCAGAGTTGTCTTAATTTACATTTCTGTGATTAATAATGACTTGGAGCATCTTTTCAAATGGCTAGAAATAGTTTCAATTTCTTCATCTGAAAATTGTCTGTTCATATCCTTTGACTATTTATAAATTGGAGAATGGCTTGATTTCCTATAAATTAGAGTCAATTCCCTATATATTTTGAAAATGAGGCCCCCAAAGCAGTTTTTAGGGGAGGTTTCATATCTCTAGATGCTTGGATAAAATAGAAAAGGAGAAGTTCAATAAATTGGGCATGCAACAAAAAGTTAGAAAAAGAATAAATTTAAAACCCCCAAGTAAATACCAAATTTGAAATTCTGAAAATAAAAGGAAAAATTAATAAAATTGAAAGTAAAAAAAAAAAAACAACTATTGAACTAATAAAGAAAACTGAGCAGATTTAATGAAAAAAAAACTTTTAGTTAATTTGATTAGAACAAGAAAAGAAGAAAATCAAATAGTAACAAAAATGAAAAAGACAAATTTTCCACCAATGAAGAAATTAGACGAATAATTAGTAATTATTTTGCCCAAGTGTATGCCAATAAATATGATAATGTAAGCAAAATGGATGGCTCTTTTAAAAAATATAGATTGCCCAGATTAACAAAGGAGCAAATAAATTACTTAAATAGTCCCATTTTAGAAAAAAAAAAAAGAAATTGAAGAAGCTATTAATCAACTCCTCAAGAAAAAATCTCAAAGCCAGATGGATTTACATGATAATTATACTAAACATTTGAAGAATGATTAATTCCAATATTATGCAAATAATTTGGAAAAGTATTCTGTTTGTGACATAGATATGGGGCTGATACCTAAACCAAGTAAGGTCAAAACAGACAAAGAAAATTATAGACCAATTTGCTTATGGGATATTATTGGAAAAATTTTAAATAAAACATAATCAAAGAGATTACATAATGTCATCCCCAAAATAATACACTATGACCAAGTAGGATTTATATCAGGAATGCAGGGCTGATTCAATATTAGGAAAACTATTAGCATAATTTAGTATATCGATAACCAAACTAACAAAAAGTATATGATTATCTCGATAGATGCAGGAAAAAAAAAAAAAAAAACATTTCTCAAAATCCAACACCCATTACTATTAAAAACAGTAAAGAGTATAGGAATAAATGGAATTTTTCCTTAAAATGATCAATAGTGTCTTTTTAAAGCCATCAGCAAGCATAAAATGTAATGGGGATAAACTAGAACAAACAAAGTTACCCACTATTATCATAACTATTCAATATTTTATTAGAAATGTTAGCTTTGACAATGAGAAGAAAAAAAGTAAAGGAATTAGAATAGGTAATGACTAAATGAAATTATCACTCTGCAGAATCCTAGAGAATCAACTAAAAAACTAATAGAAACAATTCACAACTTTAGCAAAGTTGCAGGATACAAAATAAATCCACGTAAATCATCATTTTTACATATTACCATCCAAGTCTAGTAGCAAGATATACAAAAAGAAATTCCATTTAAAATAATTATAGATAATATTAAATATTTGGGTGTCTACCTTCCAAGATAAAGACAAGAACTATATGAATACAATTACAAAATACTTTCCACACTAATAAACTCAAATCTAATCTCTTGGTAAAATATCAAATGCTCATGGGTATGCAAAACTCATATAATAAAAATGACAATATTACCTAACTTAATCTACTTATTCAGTGCCATACCAATCAACCTCCCAAGAAATTATTTTATAGATCTAGAAAAAATAATAACAAAGTTCATCTGAAAGAACAAAAGGTCAAGAATTTCAAAGGCATTAATGAAAAAATGCAAATGAAGCTGGCATAGCTGTGCCAGACCATATTATATTATAATATTATAAAGCAGTGGTTAATAAAACCATTTGGTACTTGTTAGAGTTCAAATATTGGAGTTCTTGTTCTTCTCAAAGCACAGCCGATTTAGAGACTTAGAGCCCTTCAGATGTCTCCAAATCCAAAGGTTCTGTCCTTCAGCCTCTGCCTCTGCTTTCTTCTGCCTCCAACCAATACAGAGATGGAATGTCTCTCTTGACTCCTTCTGGGGAGCCCAGCCACCAACTACAGTGGTGTGAGATGAAATTAAAATAATATCTACAATTAGTGGAATAGTTTAGGTTTACGGCACAAAATAGTCAATGACTATCATAATCTAGTGTTTAACAAACCCAAAGACTCCAGCTTTGGGGATAAGAACTCACTATTTGACAAAAACTGCTGGGGAAATTGGAAAATAGTATGGCAGAAATTAGGCACTGACCCACACCTAACACTGTATATCAAGATAAGGTCAAAATGGGTTCATGATTTAGACATAAAAAATGATAATATAATCAAATTAGAATAAGGGATAGTTAACCTCTCAGATCTGAGGAGAAGGAAGAAATTTGTAGGCAAAGAACTGGAGTACATCATTGAATACAAAACAGATAATTTTGCATATATTAAGTTATTTTTTGTACAAACAAAAGCAATGCAAACAACATTAGAAGGGAAGCAATAAACTGGGGGAAAAAATTATAATCAAGGTTTCTGATAAAGGCCTCATTTCTAATCTATACAGTCACATGAAAAGATGCTCTAAATTACTATTGATCAGAGAAATGCAAATTAACACAACTCTGAGGTACTACTACACTCCTCAGATTAACTAAAATGACTGGAAAAAATAATGATGAAAGTTGGAAGAGATGCAAGAAAACTGGGACTCTAGCACATTGTTGGTGGAGCTGTGAACTGATTCAACTATTCTGGAGAGCAATTTGGAACTATGCCTAAAGGGCTATCAAACTGTGCATACCCTTTGATCCAGCAGTGTTTCTACTGAGTGTGTATCCCAAAGAGATCATAAAAGAGGGAAAGGGACTCATGTGCAAAAATGTTTGTGGCAGCCCTTTTTGTAGTGGCAAGAAAAAGGAAACTGAGTAAAGGCCCATGAATTGTAGAATGGCTGAATAAATTTGATATATAAATATTATGGAATATTATTGTTCTATATGAAATGATGAGCAGGATGATTTTATAGAGGCTTGGAGAACTTACATGAACTGCTGCTAGTTGAAGTGAGCAGATCCAGGAAATCAATGTACATGGCAACAATAAGGTTATAAGATGATCAATTCTGATCGACATGGCTCTTCTCAGCAATGAGATGATTCAGGCCAGTTCCCATGATCATATGGTGAAGAGTGCCATTTGCTCCCAGAGAAAGAAATGTGTTGATGGAGTGTGGACCATGACATGGTATTTTTGTTTTTTTGTTATTGTTTGCTTGCTTGTTATTGTTTGTTATTGTTATTGTTTCTTTTATTCTATAAAATATCACAGTTTATTCAACCTATCTTTGGGCATCTACTCATTTTCCAATTCTTTGTCACAAAAGAACTGCTACAAAACTTTTGCATGAGTGAGTCTTTTTCATTTTTATGATTCCCTTGTGATGCAGATCAAGTAGTGATATTGCTCAGTATAAGGGTATGCACAGTTTTATAGCTCCAGATTGCTCTCCAGAATGGTTGGATTATTTCACAAATGCCCCAACACTGTAATAGTGTCCCAGTTTTCACACATCCCCTCCAACATGTATCATTATATTTTCCTGTCATTTTAGCCAATATGAGAAGTGTGAGATAATACCTCAGAGTTGTTTTAATTTGCATTGCTCTAATCAATAGTGATTTAGAGTATTTTTTCATATAACTATAGATGTCTTTAATTCATCATCTGAATATTGTCTGTTCACATGCTTTGACCATTTATCAGTTGGTCAATGACTATATTCTTATAAATTTGACAGTATTTTAATAGTGGTGTAGTATGCAAGTTTATAGATGTGACTGACCACTATCTCCTCTCTCAATACCTTTTATCCCCTTCCTATCTTATCTTATCTCCTTATTGGGTAAGATAGATTTCTATATACAGTTGAATGGATAGATAAGTAAGATATAGACATTTTTTCTCTTTTGAACCAATTTCAATAAAAGTTATTGCCCCCTGACTCTCCACTGTAAAAGCTCTTTCTTTTGTGCCTTCTTTATATGTGAAAATTAACTCCATTTCACCTCTCTCTTCCCCCTTCTTCCAACACAGAAATGAAACCTTTATCAAAAACACTGGCTGAAAATATTTTTTCTCAACTTTGCACTTCCCTTTTAATCTTTATTCTGTTGGATATTGTTTGTGCAAAGCCTTTTAAATTTAATATAATTGAAGTTATCTATTTTGCCTTTCATAATATTTTCTGGTTCTTTTTTGTTCATAAATTCTTCCCTTCTCCAAAGTTCTGATAAGCAAATTATCCTTGCTCTCCTAGTTTATTAATGGTATCATCCTTTATGCCCAAATCATGAACCCATTTTAATCTTTTTTTTTTTTTTTTGGTATGGGGTGTGGGATGTAGGTCTTTGCTGACTTTCTGACATATTATTTTATAATTCCCCAGCAATTTTTGTCAAATAGTGAATACTTATTCCAGAAGTTGGAGTTTTAGATTTATCAAATACTAGATTACCATAAAATTTGATTATTGTTTCATGTGTATCTAATCTATTCCACAGTTCTCTTTCTTATCCAGATCAAATGGTGTCTGATGACTGCTGCTTTGTAATATTGTTTTAGATCTGGTACTTGGCTTAGCAGTAAGCTATGCCACCATTCTTGGTATTATTTTTCATTAATTTTCTTTTTTTGTTTTGTTTTTTTTATTTTGAACTGCCCTACCTACTACCTTATCTTTTATGATCTCTACACTCTTCTCTCTTTTTTTTTTAATTCACCTTGCTCACTAACTTTTCTTCTCATCTTTTTTTTTTTTTTCTAATATTGAAGACCTCCTTTCCATTGAGCCTCTCCCTTTTCTTTCCTCTTCATTCTCCTACTGCTTTATAGGTTTAGATAAATTTCTATAACTAACTGCATGCTGAAGTTATTCTGCCTTAGAGACAAAACTGATAAGATCAAGTATCAGAAAGTGCTCATGCCCTACCTTTCTTTCCCTCCATTGTAATAGGTCTTATGTGCCTCTTTATGTACCTAATTTGTCCCATTATACTTCCCCTTTTCTTTTCTTCCAACACAGACCCCTTTTTTGACCTCTTAATGTCTTTTTTCTTTGGTATCATCACATCAGATTTACAACCATACCCTCTTTCCACATGATATCCCTCTCTTTCTGCCCTAGCAACAAATACAGTTCTCAAGAGTTACAAATATTGTTTTCCCATCTAAGGATATAAACAGTTTTATTTTTAAATTATATATGTATGTATGTGTATATATATATATATATATATATTTTTTTTTTTCTCCCTGTTTACCTTTTTATGCTTCTCTTGAGTTTGATGTTTAAAGTTTAAATTTTTTTGTTTAGCTCTGGGTTTTTTCAATAGAAATTTTTTAAAGTCTCTTATTCATTAAAGATCCATATCCTTCCCTGACAAATGATACTTAGATATCTGGATATCTAGATACTTGATTCTTCTTTATAACAGTCATTCCTTTGCCTTCTTGGATGTGGTATTTTAGGGCCTCTGATCTTTTATTGTTGAAGCTACCAGATCCTAGGTAATCCTGCTATTGCTTCTTGAGATATGAATTGTGTTTGTCTGGGAACTTACAGTAAATTTTCCTTGAGATTGTAGTTCCAGAGTTTAGCAACAATGTTCCTTGGGTATTTCCTTGTGGGATGTCTTTCTGAAGATGATTGATGGATTTCTTTTCTCCAAAGAGCATTTATCCCTCTGTTTGTAGAATATTTGGGCAATTTTCCTTTATAATCTCTTAAAGAATGCTATCTAAGCTTTTATTTGGTCATGTCCTTCAGGTAGGCCAATAATTTTTAAATTTTCCCTTCTTGACCTATTTTTTTCAAATTGGCTGTTTTTTAATGAGATATTTCACATTTTCTTTCATTTTTTAATTCTTTTTAAAGTTTGACTGATTTTCCATGTCTCATGGAGTTATTAGCTTCTGTTTGCCCTGTTCTTATTTTTTAAAAAGTGATTTTCTTCAGTTAGCTTTTATATCTCTTTTTCCATTTCATTAATTTTACTTTTGAAAGTTTTATTTTTTTCAGTTTTTTTTTTTTTTTTTTTTTGCATTTGGCCAATTTCATTTTTTAAGGAATCAACTTATTTTTTTTTCCCTAGCTCTTGACTGTCACTTGCATACTTCTCATTTCTTTTTCATTTTTTTCTATCTCTCTTATTTCCATTTTAAATACTTTATAAGCACTTCCAAGAAGCCTCTGTGGACTTGAGACCAATTCATATCACTCTTTGAGATTTCCTCTGTGGACATTCATAATATTTTTCTATGGTCAAGGTTCTTTTCTGTTTCTTGTCCTATTCCTTTAGTATTTCTTTTTTTTTTTTTCTTTTATGGCTGAGATATGCTTCTGGGGGTAAAATGGGTGCTGTTCCAAGCTTCTTATGTGGGTCTTAGCCTTGGCTTTAAGCATAAGTAGCTCTTGTGTTTGTAGGGAGTAGCTTTGCCTGCTCTTTTCAGAAAACAGCTCAGTTTCCTAGAGTTTGCCTTTTGAGTTGGGTCTGGAAGGTGCCACACTGATCTCTTCCTCTACTGAGTCAGGGTTGAGTAAGACCCTCTCACTGTTTTTCCCAGAGTCTGTCTGAGCTGGGCTGAATGCTCTTTTCACTTCAGTGAGACTGACCTTCCTTGAAGTTTTCCTAATCTATCTTGAATGCAGAACATTTTCATTCTGCCATTCTTTGTGCATCGACCTAGCTTCACTATCCCATTTTGGCATTACCCCTTGAAGTATTTGATTTTTTTTCCTCATTTTATCCTTTCTCTCTTCAAAAGTCTGTCTTATTTGTGACTGACCACTATCTCCTCTCTCAATACCTCTTATCCCCTTCCTATCTTATCTCCTTATTGGGTAAGATAGATTTCTATATACAATTGAATGGATAGATAAGTAAGATACAGACATTTTTTCTCTTTTGAACCAATTTCAATAAAAGTTATTGCCCCCTGACTCTCCACTGTAAAAGCTCTTTCTTTTGTGCCTTCTTTATATGTGAAAATTAACCCCATTTCACCTCTCTCTTCCCCCTTCTCCAAATACACCAGCTTTTTTTTTTAACCACTACATGCTTTTTTGGAGATCATTCCACTAAAATTATTTCATACCTGTGACCTGTATCTATGCAAAATTCTTCCAAGTGCCCAAATAAAGATAAAGTTATTAAGAGTTATTATATGTACTATCTTTCCATATAGTACTATAAACAATTTAACTCCAGAGCATTCTTTTTTAAATTATTGTAATGTTCACCTTTTTATGCTTTTTTAGAATTTTCTATTTGAATATAAAATTTTCTATTCCACTCTATTCTTTTCATCAGAAATGTTTGGCAATCAATGGTTTCATTTATTTTTTCCCCTAGAAGATTATATTTAGTTTTGAATGGTAGACTATTCTTGGTTTTAATCTTAGCTCCTTAGACCTCTGGAGTATCACATTCTAAGTATCACATTCTGATCCTTTAACACTGACATTTCAAAATTTGTTATATTCAAATAGAAAATTCTATCTTAGCCAATCTGAAGGATTTGAAGTGGTACTTCAGTGTTGTTTTAATTTGCATTTCTATAATCAATGGTGACTAAGAACATTTTTTTTCATATGACTATAGATGGCTTTAATCTTCTTTAGTTGTTCATAACCTTTGAGCATTTATCAATTGGGGAATGACTGATAGTCCTATAAATTTGACACAGTTCTTTATATATTTTAGAAATGAGGGTTTTATCAGAAACATTGGGTGTAAACATTTCCCCCCCAGCTTTGTGCTTTCCTTCTAATCTTGGGTTTGTTGATTCTGTTTTTTAATCTAATGTAATCAAAGTTGTTAATTTTGCATTTCATAATGTTCTCTAGTTCTTTTGTCATAAATTATTCTCTTCTCCAAATATCTGATTGTTAAACTATTCCTTCATCTCCTAATTTGTTTATAGTGTCACCCTTTATACCTAAATTATGTTACCATTTTTTACTTTATTTTGGTATTGGGTATGATTTGTGACTCTGTGCCAACTTGCTGAAATATTATTTTCTGGTTTTCCCAGTAATTTTTGTGCAATAGTGATTTCTTATCTCAGAAGCTGGAGTTTTTGGATTTATCAAACTACTTTAGTAATTGATTATTATGTCATGTATATTTAACCTATTCCACAGATCCACCATTCTATTTCTTTACCAGTACTATAACTTTTTGATGACTAATGCTTTATAATAGAGTTTTAAGTCTGATGCTGCTAGTCCATTGTCCTTTGCTTTTTTAATTGATTCTCTTGATATCCTTGACCTTTGGTCTTCCAGATGAACTTTGTTACTATTTTTTCTACCTCTTTAAAATAATTTTTTGGAAATATTATTGGTATGGCACTGAACAAGTTTGGTAAAACTGTCACTTTTATAATATTAGCTTGGCTAATGATTTTCTTGGAAATTTTGTTTATAGCTGTTTTTACAATATTGCTTTCTACATTTATGTCTTAGTCTTCCTTAATACTGCAGAAGTTTTTTATGGCCAAGTTCTTTTTGTTAATGTTTGCTCATTTTCTAAATCTTTTTTTTTTTTTTTTTACTTTGAGCTTTATGCTAAAGTTGGACTCTGCTCACCTGGGGTTAAGCAGTGTAACTGGCACTGTGACTGTTTAAGACTTTTTCATTTCAATGTTATCTCCAAAGGTCTGCGATTTTTTTATTTCCAAGTGTTGTTATCCTGGGAGAAGTGCAATCACTGCTCTCCTGGTTTGCACCCTGGCTTTTGTCCCAAAAGCATCTCTGCTTCCCTGAAGCTGCAAGAACTAGTGCTTCTCTTGGCCCTAGATCTGTGACTAGAGCTCCTTCTTCCTTGTAACTGATCAGAAGCATTTCTGGAACTGTGACCTAGAAGTGCTTATAGGAAAAATAAATTGCCAATCAGAAAAAGCTGTACCAGATTCCAGCAGAGTCCCAAATACTTTCTAATCAACTGTTCATCCTGTTATCTCTGGTTTGAAAACTTCTGAAGATGCTACTGCTTCTACTGTCTTGGCTACCTTCAAAGTCTACCACTGATGCCTTTGCCATATTCTGATCTTGAATCCACTCTTTCTTTATAGACTTCTTCTGTGAACTATTTAAGTTGTTTTAGTCTGGAAAAATCTCTCCCTCTGACATTTTGTTAGCTATACTGCTCTAAAATTTCAATTTGAGACTTATTTTAAAGATGTATGGGACTGTTGGGAGAGTAACACTTGGCCTTAGTTTATACCTTGCCATCATCTATCTCACAGATTACATAAAACTCTTTCATGAAAATATTAAGCATAAAAATGAAGATTTGGAATATGTATATAGTATTAAAATTTCAAAAGATTGTTGTTATAAGTTCCTATTTTAAACAATTCCTCAATTCACACCTAGTATAGTGGGAATGGATCTTTGATCCCTCATCTACCTTTTGAAGAAAATACAGAGGCAGGAGAATCTTATATGGGTAATCCCAACACACTGAATAAGAAACATTAGTATTAAGAAGAATTTTACATCCCAGTTTTTTAAAGTATTTTTCTGGTGAGAAATTATAGAAAGAAAAAAAGGAAAATCAAGATCCTAAGTCTATATTCTCTCAACTTTAATGAAACAGCCAACAAATGTAACCAGAGAGCTCCAGGACAGTACAGAAAATATATATTCATAAAATTCTGGCATGTTTTTAATATGCGATTGAACATGTTTTATGTTTCCTGGTTTTTAAAAGATTCTCCTTCTGGCCTACCCTGGAAATGTCATGCTGTGATATTCTTAAGAATTCTGTAAACACAATAATGCATAAGAGAAATGGCAAACAACAGTTGGCTCTGGTAAGCTTTTTTTTGCTTTTGCATTTTCTACTTTGATTAACTATGAGACTAGTCAATAACTGCCATGAATTTAGACATATTTTAAAATATTGTTAAAACTGCATGGTGCAGAAATGGTGCTATGCATTGTCAGGCATGTTAAAATATTGTGCATTAACACATTTGTGTGTGTGTGTGAGAAAGAAAGAGGGAAAGAGATTCTATTTGATGCTTGCCATGCTACCTGACTTTTCCTTCTCTTCTTCCAGAAAGTATTCATAATTTATAGGCACAAAACTTTTAACCAATGTACATATCTTTGCCCTCTGTCATTTCTTAATTCTAAACTGCTTTCTAATATTTTTTATTGTTGTTGCAGTATAATTACTAAGTATTTAGACGTATCAAGAAGTTTAACTTAATTTGTGAAAGGAAGGTTCTTTTCTGTTTTTTGTAGTACAGGGTGAGATTACTAAATAAATTGTTCAAATTTATTCAAATTCTTTGATTCCCTCATGTAAAGTCTGGACTAGTTCTCTGGAGGACCTGGGGATCATCCTGAGTCCTTAATCTTAGTGGTGGGGAGTGTGTGAAGGAGGCAGGAAAGCCACCAGGATGGTCAAAGATAGAATGAATGTCTTCCAGTCCTTCTCAGCCCTTATATACTTTAGTACAATTACATCATTACAGCACACTGAATATGAGTGAACTAGAGAACCATTACATCACCAAACTAAGTACTAAGAATTTATGTGAACTAGAGAACCATCTTCTCATCAATTCCATTGAGTTAACACCTTGTTTCAAGTATACTTCTCCAGAATTCCAGCCTTCTACATCTCCAGCTTTCTTTTGTTTTAGAACACAGGTGGTCACGCCTTCCCTGACTTCTCAGGAAGTTGAAAACACTAAACTAAATATTGTTAGCAGGTTTTCTCTGGATTGAAGGATCTTACTTGTAACAGGTATACATAAATCCATCAGCATGGGAGATACTACACAAGCACATAGTAATATAACACAGGCTAGTAGTGATATACCAAACAGCATGAATGAACATGAGGAATTATATATGCCTATTAAGTCCTAGCAGGAGGGTATATAAATAACAATCACACATACACTTCCTTCAGCAACCAAAAGATAATCCAAAACCAATCTTGTCCATTACTTCATGTTTCAGGAAATCCAATGATGCCTGCTGGTTTTAAAGTCCTGCCACGGTCTTATCAACAATTTTTTGATTTTCATGAGTCTATTGCCATAACTGCCATTCTCTTTTTGTGGTGGGCACAGTCAATGATGAAACTATGTGATGTTTCTTAGGTCTTCTCCCTTATTTCTAGGGTCTTCTGTGTCTCTCTCTGATGGTCAAGGTGGATATGGCTCGTTGGCACCTATCTGATTCCTTCTTCATCTGTAAGGATACAAGTAAACCTTCTGCCTATAAGTAAGCAGTTAACTTATCTGGTCCTTTCCATTCACCACTTTCTGGATCTCTCCACATTACCTGGTGATTATCTAAAAGATAGTGGAGCTACTGGAACTGGACACTGCCCTTCTGGTGGGTTATAAAACCTGTCTGCTGGAGCCAGTACATCTTTGTCAAAAATCAAGAAGTTAATTGTATAAAGAGCTAAATATAGAAGTTCTCTAAAGTTACCTGTGGCTCCCCCTTTCTTTTGTTTTTGGAGGAATCTCTTGATGTCTCTGTTTCTCCTCTCTACTATTGCCTGTCCTTGAGGATTAAAAGGTATGCCAGTGGTGTATAAAATCTTATACTGTACCCAAATGTGTGCAAAATGTTTAGAAGTATATGCAGGTCCATTATCTGTTTTTAATGCTTGTGGCATACCCATAATTAAAATGCTTGTATAAGGAATTCAGTGATCACTTGGGATGTCTCTTTTGTTGCTGGTATTGCAAAAGTGAATCCCAAAAAGGTGTCTACCACAACATGGATAAAAGACAGGTGACCAAAAGATTTATAATGGGTCACATCCATTTGCCAAATTTTGTTGGGTCTCTGAGGGTTTTTTCCTGGAGGGAGCATAGGAGCATGGAAATGAAGGCAAGCTGTATAGGCTTTTACTATACTCCTAGCTTCCTATCTTGTTATCCCAAATTGCAAACGTAAAGCTTGAGCAGCCTGATGATATTTAGAATGAGATTCTTGGGCTGCCTGAAATAAATGAGTATTGGCTAACATGGTTAGAAGGCTATCTGCCTTTGAATTTCCATTAAAAAACAGGACCTGGAAATCCACTATGAGAGTGGACATGCAAAATATAAATCTTACCTGAATGCTTTCTCACTTGCTCTTGAAGTTTCTTAAAGAGCTGATATATATTAGAAGTTACAAATTCTATTTGGGCTGTGGCAATTCTTTGTACCACACCTACTGAATAAGCCAAATCAGATATTATATTTACATCTCCTGAATAATAAGTAAGAGTTCACATGATTGCATACAATTCATTCTGCTGAATGGACTGGGAAACTGTTCTGACTACTCTCTTTATAGTTAAGTTATGAGAGTATACAGCATAAATGTTATGTTTGGATGCATTTGTAAAGATAGTTGGTCCTTTAAGTGGAACTTTAGAAACCTTTTCTTCAAAAATCCATTGCCAGTTATATAATATCTGGGTTATCTTTAATGAAGATCTGTGTGTAAAATTTGGAGCTGTGGCCAAATTTGCCATTCTAGGATGGTTTCACAGCATACATTAATTTGTGCATTGGTATAAAAGGTGTATATCTTGTCAGTTCTTATCCCTTATCTTATCACTTTATGGTTTTCAATAAAATTCTAGCCGCAAGCACTGAGTAAGGACTAAAGCTTTGTTCTAGTTGTGCTGGGAGGTTCACCCACTTTATCACACTGTGTCCTTGATAAAGGACTGTTTGGGGTGCCTCTTTTGAAGCAAAAAAAAAAAAAAAACAACTGATATTTCCAAGGGTTTTTGAGTAACTCTTTCAACCACATTGGATAATGACAGTTCAACTTCTCTCAAAGCCTCTTGAGCTTCTTTTGTAAGCCGGCATGTGTGAGTTTAAAGCAGTGTTTCCCCTTTAAATGTCATATAATGGTTGTAATTGCTAGGTAGTTAAGGCTAACACTGGACACATCCACTGGATATCTCCTATCAATTTCTGAAAGTCATTTAAGGTATTCAGTTTCTCTGTTCTTAAAGAAAAATTTTGTACTGCAAGCAGCTTAGGATATATTTCATATCTTAAATATTGAAAAGGAGCATGTCTTTGAATTTTTTTCTGGAGCAATTTGTCATTCCTTAGTGTTTTGATGGTCTTTTATAGATATGCTTCTAACATTTGCTCCTCAGGTGCACATCTCAAGATATCATCCATGTAATGTAACAACATAGCTTTTGGAAATGCTTTTCTTATTGGAGTAAGAGCAGTCACATACATTTGGCACATAATAGAGTTATTTTTCATTCCCTGTGTCAAAACTGTCCATTCTTATCTTTTATAAGGCTCAGCTAAATTAATGCTGGGTACTAAAAAGGCAATCTATTCATATCCTACGTATCTAGAGGGATAGAATAGAAAGAATCCTTAATGTCTACAACCCAAAGAGTCCATTCTCTAGGCAATTGAATAGGAGATGGATGTCCAGGCTGAAGAGTCCCCACAGTTTCTGTCTGTTCACTTGCTTTTCTTAAATAAATAAACATTCTCCATTTTCCAGAATTTTTTTTTTTTTTTTTTTTTGCAACAAATACAGGGGAATTACAACTGCTTGGAGAAGTTTGTAAGTGTCCTTGGTGAAGTTGCTCTTGTACTATATCTAATAAGGCCTGGATTTTATCACTCACTAAGGGCCACTGTTCTACCCACGAGATCATAAGAGCTATGCCACAGTGGGCACAAATACCTTTTATACCCAGGTTATGATTCAGACTTCTCAATATCTGAACATGGGAAGACAGGGTTCTTTTTGGCAAGGAACTTCCAGAGAGACTCATCAATGCTTTCAATGTAGTAAAGCTGGGCATTTGAAAGCTCAATTTTGGCATAATGATAAAGGGAAAAAACAGGGTAGGAGAACAAAACCCAAAACTCCTGGAGTTGGATCCCTGCTTCACATTTTCCTGAATCATTCTACATTCTGATGCCCAATGGAAGTCTCTGTTGCACTTTGGACATGGGGTTTTGGGTCTTATTCTTCCACCCTGTTGTCTTCTCTGCCAACATTTTCCTTAGCAAATTGTCTTATCATAATTTCTGTTGCTATATTTTCACCAAAAGTTCATATGACAGCTATCTGCAGACACCTCACAAAATCAGCAAAGGATTCATTTGGACCTTGGGCTATTTTTGCAAAGGCTTCCACTCTTTCCGGTCTTCCTGGGATTGTACCCCATGCTTTGATAGAAGCAGCAGCAATTTACTCATATGCTGCATACTAAGTGTTCTAAAGTGTCTGCATAAAGACCTAAACCTGCTAGTTTATCAAAGGTGACTGGTATATTAACTCCAGATTGCCTATTTCATTGGGTTTGTATTCGACAGAGTTCATTAGTTTTGTGCAGTTTCTAAATATGTCCTTGTTATAGATTTCCAATCACTAGGAGTTAAAACTTCAAAAGCCAAATTCTCTAATAGCATCTTAAAATAAGATGTAGACCCATAAGGAGTGCAAGCCTTTTTTCAGATCTTTGATAATTTCCAAATTAAACAGAGTGGTTTTTTTTTTTATTATTATTATTTTTCTTGACCTGAAGAGTCAAACTCTTCAATCACAGGTTATGCTTCTATTATTAAATCAGATTTATCCTTTAATTAATGCTTTTTGTAATTGTGTCATAGGGGATGGACAAAGCTGCTGCATGGGTGATACTGGCTGAGAAGCACCACACTTCTTAATTTCATCAGCATTGTACTTGACTCCTTTCTTGTTCAATTCTTCATGCTTTGCAGCTGCTTTGTCAGTACCAAACCCTCCTGCCCTTTCTCCTTTTTTTCTTATTTTAGGACTTGTGATATTCCTTAAAGCCAATTATATTATGTTGTATATATAGAATGTTTCTTTAGGATTTGAATCAAGACCATTATCACTGTAATATTCAACTAGTTGCTTTCCCACTAATTTCCACTTATCTGGCTCTAATTTTTCTTCCTTAGAGAACATGTATTCTAATGTATCTAAGAGTCCAATGATCTCATCCCAAGTTATGGGTGAACTAGAGAACCATTCCATCACCATACTAAGTATTAAGTATATATGTAAACTAGAGAACCATGATCTCATCAATTCCACTGAGTTAACACCTTGAACTATGCCACTTCTCCAGAGTTCTGCCCCTCTACACCCTCTGCCTATGCCAATTGAAATCACTAAACACCTTAATAGACTGACTTTCTCAGTTTCTTAAGCCAAATAAAATCATTATCTTGTTTCTAATATTTGTATAAGGAGTCTCTTCAGTCTTAACTTGGTTGGTTCTTTGATAACAAATATACTCTCCTCAGTCATATCCTTTATAGGTTAGCAGAGTCTCTTACAATCTGGATAACATATCAAAAATTCATAATCACCATTACTTTACAATGTAGCCTTCATCTATTACTCTAGGGGAAGAAGGTCTTTTATTATGATGATAAAGTTAATATTGTTTTGTATTTTTATTATTTTAATATGTTATATTTTATTTGAAATAAAAGTTTGAAAAGATATTGTCAACATCACTCATTTCACATGCAAACAATTAGTTGTGATTTAATGAATAGCAAACCACTTCACATTGTATACTCAAGAAAACATGGGTATATTTCTGACTTATAGGACAAAACAATTTTTGACCCACTGAGGAAAGAGAGAAAAACACTTCCTACACTCCCCTCTTAATCTTAATTCTCATTGATCAGGAGGCAGAAGACCTCAAAGAGTAACAGAACCAAGGAACTAGACAGTTGTCTTTTTTCGTTGCATATAATTTTGAATATTAATTGGATATTGATCAGAACAAGGGAAATCTTTATCAACAAATTGTGTTGAAAACAATCCCATTTAAAAAATAAAACAAATTAATAAACCATATTAGAGATAGAATTGAACTATGAAATGAATTATTCTATTACCCCTATTTTATGAATAACAAATGTTAGTCTGAAGAAATCTCAAACACTTGACCAAGATCATATAGCTAGTAAACAAAGATGAGGAATTTAAATTCTATACTCTCCATGTAAAAGTATATTACATTTCATTCTGGCTTACATGCAAAAGCATCCCAGCCTCTCCTCACAAATAATACCACTTTACATTTAGATTTCTTTTTCTTTCCAAATCACTTTCCCCTCTGTTACCTAACTTTATCCTCTTGACTTTCTAGTAAGTGAGAGGTTTATATAAATATGGACACATCTTAATATAATAGTTAATTTGTTTATATGACTTCATTAATGGCTGTTAATACATCAAAGCCTTATTACACTTGGTGAAGTGGTAAATAGTGCCCTTGTTTATGCTTTTGACATTTCTTTGATGTTAGAGTCTTATTGAGAACCATTAACACTTTCATTGCCTAATTTTGAAGCACTTAATTGTAGTGCATACTATTAGAAATGCTTCCAAGTTAGAAATGAAACATATGAATTCCTAAAAATGTAGGCTAGTGGATTGAAATAACCAAGAATAATGTCCTATTTTTCGGACCTATGATAAATACTAGCCAATTGTTGAAGGAGAAAAAAATGTATTCTGACATAGTAAAATCTTTGCTAATTTTTAAAGTAAGACACTTTGGTAACATGTTTTATCTTAATGGTAGTGATGTGCACAGAAAGAATACGAATGGTTAAGTATAAACACCACTACTCTAGATACAACTAATAGTGACACTTGACTTATAAAATCATATTTGCATATAAAGAACAACACTTAGCAGTTTCTATGATTGCAACAAGAAATTAGGTAAAGAGACAATTATGCTATAAACTTTATATAATCTGGTGAGTTCTCAACTTTTAAAGAAAATATATTCTGTAGAAAACATAAATTTTTCAAAAACGAATTTTAATAACACAATGCAATAATGAAGACTCATAGTGAAGATCCTGAATCATATAGAAATATGCCATCAAATGCTGCAAGGCATTCTCTGATTCTAACAATTAGAGATTATCTTTCTATATTCAGACCTTGTATATTAATCTGTGGCTTATTTTATCTTAAAATATTTTAAGCTGCACTATATTTCACGGGCTTTTACTGAATATTTAAGTAGGTATCTTATATCCTCGATAATTTTTATGTTTTAGCAAGGCAGAGATGGTGTCATAATTATTTTTCCACCCCACCCAGCCACTGTCTCTTTTTTTTGTGTGTAATAATAGCTTAATAAATGAATGATAAAATGATTAGATTGTGTAATAATAGCTTAATAAATGGTAGATGAATGAATGATAAAATAGTACAGGAACTTCTGTTTAAGAAATCAGAGCAGATTTTAATCCACTTTAGCAAAATTTCCTCACTTTAAAAAAAAGAATGGACACATCAATAAAATAAGCTTCAGTTACTCGGAAAATTCACACTTCATTCTATACTAATATAAGGTAAATGAAAAAATAGTATTACATCATCATCACCACCACTTAGGTTAAAATAATACCTTTATTTGAGACTATTGCTACTCTCTGCAGAACTAATCATGCTTTCAATGTATGGCTTTTCACTTCTACCCGGAGTTTTTTGCTAAAATAACGACAACAGCAAGAGGCAATCTTATCTCTGCTTAAAGCACATTTGCCTGGTTCACCTCTTACTGTCATTGCCAGGTGTCTCCAGTTCTGCTGCATCATTTGAAGCTCCATTTCAGAATGTTCATGAGGCATTTTTTTTTCTGTCTAGTCTATTCATGGTTGTTTGATTTCATTTTCCCAAATAGCAAATTCTGCCTTTAACTCCTCAATATAGCTGTCATTTTTAATGAGTTACAATAGAGGTCACATTTGTAAATGATCTTTACATTTGGAAAAGATTTCAAATCTTTGCCACTGTGACCTAAGGGAGATAGCAGTAACATTGAGGAACCAGCTATCACATGAGCAAAATTCACCTCCATATTCCTGTTTCCCAATTTTCTTCCTGACTTTACTATTTCTCTCCAATACTTCAGATTGAAATTTCCAGTCTTCTTTAACTTCTTGTTCATTGTTGTCCATCATCAATCTGTTAATAAAATCTTCACGATTATTCTCAAAAGTATCTCTCCCTTTTAGTTTTATGACCACCATCTTTGTTAGGAACTTATTACACTAGTTTTAGAGCTCTATAAACACTAATGAAAAGGAAAATGCTTTACCATCCTATCTTCAGTTTTTCCCTTCTGCAATCTACCCTACAAAGCAGAATCAGGAAATTTTTTTCTAGAACATTTTTTGATTATTCCATGCATCTGCTCAAAACTTTTAATTGTTACTCATTGCTCAAAAGACAGAATTCCTTAATCTGCTGATTAAGGAAGCTCACAAATTGTGATTTCCCACTATTAAACTTCTCAGGTTGTTATCATTATCATCATCATCATCATTAATATAGCCAACAGTTATCTAAGGAAACATTTTATCCAATAAAGATACTTTCTCATTATAGCTGAATACCTTTATACTTTCTGGCCTCCTGAAATGAAATTTGGTATAATCAATCAAGCACTGTTAGAAGACTATTTGAGTCTAGACTGGCTCATTTGATGTAGATGATCTTGGACAAATCACTTGATATCTCAGAACCTCAATTTCCTCACTTATACAACATGGTTAATATTGTTTTCATGAAATATTTCAAATTTTCAGAGAAAAGTATATTTTAGAGTGCCATATAAATTTAAGGTATGTTCTTGATTTACTCATCCCATTATATATGCCTGCTAATTCTCTTTATACATTCAACTTTTTACAAACTTCCCAAAAATTCAATTGTCTCTGTTAAGCCTTCATTAGCTACATCAACCTGAAGTGATAGCCATATACTTTGAGTTCAGAACATTTATTATTACTGAGATTTAATAAATTGGCTCTTCAAAAAATCCTTAGTCTCATTACAAAGTAATCATTAAAATAATTTCATACTGATAAAAATAGAAGCAATCAATTAATCAATACATCATAGGGGAAAAAAAAACAGCAAAGTATTTCAGAAGCACAATGACTCCAGTTACTGGGAGAAAATCTTTCTATTTACAAAAATTACTTGGAAAACTAGATGGTAGTATGGCAGTTATTAAATATCATTCAATACTTCATACCAGATAAGAGAATATGGGGAAAACCAGATAACTTCTTAATAATGCATTTAATTTATCTCAAACACCTTCAAACAGTTCTCTATAATTCTCTCCAGACTCTGTCACTTCCAAAACCTTCTTCCTAAATCAGAAAGCCAGGTTCTAATTTGCATGTGTTTCAAAGAGACAATTATATGTTTTTAAAAGTCTTAACCATTCCATAAAATAAATTTTAGTACAAGCTTATTTCAACTTCATTAATATCTCTAAATAAGAGAATAATTCAGTCTTTGGAATCATTTGACATGATTTATTAGATTCATTTATTCAGGAAATTTGAATATGTGTTATTTATATTTCTTCATATGTACATACGAATGTATATACAAATATGTTATTGACCACAATAGATGCTATGATTACTATGACATCAGTATGCATTTTGATGGGCATATTTTTCCAGTAATACAAGAAACCTATCCACAACTTTTTGTCCCCCTAGGATTCTTCATCATGTCTTCCATTAAACTTTATATGGGTTTATTCTATACTCTGGGAATATCCCCTTAACATCATATGTGTACTAATCACATCTGGTCCTAATTCCTGTGAATTTTTTTTTTTCATATTTTATGTTGTTCTATTTTTCTCAATTTTCATATTAATTTTTACTCTTTACTTCAACAAGTTGATAGTTTAACTTTACAAAGACAGAAAATTCAGAAATACTTCTCATATTTATCACCAAACCTTGCCCACCTGTTATTACATATTAATTTTTTTAAATTTTATTTAAGTATATGTTCAAAGTTGCTTACTTCTTTAAAAAGGAATTATTACACATAGGTATCATGATTCTGTCTGAAATGTTTGGCCTCATTTAATTTTTTCATAACAAAAATTTCTCAGTATATTTTTTCACCTCTTTATGGATTGCCTATCTTTGCATTGAAGTTACAGGGAATTAAAGTGTGGGTTGATTTAACCTAGAGATTTTTGCTGAGTTCTTCCTCTAATTTTTCTACATCCTCTTTCTTTTCTATATCTCTATCCAATAGATGTTGGAACATAAGTTCTTAGCTGTTCTATTCTTTGCTGTCATTAATGTGATTGTCATTTAGGATATGAATATTCATACTATTAAGTCTTTCCAGTATATATGTCCACTCATTGGCAATTGAACAAGATTATTCTATTATGTGTGGAGTAATAATAGCATTATATAACATGTTGAGATTTGAAAACACTTCATTTGATCTTTATGATTCTAATAGTTGCTATCCCAATTCAAAAATGAAGGAATGAGCAGGCAGAGTTATTTGTCAAGAGTAACACAACAATTTTCTGAGATTTGAGTAAAAATTCTCAGGTCTTCTTGATTTAGAATGAAGAACTCTATCCACTGTACCACCTTGTTGATGTCATCTGTAGAGTAACAATAGGTAAGCTAATATTTATGAGAAAGTCTAGAAATTATGTCACTCAGAATTTCATGCTATTTTTCTTTGACAAAGTGTGTTACAAGTGAAGGAATTTTTTTTTTAATTTTAATTTCTTCCTTGATTTTCAATACTCAGGAAATATATTGTCATAGTCAGCCAAATGGGATTAAAATTTTTCCACATCTAGGTAACCTAGTTCTCAGAAGGAAGATATGATGCATTTTCTACACTTATGCCAAAATTTTCTTGGTTCTGTAGAATTTAAAGATTCCACTTTACTCTCACTTACTTGTAAGACTGAGAGTCACCTCCAGGATGTAATGAATTTTTTTTTTTTTTGGCTTGTATTCTTTTCTTTTCTTTTATTTTTCTAAATAACTTTTTATTGACAGTACATATGCATGGGTAATTTTTTTTACAACATTATCCCTTGCACTCACTTCTGTTCCTACTTTTTCCTTCACTTCCCTAGATGGCAGGCAATCTTATACATTTTAAATATGTTATAGTATATACTAGATACAATATATGTGTGCAGAACCTAACAGTTCCCTTGTTGCACAGGAAGAATTGGATTCAGAAGGTAAAAATAACCTGAGAAGAACAACAAAAATGCAAACAGTTCACACTCATTTCCCAGTATTCATTCTCTGGGTGTAGCTGATTCTGTCCATCATTGATCAATTGGAACTGAATTAGAGCTTCTCTTTGTTGAAGAAATCCACTTCCATCAGAATACATCCTCATACAGTATTGTTGTTGAAGTATATAATGATCTCCTGGTTCTGCTCATTTCACTCAGCATCAGTTCATGTAAGTTTTTCCACGTCTCTCTGTATTTATCCTGTTGGTCATTTCTTACAGAACAATAATATTCCATAACATTAATATACCACAATTTACCCAACCATTCTCCAATTGATGGGCATCCATTAATTTTCCAGTTTCTAGTCACCACAAAAAGGGCTGCCACAAACATTCTTGCAATACAGGTCCCTTTTCCTTCTTTAGTATCTTTTTGGGATATAAGCCCAGTAGTAACCACTGGATCAAAGGTGTAATGAACTATTTTTTTTGGTAAATGAAAATGAAACCAAAACAAGAAGTATAGAAAAATGCTATGAATTTGCTAACTAATGAGAGGAATGAAAACATTAGGGAGAATGTAACTTTTAAGCTGAATCTTGAAGGATAAGTAAAAGATTTTACCTGAATAGTTGAAATGGAAAGAGTTCTGGAATTGTAGTCATATAACATGGGTTGTAAATCTACTTCCTATTTTAATGATCCTGAACAAATCATTTGACTTCTTGGAACTTTCTTTATCTGGAAAATGAGAGAATTGAAACAAATGACCTTTGAAGTTTCATTCAACTACAAATTTTCAATCCTGTAGCCATCAGGGAAGACCACATATAGGGAACAGAATGAGCAAAAACACAGATACATATTTTCATAAATATCAGAATTTAAATTTGTCTAGTGCAAAAATTCAGGAAAGGGAATTAAATGAGGTAAATCCGGACAAGAAATGCTATAAAATCTAAAACAAACCAGAAGATATCAAACAATTCTGATAAGTATTTAATATATCATTTTCTTTCCAGAAAAATGTATAAAATCCAAAATATCAGAAAAATCATATTACATATTCCTTTACAATGATAAGTGACAACATAATAATAAATAACATTGTAATTCTAGTAACATTATTAAAGTCAATGGTTTATAAGTTCTCTTGATGAAATGCATATTTATGGAACAAATAATACATGAAAATGGTTCTGAATTTCAATATCCAAAAGTATAAAGATCATTTTGTATGAGATTTGCATCTCTCATAAATTATTTGGAAGTGCACATAAGCATCTGTAGCCCTCAACACCCAAGTATGACTGTGAAGCAGAAATAGGAAATGTTTTAGTGTTAAAGATACAAAAACACCTAAGACCCATATGATAGCTCACTTCTCTTGAAGAAGAATACAAAGGACAACCCATTTCACCTGAAAATATGGTTCACTTGTCAAGAATGGAGAAAATGTAATCTTAAGAATCAGAAATATTATTTATCCCTTTCTCTGTCTTAAGTTTACACAAATATTCACAGCCATACATATTTTATTTTGTCTATTTATTTATGTTATTATGTAAAACATGTGATGAAATAATTTATTATTTAGGAATTAGAGATAACAACATTCCTTTTATGATTGAGCTTTGGCAAAAAATAATTATTCTAAAGATTTATGACCATCTTGGAAATAAACAATGGCAAGAAGAGTAGATTATTTTGATTTTAACCATTTTGGAGGATGAGTAAGATGTTAGACAAAGAAGAGGACAGTTTCTCTAAGTGGTTTCACAAGATAAACTTTGCAATGACATAAATAGATTGAAGCCAAGAGGGGAAAAAAACATACCAGAAAAGTAACAATAGAAATGAAAGACATGAATTTATTAAGACCATTACATCATTGTAAGAATTCGTGAAAGAAACTGTTACAGAAGGGATTTGTTTGGTGACCCAATATTATTTTAATTGTTTTATTGTTGTTGTGATATATTCTACATTC
Source organism: Antechinus flavipes (assembly GCF_016432865.1). Classification (NCBI taxonomy): domain Eukaryota; kingdom Metazoa; phylum Chordata; class Mammalia; order Dasyuromorphia; family Dasyuridae; genus Antechinus; species Antechinus flavipes. The sequence goes on along the minus strand of NC_067400.1, from coordinate 113,800,213 downwards.
ATTAATTTCCTTCTTGAGAATGAACTACATAATTGCTCTTTTTCATGCCTTGTCTCTTCAGAGGCAATTAATAAAGGGATATTACATATATAGAACTTCTCCTGAGATGACTTTTCTATCATTCAATTAAATGAAAAATGAAAAGAAAATAAGAGAATGAAAGGAGCCTGAATGCCCTTAAATAGGTTGCTTAATGAGAATAGTTAACTACCATGCAAGTTCCAGATTTGGATAAGTTTTCATGTCAATACTAGTTAACAAATTATTTCCAATGAAGGGAAGTGGATCATTGTGATCTATGCTGGAAAAGCTTTTTTTGGCTAATTGGATGAGAGGTGCTGCATGCAAACATTTGGTTGCACTGGAATCATAGTCATATACACTATAAAAATTTTATTTCCTTTAACAGCAAGAAAGGTATGTTGCTTCTCAGCTTGAAAATGTCAAGTGAACTGCTGTTGGGTTTCATGTAGTCAAGTATAATTTAAATGCTGAGAATAATTATCAAATGTCCCAATTAAAATAAATATTTGAATAGTTGCTTTTGCAAAAGACAGGATGTGGGCTTTTATATTTCTCCTATTTGTTGCTTTTTTATTATCTGTACATCACAATATTTAATTTTTAAAATAATTTTTTTAATCTTAATAAAGGCTCTATTTTGACCATGAGCTCAAAATAAAAATAGTGAGTTAAGACAACATATTTTTCTCTAATTACACAGCAACCAAATAAAGCAGATAATTTGAAAATAGCATTTCCAACAACATGAAAATCATTGCAATACCCCCTGAAATAGAAGGTCACCCATACAACTATACATGGTTACCACATCACAATTCACTTCCTACTTGACATTTATAGTACATGTATGCATATAGACCACCACAATAATTTTCATGATCATGGGACTTAGAGGTGAAATAAGTCACCTAAGGCCATGCAACAACTTAGTAGTGCAATTGTCACTCAAATTGACTTCTAGAGGCAGAGTTTTTTTTTTCTCCCATTCACTGAGATGACCTAAGAAAACTAATGACCAAAAGTCAAATATGCTCTTGTGATTTTTCTTTTTCCCTTTCCCTTCACCTTAGATACCCTGCTTCAAATATATTTGTCTATTTGCTATCTCCAATATTTGTTTTTGCACCTTTAAATTGACAATCTCAACTCAATTGAGTTGAGTGCCTTTAACACTGGGCACTGGGGGGAGTAGGGGGGAGGAAGATAAAATGTAATTTTTTTCAATAAGGTTATATTCTATATTATATCAGGAAGTTTCAGTTTTATTTTGTTCTGCCTTTTTGTATCCTTTTTAGCTATATGCCATACTTTTGATACTAATGTAGTTCTGCCAAATGTCACTGGCTCAATGTAGGGAGAGGGAGAAGAAGGGAAATAGAAAAAATTATATATATAAAAATTAGTTTCTTTGAAAAAAAACCTAAATACCGAGCAGAATTTTCTAGAATTGTTTATTATTGGTTCAAAAACACTCATAACAGAGTTAAGCTATCAACTGTTCTAATATTATATATTGAAATATCAAGCTACATGCACTCAACTTGATGTTTTAACTACAGAGATCAGAATCCTTATAACAAAATTTCCTTTATATATAGCCATCTACATATGTGGTTTCCAAAGAAAATGTATTCAGCCTAACATTTTTAAAGCATCATTTTGTAACTGTAATAACACATTCCAGCAAGCAATTCTCATATAACTGAAAGTCTTGGGCAGTTAAATGTGTTTGCTTTCGGTTCATGCCTGATAAAAATCTAAAAGCTTAGACTGGCAATGATAAAAATTTCAAGACTACCTCAGTTTTGAAATAGTAATTAGGAATCTCTGCACCTGAGTCAAGTACTGCAAATTGGGTCTGGGGCAAATGGCAGTAAGATCATACTATTAGAGAGAGGGGAATGTCATTGAAAAAGTGTTCATTGAGATCATTCATCTGTGATCTCCCTATGGTAAATCATTATTCCTGATAATTATTCTAGGATGGGCTGAAGGATTTTAAAAGTCTTCTAAACCTTCTAAATTTGGTGATAGTCTAACTTTTTCTATTCTGGTTGGAACTCCATTCAACTTAGAAGAAGGACTCTTAACTTGGAATATACTAACCCAAAAAGGCTTTCTGAATAGATTTCAGGGAAGCCTTGAATTTGAATGGGGAAAAGAATCGAGAAGGACTTCAGTGCACATGAATGCTGAAAAATGTGTATATTTACTGATTTTCACCTAGGATTGGAAGATGAGGAGTAGGAAAAAAAGGGGGGTTGCATTGGCTCTAATATGTTGCTAATGGCTTCAAGTAATTTTCCTGAGCCTGCCAATTACCCATTATTTAACTAAGATGAAATTGAGATTGATTTGGCAGACAATAGATAGTGACAGTTTAGTTATATCCCAAATTGTGAAAATTAAAGTAAGGCACTAATAATTATTCTTGAAAAAAGAATGATTAGTATGGCTAAAATAACTTATAGGTCATAGTTTCATGATGTGATACCAGTGACATAATGCCCCATAAATTCCTTCCTTGCTTGATTTTCCTGATTACAAAGCTTTTCATTACATAAAGGTTAAGTTAGAAATATATCTGAAAAAGGAATAAATAGAAATTTATTCACTATGAATTTTAAATGACTAAAAGCATATAGTTAGGGCAGTTAGCTAGAATAGAAGATAGAATGGTGGATATGGAATCTGGAAGACCTGTGTCTTAGATACTTAGCTGTTTGAATCTGGGCAGGTAACATTTATATATAAAATCTGGAATTTACACATAATGGTCTCTAAAGTCTAAGTTTATGATCCTTTTATCCTTTCTTGATTTCATAGAGTCAGGAGGGAAAATTGTAAAAAAGAATCAGAATAATATAATTGTGTTTTTGGGAGCACCAGTGCAAATTTTGCTTAAAGCACAATTTTGTCTGGACCAAGTCTAGCCATCAAACTAAGGAAAATATCTGGAGAAAATAAGAGGACATTTTTATATGAAAAACCATCCCTAATCCACTTTTGTGTACTTCAACTTCTGTGTTTGTGATTGATCTATTCAAAGGTAATAGAATTTCAATTAAAACAAAGGACCCCTTGTTTGGGTAATTCAATTGAAAATATATTTTGCTAAAAGAGCTTCAGTGAAGGAATTGACCATGTCAGAGGAAAACTTCACAATCTGAACTAAAAATGTCAGGAAGAGCAATGAAACTGTTTAAAACCTGGAATTCACTGCATCAGAAAATGGTTGCATAAGAAAAAAGATGTGAGCAAAGAATGGCTATGGGAAGATCATTCTCTTCAACTCTGGATTAGGAATTACAGAAAAAAAATTACTATAGGATATATACAACATATGAAGCATAGATGAATATAACCATATATCTATCTAACTATGTAATGCCGGAGAAACTGAGACAGGAGAGAGATTAGAGAGTTTTTAATATTTTATTAATGGGAGAGTAAGATTGACTGGACAGGACTCTTGTCACAAATTATCCAGTCATACAGAGATAAAAATATACTGGGACCAAGAAATCCATGTTGGTCCCAGGGCTGGTGGAGACTGTCATCCCAAAGAATCCAGCATCCAGCATACAGCCACCAGCAATGAATGGAGGAACCCCAACTTCTTAAATACCTTTTCTCTAAAAAAAGGAAAGGGTAAGAAGTCCGGGAAAACTTCTATCAGGATAGGGGAAATCATAAATCCTAAGAACCCAGGGACAGGATGTCTGAATACAAAGAAGTAAAGATATCAGTGAGGTATCTTGGAATATTTTAGAGGGATATTGTAAATTCTTGAGGACAGAAAAGAGTCAAGAGGTCTATTCTCTTGTTTATCTTGCTCCTTTTTATGTGCTGTCTTCCCCATTGGAATGCAAGTTTCCTTGAGGACTAGGTTTGTCTTTTTTTTTTTCTTTAAATTTGTTTCCCCACCACTGAGAAAAAAAGCTTGACTTGCAATATGCATTCAGTAAATGTTTGTTGTTGTAGTCATCATTGTGGTAGGAATCACTTATCTGTTTTTCTTTTTTCTTCTTTTTCTTTTGGTAGGAAAATTTCTAGATACAATTAAGAAACATCCTCAAGCACCAGTTTTGTCTTATGTTCTGAGACTGAATTTTAGGACTTCAATGACAAAAACCAAGCAATTTCAGTCCAAATTTGAAAAGGTCCCTGAAAATATGATCTGAATAAAAGGGAAATAACCACTCACTGGGGACATGTCCCCTCTCTTTGACCTCAAGGTTTGAAGTCCACTAAACAAAACAAAACATTGATGTCTTTGCAGGATTGTATATGACTAACACATGAGGAAGATGAAGGGCAGTTGTTGAAACTTTATTTTTCTCCTATTTTCATAGTTCTGTGTGGAGCCTCAGAGGCATAGTTATTAGGTTTGGCCAGATTCAAGAGCAGAGAAAATTATTTCCTTTGAGAACTGGTTCTGGATCTCATTTATATTCTTTTTTTTTTCTCACAATGAATTGCACATAGTAATAATGTCAAAAATGCCTATTGAATATTGAGGAAATGACCAAATTAAGCAATAGGTAATACATAAGCACTCATTATTTGTCAGATACTTGTATTGGAAACTGGAATACAACAACAAAAGGAAAAGAGCCTTTGCCCTCAAAAAACTTTCATTCTAACTGGAGAGACAATGTGAATATATATTAAGGGTAATAATATGATTAGGGGAGAGTGATTCACTTATAGGATAGTCCACCATTAGTTAGAGCTCTCCTTTGTGGCTTAAAGGAAGAGAAAGAGAGAATTCTCCACTCTACATGCAGACACAATCAATTCCTTCCCTAGACATGGATAGGATTCTTCATTATAAGTCACAGAGTAATCGTGGATGATTGAACTACCAAGACTAGCAAAGTCATTCACAGTCATCCTGTAACACTGCCACTACTTTGTAGAAAGTACATTCCACTCTGCTCAAGTTCCTGGAGGACTTTCCAGGATTTTTTTCTTTCTGAGAGTATCCTGATTATCATTTTCCACAAAACAACAATAATCCTTCATAAGCACACTCCACAGTTCATTCAGCCATTCTCCAATTGATGGATATCCTTTCAAATTCCAATGAACACAACACAGTAGCACATACCCATTTATTTTTATTGGCTATCACCCATGTTTAGAGTGTATTCCTCTTTCTTGTCTGTCACTTAGAATTTCTGGTTTTCTTTAAAATATCTCAAGCAACACGTTTTGTAAACTTTTATTATTCCTTCAAATTGCTAATGTCTCCTCTCCCAAAAACAGATATCTCTATTCTATTATCGCTCCATCATTCTCCAAGGGAGACTTTCAATCTTTCTAGGAAGGAAAGCAAGAGGTTTAAACACTCTGCCTTCCTCAGTGAGAAGGGAGTACCAGGTTAGAAGTATATTTGCTCTATTAAATATTCTTCATTTAGCTATATGTTTTGGTTCTAACTTTTAATTATTTTGTCATTTTCTGGAGGGAAAATCTCGTATTCTCTATCCAAGACTTAATATTAGTTGTAAAATAAATGTGTACAGCAAATAACACAGAAACTGATTTATCCAAATCAGAAGCAAAACAGCAATCAGAGAATGTAAACATAGGAGAATATATATTAGGTAATACAGAATGAAAGAGCTCTCCTTTTAAAATAGATTTTAATCTGTACCTGTTGTGAGCTTTTTCTTCTCAAAACACAGCCAGGTGATAAAAGTTCAGATCTTTTATTGTTTCCAATATAGCCCGGTTAGCTTAGAGGCCTATCTCTCTGCTTGGTTCCAAGAGCTCTCTCCAAATGTCTTTAAATCCAAAGGTCTGGTCCTTCAGCCTCTGCCTCTGCTTTCTTCAGCCTCCAGCCAGCTCCAACTCTTCATGTCATTCCGCTGAAATCTCGACTTGTAGCGTCTTCACTCTCCAGAACTCTCCGACTGGCCCATTGGCCTATTTATGCTCCTTCCAGAGAGAGGGATTATGGGTAGTTCTACTTAGTACCTTGTTTCAGGTTCTGCCCAAAACATCTTTTTGTAAGATTAGATCAACTCTAACTACTTAGCAGTTAGTAAGGATTCCAACATCTCCCCCTTTCTTTTGTTTTAAAACATAGGGGGTTTCTGAGGGGGTACACATAAATCCATCAATATGGGCCAGAACTTTGTAACAGATATACATGGTATACATAAATCCATCAATATGGGAGGCATTATACATAATTTACATAAGCACATAGCAATATAACACAGGCTAGTAGTAATGTAACAAATAACAAGAATCAATCTGAAAATTTACACATGTCCATAAGTCCTAGAAACAGTCCAATAGGATTCCATTGTCCATTAGTTCATGTGCCAGGAATCTAATAATTCCTGTAAGCTCTGAAGTACTGCAAAAAGTCTCATCAACAATTTTTCATCTCAGGGAACCCAATGATTTCTGAAGATTTTAAGAGTCCTTTTGACAGTCTCATTGTCAGCCATCTGATTCTTCATCTGTGGAAATATAAGCAGATCCTCTTCCCCAAGCAATTAATCTAATTCCCTTCTATTTACCAAGTTTGGGATTTCTCCTCATCATCTGGTAATTACATTGGAGCTGTTTGCACTGGATATTGCCTTGTTGTCTTAAAAGGCCTGTATTCTTCCCACCTGTAATCCTGATTGCTTTTCTGTTGGTTGATAACATCAGAGTTCTGAATTTCTAAAGTCTCTCTGGGTGTAACCTCAGCTGCTATCATGCCCCACCTGTCCTTTGAATGATACTTTGGAGCTGGGCCTTGCCTCTCCTTCCTCTGGGTCAATATACATTTAGAGGCCCAATGAAAGCCTCCCTTACATTTTGGACATGGGGTTTTGGGTTTTCTCTCACCCTGTCTTCTCACTCTATCTCCATTTCTACATTGGGCTCTTAGATGTCCAACTTTTCTACACTGAAAACATCGACGAGTTTCTCTAGAATTCCTCTGCCAAGAAGGACCTTGTCTTTCCATGTTCATCATAGTCTGGGCATAATAAGCATTTGTGCCCACTGTGGCACAGCGTCTAATGATTTCTTCTAAAGGAGCATTTTTGTCTAGCCCCCATATAATTCTCTTGCAAATCTCATTGGCATTTTCCTTAGCCAAATGTCTAGTCATTATTTCTGTTGCTGCATTATCTCCAATGGTTCTTATTACAGCTGTTTGTAAACATCCCACAAAATCTGCAAAAGGTTCATTGGGACCTTGCTCTATTTTTGTGAAAGCATTATTTCCATCTTTCTGTCCAGGGAGAGAATTCCAAGCTTTTATTGCAGCCTTAGAAATTTGCTCATACACTGTTATGGGATAATAAATCTGTTCTGAATTCTCTGCATACTGACCTTCTCCAGTTAGTTGGTCAAAAGTGATTTGTACAACAGCTCCTGTTTGCCTATTGCATTGGGCTTGAATCCTACATAATTCATGAAACTCCGAAAGCCACAATAAATTTTGTCCCGGTTCTAGACAAGTTTTCACTATGGATTTCCAGTCATTCGGGGTTAGGATTTCATAAGACAAATTATCTAGTAACATCTTCACATAAGATGATGTAGCCCCATAAAGAGTGCAACCCTTTTTCAAATCTTTAATTTTTTCCAAATTAAAAGGAGTGTATCTTCTCCTTTTTTGACCTGAGGAGTTGAGCTCTTCAATCACAGGATATGCATTTATAAAATCAGATATATCTTCTCCTTCATTTTTTGCTTTAATTAATGCTTTTTCTAATCTTGTCAAATTCTGCTTTACAGGAGAAGCTGACTGTGTTTCTGTCTCTCTCCCTCCCCTTGTTCCACCCATGAAGGGTTAATTGCGGGGGGAGGGTCATGAGATGTGGAATCACCTAATTCCTCCTGCTGTGAAGTATCATACTCAGAATTGTAATTAACTCCATTCTCATCTGATTCGTCCTCCTTTTCACCTAGTAAAGTTGGCAATTCTTCCTCCTGTACTTTCCTTTTCATCATTCTATCACTTAAATAACTTCTTATAGCCAATTGTATTACATTATATGTATTAATTATTGAGTTAGGCCCATTTTTATCATAGAATTGACAAAGATCCTCTCCAACCAATTTCCATTCATTTAGATCTAATTCCTTATCAAGAGAGAAACAAGGACATATGTCCTTTACAGTTTGTAAAAATTCAGTGATTTGCTGTAAACTTATAATTAAACCTTGGCTTTCCATAATTTTGACAATGCTGTCTAAACATTTTCCTTGAACAGAAACAGGCTGTTTTCTAAATATCTGTCCCATCTTAGCTGAAATTCTACTTTAACTCTTCTAACAAAATTTCTTTGTTGCACTCACCCTAATTTCTGGGTTGATGAGTCTTTTCCACTGGATCAGGATCAGAGGCTTTTCCACTTGAATCAGGATCAGAGCTTTTCCACTGAAATCCACTGAGGGGTCTGTTTGTCCCTGTTCGGGCGCCAAAATGTTGTGAGCTTTTTCTTCTCAAAAACACAGCCAGGTGATAAAAGTTCAGATCTTTTATTGTTTCCAATATAGCCCGGTTAGCTTAGAGGCCTATCTCTCTGCTTGGTTCCAAGAGCTCTCTCCAAATGTCTTTAAATCCAAAGGTCTGGTCCTTCAGCCTCTGCCTCTGCTTTCTTCAGCCTCCAGCCAGCTCCAACTCTTCATGTCATTCCGCTGAAATCTCGACTTGTAGCGTCTTCACTCTCCAGAACTCTCCGACTGGCCCATTGGCCTATTTATGCTCCTTCCAGAGAGAGGGATTATGGGTAGTTCTACTTAGTACCTTGTTTCAGGTTCTGCCCAAAACATCTTTTTGTAAGATTAGATCAACTCTAACTACTTAGCAGTTAGTAAGGATTCCAACATGTACCAATATGTATATTAATCTAAGAGAGAGAATCTTAGATCTCACCCAAGAAACTCCCCAGAATTCCCATAATACACATATGGAATAGGAACATGATAGAAACTGCCTGCTCCTCTCATATCTTCCAAGAAACTTTTCCATCAAAAGCTTGATGTGGGATTAGCTTCTTCTATCTTTTCTCTTGAATCTGAAATCCAACTCTACACTTAAAGAAAATTTGAAGATCCTTTGGGAATGAACTGAAGAGTATCAAAGAAGAACTTTCACCTGAAGAGTCCCCAAAAAGGGTTAGCTCTTCAGAAGGGACTGTATGAGAACTGAAGCTATCTTTCACCAACTTTGCCCTACCCTAAACAAGGGACAGGTCTTCATCTCCATCAATAAGGAGAGATCCCCATACGAATGTATGGCACAGCAATTATAATAGTTATATACAAAATATATACTAGGGAATTTTTTAGAGAGCTGGCATTTGCAATGTGGAGGAACCAGAAAAGTTACTTATAGAATGTGGTGCTTGAGCTGTTTTTAAGAAAACTAGAAATTCTAAGAGACAGATATGAAAAGGAAGCACATTACACACATAGAGTATAGCCAGTAAAAATAAATGGAGATGTGCTATTAAGAGTATTGTGTTCATTGGAATTTGAGGGGACCATCAATTGGAGAATGGCTGAATGAACTATGGAGTATGTTTATGAAGGATTATTGTTGTTCTGTGGGAAATGATGCTCAGGATACTCTCAGAAAGGAAAAAAGAATCCTGGAAAGTCCTCCATGAACTTGAGCAGAGTGGAATGTACTTTCTACAAAGTAGTGACAATGTTCTGGGATGACCAAATGTAAATGACTTTGCTAGTCTTAGTAGTACAATCATCCACAACTTCCCTGTGTAACTTATAATGAAGAATCCTATTCATGTCTAGGGAAGCAACAGATTGTATTTGAATGCAGACTGAAACATTCTCTCTTTCTCTATCTCTCTTTTTTGTTTTTGGCTTAATTTTTCTTAAGGGTTTTTATTTTCATTAGGGTGGGAGATTTATCTATTTTTTTGTTTTCACAACATGACTTTTAGGAAATGTTTTTCATGACTTCACAAGTGGTTTCTTAATTGTGAATGGGGATAGGGGAGAAAAATCAGTAACTCAAAAAGTTTAGAAACAAATATATATATCTTTGGTTTTGAATGTACCTGGAGGGAAATAATAAATAAATAAAAAAGTTTGTTGTGTTGGGAAAATGCATGAAGGAGAATAATATATAAAAAGGCTGGAATGATAGGGTAGAGTCAAATAAAGGAAATTACATTTGAATCATATTTCTTTCCTTCCTTTCTTCCCCCCTATCCAGCTCTATTAGGTAGGCATTTAAAGTGGGGGAATACAAAAAAATAATGCCTGAAATTCTACCAATGAAATTTCCTTTATCTGGTCTAAGTTAGAACTTTTCAAAATGCAATAACAAAATAAGTTGACATCTAACACATTAGTCAAACATCAAGTATTTGCTTGTAGTCATCTTTTTTTTTTTTTTCAACTTGTGAGGTAGCTCAAATCAGATCCTGTGAGACTAGGACATGATAGACATTTAGTTGAGGAGGGATTTAAGGAGAGAATAATCATGAAAAGAAAAGTAGGAGGAGAGTAAAGACTGAAGTTGGTCCTTTTCATAATTTTGCCTAAAGCCAGCCTTGCATCTAGCCCAAGGGAGAGACTATGAAGATGAATGAGTAATTACTCTGAAGTATTTTATTTCTTTTAAATAAACCTACTGTCTATTGTTTTCCAGTTAATATTCACATGTGTTTCTCTTGAGAACAGATGTTACAATTTGCTCATATTAAATCCAGAGGAATAACATACATAAGAGAAAGTTTCAGAATAAATTGTGTATGAAGAAAAACAATAGCCTATGATTAAAATTAAAATAGGCCCTCATAACCATTTTTCTTTCCCATTCACTTAACTATACACAAACAACAAAGCCCCCTAATATTTTGAAGCTAAGATTTGTTGTCTCACAAGCTTGAGAAACAGTACTTTAGATAAAAAGAAGGGGGAAATGTGTAAGTTGCTGAATGTCTGCTTATCACTGGGAATTTCATTTTACTGGGTTTCCATTGGGTTTGATCCCATGGAACTTCATTCAGAAATTGTGGCAGGGATGTGAACTGAAAGCTGAAAAGAGGAAGGCAATTTAAAGAAAAGCAGGGTAAACACAAAAAGTAAACTCTAGAGGAATAGCTGAAATTAACACAATCTAAAAAAGGAGGAAGAAAAGAACAGTTAAAAAAAAAAAACAGTTCAGCAAAGATAGTATTGAAATAATGTAAAACTGAATAATAATTAAAAAAAAACAGAAATAATTGGATATTTTATTTCTATGACCCAGAGTAAATTTCTTAAACTGTTTCAAGAAAAGTACAAATCAACTGATTTAGGCCTTACTCTAAATTACTATCTGCATATGTGGATTTTTTTTTAAATGCCTTATCATTTAAGTAATATAGTGATTAAAATGATCAGCAATGATGTCATATTTATTCCCAAATATCCCATAGATAAAAGATAGTCTTTTTTTTTTTCTTTTCTAGCTAGAGGATTAAGAAAAGCCAAATAGAACACATATAAAAATTATTTTAAAACTGAGATATAAGATACAATCTATTTATACATTTCTTTAAAATGAGGATTTTTGCTTTTATAGAATTACGAAATGAATAAAATCTTATATATCATTTTTCCAACTTTTTTACCATACAATTGAGGTAACCAAAATCAAGATAAATCCCCTGATTTGCTTAAGATAATTAATGATAAAGCCAAATCTAGAGCTCCCTTATCTTTCCCCTCCCCCAATCTAGATTATTTCTAATATCCTACTTTATCTTTCAACTTGAAGGCAAGTAAAAATCTGGAAAAACTAAAAAAACTCAACTGATCTATTTAAGTGATTGAAAACTGATAGCAAGTAGTATGGTTAGGATATGCTTAGTAATGAAATGAAATATAAATAGTAAATATTCAGTAAAAGAAAACTGGCAGAAATATAAATTATTTATGTAGACTTCTTGCCCCATATATAATTAAATCATTGTAACTCCAGTTTGAATTTATCTATCAATGATAGTCCTCTTTTATGGATTTTATTTTTCAGCTGAGTAGAGTGTTATTTTCAATAACATTTTCCTAGTTTACCTTTAAGGCAGGTGGTCCTAACTGATTTTTGAAAAGAAAATGCAACACTAGTAATCCAGTGCATGCCCTGGCAGAGGATGAAAAGCAATCCTAGGATAAAGCTAGATATGAATTGTAAGCCATTTTCAGTTTTAAATCCAGGTTATAAACCTCACAAGAGACTAAAATCAAAGCTAATAAAAGAACCCAAGTTTTCCTTATAGCTCTTAATGAGCTGACCTGCTCTACCTGTGCCTCTCTCTAGAGGAACACAATCTGTTTGTATAGTCCTGGGCAGTAGACCAACCTTGGGCATATGTTGTAGTTTAGAACTGGGGGAAAATGGAAATTATTCTATAATAAGAGTTTCTATTTTTCCCTTAAGTATTCTGCAGGGTGAGACTAATACAAGCCTTCTTGCTTTCCCTTTATTGACCAATGGTCTTCTTATTTATACAGACTCAGGGGAATGGAAGTAAAGAAGGATGGTGACCAGCACAAAAAAAGAATTTAAAAAGAAAGCCTTAGTTATATTGGGACCAGAACTGAGGAAATCCCTCAGGACAGTCCTTAAAGATAAACAGAGAGCAGGTTTTATTCTATTGTCACATTAGAGTTACTATTCATAACTAAAACCATTTAAATCTCATTTTAAATACTCTTATAAACCAAATAACCTTTTGATCCCATTTAGAGGCTATTCTCCTCTTACAGTTTCATTGTAGTAAATCATTCTAGCTTTTTCTGAAAATATATTAAATATTACAAACCTAGTAATGCAAAATATTATGAATATAACCCATTCTCAATTTCTCAAAGTAGACTTATTTCTCCAGGTTTTTCACTTCTATTATGTGTGTGTTGTACACATACTCATATAATTGGCAGTTATTCATCAGCAACTAGGTGACAAACTGGATATAGTGTTTTTCCTGGGGGCAGGAAGTCCTGAGTTCAAATACCATTTTAGTCACTTGTTAGCTGTGAAATACTGAGCAAGTTAACTAACCTCTCTTTACCTCAGTTCCTTCATCTATAAAATGGGAATCATAATAATAGCTATCCCCCAGGTTTATAATGAGGATACAATGAGATAATATTTGTAAAGCATTTTATAAATCTTAAGGCAATGTATAAATGTTAGCTATTATAAATGTTTGAATTCAACTATTGTGAATTTGGACAGAATTCACAAGCAAGAAAAATATAAATGATTTTTTGAAAACAGCATTAAATTGATTCTTTCCCCTCTACAGAACATTTTCTCTGTTCATCTATCAACCTCAGAAAGTGCCTCTCCACACCCACACAAGGCTTTAAGACAGTATGTGGAGGCTTCTCTGGTTCCTTCAGTTGCTAGATTTCTCTTTCTTCAGATTATTTTCAATTTGAATTATTTATGTACATGCCGTGTACATGCCGCTTCTTTTCTTGCTTCTTCATGGTGGGGGCAATTTTGTTTGCATATCTGAATTTGTAACCCAAACTCAGATAAAAGCACATTAGATCTAGAGGTAATGGACAGAACTGCAAGATTACTGGACAAAGAACTAGACCTCCTGGGATTAAATTTTGTCAATTTTCCCTTCATTCTGGCTTTCTTTTCTTTATTCATTTCTTTATTCTTCTCCATAGGTCCTCACCACTTCTTGCCTGATTATAACATAACCTATTACAATAATTTCCTCACTGGTCCCCTGTCTCAAATTTCCTATCTCCAATTCATCCTCAACAGAGCAACAATGTGAAATTTCTGAATTACAGGTCTAACCAATTTTTTTGTTTGTTTGCTTTTTTATTTGTGGTGTTTGTTGTTATTTCACTATTTTCTTTAGTTTAGTTTTGTTTTCATTTTTGTTTTGTTTTGTTTTTTCCCCCGATTAATAAGCACAAATAGCTCTCTAATATATCTAGAAGCAAACCAAAGCACTTTGACTTTAAAGGCCATTTAAGCCTGAGTTTAATTTCTGGGTTATAGATTACTACCTTTCACACATTTCATAAGTCAGTCATACTGGCTTTGCTGCTACTTTCCACACATGACATTTCATCTCTCATCTCTATACATAGGATGGCACAAGTCCAGAATGAACTCTCTTCTCATCTACACCTTTTAGAAGCCCTAATTTCCATAAATAATTAGTACAAAAAGTCTTTGCATTTTTTCCCATGCCTCCCACTAAAATTACCTTTATTTAGTTTTATTTTTTCTATGTATACCTAGGAATATGTCGTCTCTTCCGATAGATGTAAGTTTCTTAAAGCTAGGAATTGACCTATTTTTGCCTTTGAATTCCCAAGATCTTGCATAGAACCTCACAATAGAATTGGCTTAAAAATACCTATTGTACAATTATCTGTTTTCAGTTTGTACTTACTAAACACTGAATTTGGATGCAATGTGTCAAGGTGTTATAATACCAACACTTGTGTTTTGGTTTTAAAGAACCCTTAATAAAATGAAAAAAAAAATTAAGAATCCTTCAGTTAGAAGTATTCAGGGCAAGTAAATGAATAATTAAACAAACAAACAAATGAAAAGAGGCTTATTATAACATTTGATTAAAAATTTAATATACATGGATGGCATGAAAATGTATAATGCCTCAGTTTACTTGAATTAGTATGCTTTAGTTTCCCTGAATTGTTGTGCCTTGGTTCCCCTGAGTGGTTGTGCTATGCTTTGAGTGGAATTGCTGTGGCCACCTCCCTTCCTTGCCCCATTGGAACCGAGAGAATTGGGCCCTGGAAGCTCTAGCCATTCTCACACATTCCAGTGAGTCAAAAACATAAAACATAAAACAATATCAAAATATTGTCTTATTTCAAATTCCTGGGTATTGCTCACTACATCTTGCCCTAGACTCACTGTTACCTGTCCTTGACATTTCTATCTTGACCCACATCCTATCATGACTAAATTATGACCCTTTCCTGGAATTATGGCTGGTCCACTCACCCAGTGTTCTCCCTGCTCCCTTGCCTTTGTTTTCCTGCTAGTTGGAGCCCTATAAAAGTCTCTGCAATTAATTACTTGTTGCTGAATTCTTTGAGACAAGAGTCCCCTTCAGCTGGCTGGCTTCAGTTAGTCTCAGCTAGCCCAAATCCTCCACTAATAAAATATTAAAAACTAATCTCTGTCTTGCCTCCGTTTCTCCACCATTACAATGATTGTAGTAAATCTACAGCAGGCAATGGGAGGAAAGCCTGACTCTACAAAATAGTATATTATCAAACATGCAAGTGAAATAAGATGAAAATAAAAAGTTATACCAGATTTTTGTGGTTCTCAAATAGCTACAAGGAATAGAAATACTTTGATGATAGAAGTCAAGAGTCTTTAGGTCTTATTGTCATGCCACAGTTTCCCTAAATTGTCCTGTTTTAGTTTCTCTAAATTGTCCTGCCTCAGTTTCCCTAAACTGTTATGCCACAATTCCTTGAATTGTTGTGCTTCAATCCCCCTGGTTGCAACCCCCCTTCCTGATCATTAGGACTGAGATAGAGGACTTCCGGTTAAGATGGCGGAGAGGAGGCTCACAGTTGCATAAGCTCCGCGCTTTCTCTCACTATCCACTTCATTACAAGCCTCTGAATCAATGCTTGACTGAAAAAAACCCACAAATAGTTACCAAGAGAAGCCATCCTTGAGATCCGCCAAGAAAGGTCTGTCTTTACTGGAGGGCTGGGGCGGTTTTAGATCGGGCGCAGGCGGCGGGCAGCGGCAGTGAGAGCACGGGAGCAGACTGGAGAGGGGGTGGGGAGTGATCGCAGCTGTCTCTGCGGGGAGAGCTTCGCTACAGGTTTGGAACCTGCAGCAAGTCAACAGCCCAGCAGAGAAGCTAAAAACACCGGGGCTGAAGAACACAACCGCAAACAGCTGGAGTCTCTCAGGACCTGGCCGCCCCCCCTTTCCCCCCCTCAGTGACTCAGCACGCTTTGGGATCTCAGAGCGCAGGCGCAGCACAGTCCTGCTAGTGCCTCACTGCTGCCACCTGCAGTCTGTAGAGGAAGCTCGATAACACACCCAGCCCCCCCCCAAAGAAAGACTCCAGTTTTTTCTGTTTTTCTTTGGTAGTTTGTCTCTGATTAATAGACAGAATGAGCAAGAAGCTGAAGAGGACTTTAACCCTAGACAGCTTCTACACAGATAGAGAGCAGACTCTAAATCCTGAGGAGACTAAAAACAGGCAGTCCCCAGGTGATTCCCCAAAGGAGGAGATCGTCTGTTCCTCAGCACAGATGAACCTCATAGAAGTGATTAAAAAGGCTCTCACAAGGGAGCTAGAAGAAAAATGGGGAAAGCAGAGTGAGGCTTGGCAAAAGGAGAAGGAAGCTTGGGAAAAGGAGAGGGAGGCTTGGCAAAAGAGCCTGGAGAAGTCAGTTAAAGAGAGAGTGGATAAAGAAGTAAAATCCTTGAAAAATAGGATTAGTGAACTGGAAAACAAAATTGGCGAAATGGAAAAAAATTCCACAGAACAAAAGAACTCAATTGGACAATTAGAGAAAGATTTTAAAAAGTGAGTGAAGAGAATACTTCACTGAAAATCAGAATTGAACAAGTGGAATTGAATGACTCGAGGAGACAAGAAGAATCAGTCAAGCAAATCCAAAAAAATCAAACAATGGAGAAAAATGTGAAATACCTTCTGGGGAAGACAACAGACCTGGAAAACAGATCCAGGAGAGACAATCTGAGAATCATTGGACTCCCAGAAAAACATGATGAAAAAAAGAGCCTGGACACTGTCTTCCAGGAAATTATCAAAGAGAACTGCCCAGAAGTCATAGGAACAGAGGAAAAAATAAACATTGAAAGGATTCATCGATCACCCACTGAAAGGGATCCTAAAATCAAAACACCAAGGAATATAGTGGCCAAATGCCAGAACCCTCAGATGAAAGAAAAAATATTGCAAGCGGCTAGAAAAACCCAATTCAAGTATCAAGGAGCCACAATAAGGATCACCCAGGATCTGGCAGCATCCACATTAAAAGATCGAAGGGCCTGGAATATGATATTCCGAAAGGCTAAGGAACTTGGTATGCAACCAAAAATAACTTACCCAGCGAGAATGAGCATCTTTTTCCAGGGAAGAAGATGGACATTCAACGAAGTAAGCGAATTTCATCTATTTCTGATGAAAAAACCAGAACTTAACAAAAAGTTTGATCTACAAATATAGAACTCAAGAGAAATCTAAAAAGGTAAAGATTAATCTTGGGAACTATATTTTGACTATATAGATGTATAAAGAATACATGTATACCTTGTTCTAGAAATTGATGTGGAAAGGACATTGTACCAGAAAAAGGGTAAAGTGGGGGTAGTACATCTCATGAAGAGGCATAGGAAACCTATTATATCTGAGAGAAAGAATGGAGGGGGATGAATATAGTGGGTATCTTACTGCCTTCAGAATTGGCTTTAAGTGAAAAATCTTAAGACATATTCAATCTATGGTGAAACTTCTCCCATCTCATTGAAAAGTGAGAAGGGAAAAGTGGAAAGGGAAGGAATAAGCTAAGCGGAAGGGAATACGGGAACTGGGAGGGAAAGGGGTAAGATAGGGGGAGGAACTCTAAGGCGGGGGGAGGGACACTAAAAAGGGAGGGCTGTGAGAAGCAAGGGGTGCTCACAAGCTTAATACTTGGAAGGGGGGGAAAGGGGAAAGAAGGGAGGAAAGCATAAACCGGGGTTAACAAGATGGCAAGTAATACAGAATTGGTCATTCTAACCATAAATGTGAACGGGGTAAACTCCCCCATAAAGAGGAAGCGGTTAGCAGAATGGATTAAAAGCCAGAACCCTACAATATGTTGTTTACAGGAAACACACCTGAAGCGGGGAGATACATGCAGGTTAAAGGTAAAAGGTTGGAGCAAAATCTACTATGCTTCAGGTGAAGTCAAAAAAGCAGGGGTAGCCATCCTGATCTCAGATCAAGCTAAAGCAAAAATTGACCTAATTAAAAGAGATAAGGAAGGACACTATATCTTGCTAAAGGGTAGCATGGATAATGAAGCACTATCTATATTAAACATATATGCACCAAGTGGGGTAGCATCTAAATTCTTAAAAGAGAAACTAAGAGAGCTGCAAGAAGAAATAGACAGTAAAACTATAATAGTGGGAGATCTTAACCTTGCACTCTCAGAATTAGATAAATCAAACCAGAAAATAAATAAGAAAGAAGTTAAAGAGGTAAACAGAATACTAGAAAAGCTAGATATGATAGATCTCTGGAGAAAATGTAATGGAGACAGAAAGGAATACACTTTCTTTTCAGCAGTTCATGGAACCTATACAAAAATTGACCATATATTAGGACATAAAAACCTCAAACTCAAATGTAGTAAGGCAGAAATAGTAAATGCATCCTTTTCAGACCACGATGCAATGAAAATTACATTCAACAAAAAAGCAGGGGAAGTAGACCAAAAAATAATTGGAAACTAAATAATCTCATACTAAAGAATGATTGGGTAAAACAGCAAATCATAGACATAATTAATAACTTCACCCAAGAAAACGATAATAATGAGACATCATACCAAAATGTATGGGATGCAGCCAAAGCGGTAATAAGGGGAAATTTCATATCTCTAGAGGCCTATTTGTATAAAATAGAGAAAGAGAAGGTCAATGAATTGGGTTTGCAATTAAAAATGCTAGAAAAGGAACAAATTAAAAACCCCCAGTCAAACACTAAACTTGAAATTCTAAAAGTAAAAGGTGAGATCAATAAAATTGAAAGTAAAAAAACTATTGAATTGATTAATAAAACTAAGAGTTGGTTCTATGAAAAAACCAACAAAATAGACAAACCCTTAGTAAATCTGATTAAAAAAAGGAAAGAGGAAAATCAAATTGTTAGTCTTAAAAATGAAAAGGGAGAACTCACCACTAACGAAGAGGAAATTAGAGCAATAATTAGGAGTTACTTTGCCCAACTTTATGCCAATAAATTCGACAACTTAAATGAAATAGAAAAATACCTCCAAAAATACAGCTTGCCCAAACTAACAGAGGAAGAAGTAAATATCCTAAACAGTCCCATCTCAGAAAAAGAAATAGAACAAACTATCAATCAACTCCCTAAGAAAAAATCCCCAGGACCAGATGGATTTACATGTGAATTCTACCAAACATTTAAAGAACAATTAACTCCAATGTTATATAAACTATTTGAAAAAATAGGGATTGAAGGAGTCCTACCAAACTCCTTTTATGACACAGATATGGTACTGATACCTAAACCAGGTAGGCTGAAAACAGAGAAAGAAAATTATAGACCAATCTCCCTAATGAATATTGATGCTAAAATCTTAAATAAAATATTAGCAAAAAGATTACAGAAAATTGTCACCAGGATAATACACTATGACCAAGTAGGATTTATACCAGGAATGCAGGGCTGGTTCAATATTAGGAAAACTATTAGCATAATTGACTATATCAATAACCAAACAAACAAAAACCACATGATCATCTCAATAGATGCAGAAAAAGCATTTGATAAAATCCAACATCCATTCCTAATAAAAACACTTGAGAGCATAGGAATAAATGGACTTTTCCTTAAAATAGTCAGGAGCATATATTTAAAACCATCAGTAAGCATCATATGCAATGGGGAAAAACTGGAACCTTTCCCAGTAAGATCTGGAGTGAAGCAAGGTTGCCCACTATCACCATTATTATTTAATATCGTATTAGAAACACTAGCCTCGGCAATAAGAGTCGAGAAAGATATAAAAGGAATTAGAGTAGGCAATGAGGAAACCAAACTATCACTCTTTGCAGATGATATGATGGTATACCTAGAGAACCCCAGAGATTCTACCAAAAAGCTATTGGAAATAATTCATAATTTTAGCAAAGTAGCTGGCTACAAAATAAATCCCCATAAATCCTCAGCATTTTTATACATCACCAACAAAACCCAACAGCAAGAGATACAAAGAGAAATTCCATTCAGAATAACTGTTGATACCATAAAATATTTGGGAATCTATCTACCAAAGGAAAGTCAGGAATTATATGAGCAAAATTATAAAAAAGTCTCCACACAAATAAAGTCAGACTTAAATAATTGGAAAAATATTAAGTGCTCTTGGATTGGCCGAGCGAACATAATAAAGATGACAATACTCCCTAAACTAATCTATTTATTTAGTGCTATACCAATCAGACTTCCAAGAAAATATTTTATTGATCTAGAAAAAATAACAACAAAATTCATATGGAACAATAAAAAGTCGAGAATCTCAAGGGAACTAATGAAAAAAAAATCAAATGAAGGTGGCCTAGCTGTACCTGATCTAAAATTATATTATAAAGCAGCAGTCACCAAAACCATTTGGTATTGGCTAAGAAATAGATTAGTGGATCAGTGGAAAAGGCTAGGCTCACAAGACAGAATAGTCAATTATAGCAATCTAGTGTTTGACAAACCCAAAGCCCCTAACTTCTGGGAAAAGAATTCAATATTTGATAAAAACTGCTGGGATAATTGGAAATTAGTATGGCAGAAATTAGGCATGGACCCACACTTAACACCATATACCAAGATAAGATCAAAATGGGTCTATGACCTAGGCATAAAGAACGAGACTATAAATAAATTAGAGGAACATAGAATAGTTTATCTCTCAGACTTGTGGAGGAGAAAGAAATTTGTGACCAAAGATGAACTAGAGACCATTACTGATCACAGAATAGAAAATTTCGATTACATCAAATTAAAAAGCCTTTGTACAAATAAAACTAATGCAAACAAGATTAGAAGGGAAGCAACAAACTGGGAAAACATTTTCACAGTTAAAGGTTCTGATAAAGGCCTCATTTCCAAAATATATAGAGAACTGACTCAAATTTATAAGAAATCAAGCCATTCTCCAATTGATAAATGGTCAAAGGATATGAACAGACAATTTTCAGAGGATGAGATTGAAACTATTACCACTCATATGAAAGAGTGTTCCAAATCATTATTGATCAGAGAAATGCAAATTAAGACAACTCTGAGATACCACTACACACCTGTCAGATTGGCTAAGATGACAGGAAAAAATAATGATGAAAGTTGGAGGGGATGCGGGAAAACTGGGACACTAATGCATTGTTGGTGGAGTTGTGAACGAATCCAACCATTCTGGAGAGCAATCTGGAATTATGCCCAAAAAATTATCAAAATGTGCATATCCTATGATCCAGCAGTGTTTCTATTGGGCTTATATCCCAAAGAAATACTAAAGAAGGGAAAGGGACCTGTATGTGCCAAAATGTTTGTAGCAGCCCTGTTTGTAGTGGCTAGAAACTGGAAAATGAATGGATGCCCATCAATTGGAGAATGGCTGGGTAAATTGTGGTATATGAATGTTATGGAATATTATTGTTCTGTAAGAAATGACCAGCAGGATGAATACAGAGAGGCTTGGAGAGACCTTCATGAACTAATGCTAAGTGAAATGAGCAGAACCAGGAGATCATTATACACTTCGACAACGATATTGTATGAGGACATATTTTGATGGAAGTGGATTTCTTTGACAAAGAGACCTGAGTTTCAATTGATAAATGACGGACAAAAGCAGCTACACCCAAAGAAAGAACACTGGGAAACGAATGTGAACTATCTGCATTTTTGTTTTTCTTCCCGGATTATTTATACCTTCTGAATCCAATTCTCCCTACGCAACAAGAGAACTGTTCGGTTCTGCAAACATATATTGTATCTAGGATATACTGCAACATATCCAACATATAAAGGACTGCTTGCCATCTAGGGGAGGGGGTGGAGGGAGGGAGGGGAAAAAAATCGGAACAGAAATGAGTGTCAATATAATGTAATTATTAAATAAAAAAACTTAAAAAAAAAAAAAAAAAAAAAAAAAAAAAAAAAAAAAAAGGACTGAGATAAGTAGGGCTACAGAAATCTGGTATTCCAAAACATAAAACTCCAGATGTCCTATCTCAGATATCTAATTGGCATTCTCTATCTCTAAGTTCCAGATTTTCTGTCTCTAACTACTCCCAGTTTATCAGAATTTATGATCCACCTCCCCCCCCCCCAACCTGTCAGAAGCAGATTGATGGTCCCTTCTTGGCGATTTCCATTCATGAGAGTTTGGACTTCACCTCCTGCCTTTGTGTTAGAACCCTGATCTTAGAGACATGTATATAAAAACCATTGGAATCTCATATTTGCTGTTGCTGCTGCTGAATGCTTGGAGACCCCAGCCCTTGGGACCAAAATGGATCCTTTGGTCCCAAAAAACCTCTCCCTCTCAGAAATCCAAATACAATACTAAAATCTCTAATCTCTATCTTGCCTCAGTTTCTCTGGCATTATACTATGGATTGAAGATTGTTGTAAAAAAGAAAATTCTTTGCCAAGCAGCCAATCAGATAAAAGCTTTATGACAGTGAAAAAAAAATAGAAATGAAGTGGATAACAAAGAAATTTTTATTGTGGGTGTTGGTTTGCTAGATCACTTTAAAAAATCTAGATCAATTGCATAATGCTAAAGTCCCTAGAAAGGCACCCATTGGAGAGAAAATCATGCTTGTTAAATTCTGATATTCTGTAGACTATATTTAAAGACTCTAGGTGTGCTGATCAACCATTTTTAAAATGTGGATGGTAAAGATTTACTCTGAAAAAGGATGCCTTCCAGAATTTATATTTCTAAGAGACTAAGGGAAAAGTTAATCTGGATTTAAAATGTCTATGGGTCACTAACATTTTTATTAGGAGATAATAGATAGAGATTGTAAATGAAAACCAATGCTTATTTATCATTAGCCTTGTTATACTTGCATTCTGAGAGGTTATAACCATTAAGAGCTTCCAGTTCATTTGTAATCAAATAAGAAAAAGTGACTGACTAACCTGGGTTTCAAGCTATTATAGCTCATCTATTAATTTTTTTAACAAGATCATCAATATTGCATTTAATCATTACTGATTTCAAATAATATTCTAGTTCATAAAATTAAAATTGATTCATTTTATTAGAATATAAAAGTATTTTTATAGTAGCCTATGGGTCAAGGAACTATTGTGGCATTTAAGATGTACTATCTAAAAAAATCCCAAAATTATAAATGACTAAAACTCCCTTAACTGATCTGTGAAAAAAATGCCTTCAGAAATACAATCCAAAACATTCATCATGTATAGCCACAAATAATTACTAGCAATATGAATCTGTTACAGAAGTATATTTGATGAGGTATGGCAGGAATATGGGTTGGTCTCCTAGTTCTCCAGAACACCAAGTTTGGGCTGGTTCTCAGTGAAAAATTCATTACACAAAAGGCTGTGATAAGAAAAGACACTTTATTAAAGAGAGAGACACCGAGATGTTCACTTACTAGGCAATGACAAAGAATTGCAAAAGACATTTTCTCGGGGTTTACTTTTATACTAAAAGAACAATTGAAAGCTATTTAAGTTTTGCTTCCAAAAGCAACATACTTAAGATAAGGTGTGGGAAAAGAGCCTTTCCCAGAAAATGTAAGTTTTGCATCCAAAAGGAGCATACTTGAGATAAGGTGTGGGAACAGAGTCTTTCCCAGGGAATGTAGATGTTCTTCTGAGTGAGGCTGTATTGTCCTCATCTCCCCCCTGAAGCAATAAATACAAAATCTTTTGGAAAAGGGTAGGTCTGGAGTCTTTTTTTAGTTACTTCCTGCTAGAAATGGTCATAGAGCTCATCCTACAGAGGGGAAGAAGGGGAAGTGGTGCTTGGGATAGAGAAGCAAGATCTGAAAGCGGCAGCGACAGTGTCCAATGGATGTGGAGTTTGTACATCAGTAATCTCAGGGTCCCCAGGTCACAGGAAAAGTTGGAAGTTTGCAGCTTGTAGCCTAGAAGAACCAAATCTCACGAGCAATCTGAAAATGCAAGGACAAAATATGAGCAGAAGGATAATGATCAGAAGAGGGCTTAGTATAGGTGCCAGTAGGGACCATATCTAGGAATCCCACCCAGAGGAGAACTTGGGGGGGGGGGGAGGGTGAGAAACTGCTCATGGATGTCTTGCATCCAGGCAGCCTTTTGTAAGATTCTCTCTGTGCCCCAGCTCAACTTTCCTTGAGTTACTAATATTTATGCAGCAAGAGGTGTTGACTAGTGCACCGACACCTCCGCTGGAGGCAAGATAATTAATCTAAAGCCATGTGATTATCCAAAACCATATCAGTCAAGTTGTCAAGAGATTCCTGAATCTCCCTCAATCAATGCATGGGAAGAGAGTCTTTCCCAGGGAATGTAGATGCTCTTCTTAGCGAGGCTGTATTGTACTCATCATATTTTCACACATTGTGCAAATAGTATTTTTGAAAATTTTAATTCACAAAAGTAGATTGTTATAGAAGGAAGAAACATTTGAAGGTTTTGTTTTGATGAACTAGAAAATAATGATGCCTGGGAAATGCTTCTTTGGCATTCCAAAATTCTGAATGATGATGATCTTCATTAAAATCAACAACCAGTGTTTGAAGAAGCCAACAATGATGCTAAAGAAGCAGATAATGTGCAGATAAAGGAATTCACTCACAAAGAAGCTGAAGATGTATCTTGAATTGTAAATATCATGAAGCAAAGAATTATGATCTAGATTCTATTATTAAATGAATCATGAAAATATACTAAGATGCAGATAAATTCTCTGTACCGACAAGTGTATATAAGATTTAAAGACAAATAAGATAAAACAATCTAGACTTCCGGTCAAGATGGCAGAGAGGAGGCACACAGCTGTGTAAGCTCCATGTTTTCTCTCAGAATCCATTTCATTACAAGCCTCTGAATTAATGCTTGACTGAAAAAAACCTCACAAATAGTTACCAAGAGAAGACATCCTTGAAATTCGCCAGGAAAGGTCTGTTTTAGCTCGAAGGAGTGGATGGTTTTAGATCAGGCTCAGGCTGAGGGCAGGCAGCAGCAGCGAGAGCGTGGGAGGCAGCTCACAGCCAAGCAGACCAGAATGGGGGTGGGGTGTGATCTCAGCCGTCTCTGCGGGGGGAGCTTTGCTACATGATTGGATACTTTGCCCTGGCAGCGAGTCAGTAGCCCAGCAGAGAAGCTAAAAACAACCGGGGGTGAAGAATACAACCCCAAACAGCTGGAGTCTCTCAGGATCTGGCCACCCCTCCCCCATAGTGTCTCAGTATGCTCTTGGAGTCTCAGAGAGCAGGTGCAGTACAGTCCTGCGCCTCGCTGCTGCCCCCGCAGTCTGTAGAGGAAGCTCAGTAACACCACCCAGCCACTCCCCCCAAAAAACAGACTCCATTTAGGGTTTTTTTTTCTTTTTGCTAGTTTATCTTTGGTTCTTCTCTGACAAAATGAGCAAAAAATTGAAGAGGACTTTAACCCTTGACAGCTTCTATACAGATAGAGAGCAGACTCTAAACCCTGAGAAGACTAAAAACAGTCTGTCCCCAGGTGAATCCCCAAAGGAGGAGATCATCTGTTCCTCAGCACAGATAAATCTCATAGAAGAAATTAAAAAGGTTCTCATAAGAGAACTAGAAGAAAAATGGGAAAAAGAGAGGGAGGCTTGGCAAGAGAGTCTGGAGAAGTCATCCCACTCATTTAAAGACAGAGTGGATAAAGAAATCAAATCCTTGAAAAATAGGATTAGTGAACTGGAAACAGAAAATAGCTCTCTAAAAAATAAAATTGGTGAAATGGAAAAAAATTCCATAGAACTAAAGAACTCAATTGGACAATTAGAAAAAGATATTTAAAAAGTGAGTGAAGAAAATACTTCATTGAAAATCAGAATCGAACAAATGGAATTGAATGACTAGAGGAGACAAGAAGAATCAGTCAAGCAAATCCAAAAAAAAAAAAAAAATCAAACAATGGAAAAGAATGTGAAATACCTTCTGGGGAAAACAACCGACCTGGAAAATAGATCCAGGAGAGACAATGTGAGAAAAGTATGATGAAAAAAAGAGCCTGGACACTATTTTCCAGGAAATTATCAAAGAGAAATGCCCAGAAGTCATAGAAACAGAGGGTAAAATAGACATTGAAAGAATTCATCGATCACCTACTGAAAGGGATCCTAAAATCAAAACACCAAGAAATATAGTGGCCAAATGCCAGAACCCTCAGATGAAGGAAAAAAATTACTGCAAGCGGCTAGAAAAACCCAATTCAAGTATCGAGGAGCCACAATGAGAATCACCCAGGATCTAGCAGCATCCACATTAAAGGATCGAAGGGCCTGGAATATGATATTCCGAAAGGCTAAGGAACTTGGTATGCAACCAAAAATAACTTACCCAGCTAGAATGAGCATCTTATTCCAGGAAAGAAGATGGACATTCAACAAAGTAAGCGAATTTCACCTATTTTTGATGAAAAAGCCAGAACTTAACAAAAAGTTTGATCTACAAATATAGAACTCAAGAGAAATCTAAAAAGGTAAAGATTACTCTTGGAAACTATATTTCTGCTATAAAGCTGTATAAAGAATACATGTATACCTTCTTCTAGAAACTAGATGTGGAAAGGACATTGTACCAGAAAAAGGGTAAAGGGTACCATGAAGAGGCAAAGGAAACCTATTATATCTGAGAGAAAGAATGGAGGGGGATGAATATAGTGGATATCTTACTGCCTTCAGAATTGGCTTTAAGAGAAAAATTTTAGACATATTCAATTTATGGTGAAACTTCTCCCACCTCATTGAAAAGTGAGAAGGAAAAAGTGAAAAGGGAAGGAATAAACTAAGTGGAAGGGAATACGGAAACTGTGAGGGAAAGGGGTAAAATGGGGGAGGAACTCTAAGGCTGGGGGAGGGATACTAAAAAGGCTGTGAGAAGCAAGTGGTGCTCACAAGCTTAATACTGAGAAGGGGGGTAAGGGGGAAAGAAGGGAGAAAAGCATAAACCGGGGTTAATAAGATGGCAAGTAATATAGAATTGGTTATTTTAAGCATAAATGTGAATGGGGTAAACTCCCCCATAAAGAGGAAGCAGTTAGCAGAATGAATTAAAAACCAGAATCCTACAATATGTTGTTTACAGGAAACACACCTGAAGCAGGGAGATACGTGCAGGTTAAAGGTGAAAGGTTGGAGCAAAATCTACTATGCTTCAGGTGAAGTCAAAAAAGCAGGGGTAGCCATCCTGATCTCAGATCAAAGGAAAAATTGATCTAATTAAAAGAGATAAGAAAAGGCACTATATCTTGCTAAAGGGTAGCATGGATAATGAAGCAATATCAATATTAAACATATATGCACCAAGTGGTGTAGCATCTAAATTCTTAAAAAAGAAATTAAGAGAGCTGCAAGAAGAAATAGACAACAAAACTATAATAGTGGGAAATCTCAATCTTGCACTCTCAGAATTAGATAAATCAAACCACAAAATAAATGAGAAAGAAGTCAAAGAGGTAAATAGAATACTAGAAAAATTAGATATGATAGATCTCTGGAGAAAACATAATGGAGACAGAAAGGAGTACACTTTCTTTTCAGCAGTTCATGGAACCTATACAAAAATTGACCATATATTAGGACATAAAAACCTCAAATTCAAATGCAGTAAGGCAGAAATAGTAAATGTATCCTTTTCAGACCACGATGCAATGAAAATTACATTCAACAAAAAGCTAGGGGAAAGTAGACTAAAAAATAATTGGAAACTAAATAATTTCATACTAAAGAATGATTGGGTGAAACAGCAAATCATAGACATAATTAATAAGTAATTAATAACTAATTAATTAATCCAAGAAAATGATGATAATGAGACATCATACCAAAATGTATGGGATGCAGCCAAAGTGGTAGTAAGGGGAAATTTCATATCTCTAGAGGCCTATTTGCATAAAATAAAGAAAGAGAAGGTCAATGAATTGGGCTTGCAACTAAAAATGCTAGAAAAGGAACAAATTAAAAACCCCTGGTCAAACACTAAACTTGAAATTCTAAAAATAAAAGGAGAGATCAATAAAATTAAAAGTAAAAAAAAAAAAACTATTGAATTAATTAATAAAACTGAGTTGGTTCTATCAAAAAACAACAAAATAGACAAACCCTTAGTAAATCTGATTAAAAAAAGGAAAGAGGAAAATCAAATTGTTAGTCTTAAAAATGAAAAAGGGAGAATTAGCCACTAACGAAGAGGAAATTAGAGCAATAATTTGGAGTTACTTTGCCCAACTTTATGCCAATAAATTCGACAACTTAAATGAAATAGAATACCTCCAAAAATATAGCTTGCCCAAACTAACAAAGGAAGAAGTAAATATCCTAAACAGTCCCATCTCAGAAAAAGAAATAGAACAAACTATCAAGCAACTCCCTAAGAAAAAAATCCCCAGGACCAGATGGAGTTACATGTGAATTCTACCAAACATTTAAAGAACAATTAATTCCAATGCTAAATAAACTATTTGAAAAAATAGGGATTGAAGAAGTCCTACCAAACTCCTTTTATGACGCAGACATGGTACTGATACCTAAACCAGGTAGGTTGAAAACAGAGAAAGAATATGATAGACCAATCTCCCTAATGAATATTGATGCTAAAATCTTAAATAAAATATTAGCAAAAAGATTACAGAAAATCATCCCCAGGATAATACACTATGACCAAGTAAGATTTATACCAGGAATGCAGGGCTGGTTCAATATTAGGAAAACTGTTAGCATAATTGACTATATCAATAACCAACCAAACAAAAACCATATGATCATCTCAATAGATGCAGAAAAAGCATTTAATAAAATCCAACATCCATTCCTAATAAAAACACTTGAGAGCATAGGAATAAATGGACTTTTCCTTAAAATAGTCAGGAGCATATATTTAAAACTGTCAGTAAGCATCATATGCAATGGGGAAAAACTAGAACCTTTCCCAGTAAGATCTGGAGTCAAGCAAGGTTGCCCACTATCACCATTATTATTCAATATCATATTAGAAACACTAGCCTCTGCAATAAGAGTCGAGAAAGAGATTAAAGGAATTAGAGTAGGCAATGAGGAAACCAAATTATCACTCTTTGCAGATGATATGATGGTATACCTAGAGAACCCCAGAGATTCTAAAAAGCTATTAGAAATAATTCATAATTTTAGCAAAGTAGCTGGCTACAAAATAAATCCCCATAAATCCTCAGCATTTTTATACATCACCAACAAAATCCAACAGCAAGAGATAGAAATTCCATTCAAAATAACTGTTGATAGCATAAAATATTTGGGAATCTATCTACCAAAGGAAAGTCAGGAATTATTTGAGCAAAATTACAAAAAGCTTTCCACACAAATAAAGTCAGACTTAAATAATTGGAAAAATATTAAGTGCTCTTGGATAGGCCGAGCAAATATAATAAAGATGACAATACTCCCTAATCTATTTATTTAGTGCTATACCAATCAGACTTCCAAGAAAATATTTTAATGATCTAGAAAAAATAACAACAAAATTCAGATGGAACAATAAAAAGTCGAGAATCTCAAGGGAATTAATGAAAAAAAAAAATCAAATGAAGGTGGCCTAGCTGTACCTGATCTAAAATTATATTATAAAGCAGCAGTCACCAAAACCATTTGGTATTGGCTAAGAAATAGATTAGTTGATCAGTGGAAAATGTTAGGTTCACAAGACAGAATAGTCAACTATAGCAATCTAGTGTTTGACAAACCCAAAATCCTAACTTTTGGGATAAGATTCATTATTTGATAAAAACTGCTTGGACAACTGGAAATTAGTATGGCAGAAATTAGGCATGGACCCACACTTAACACCATATACCAAGATAAGATCAAAATGGGTCCATGATCTAGGCATAAAGAATGAGATTATAAATAAATTAGAGGAACATAGAATAGTTTATCTCTCAGACTTGTGGAGGAGAAAGAAATTTGTGACCAAAGATAAACTAGAGACCATTACTGATCACAAAATAGAAAATTTTGGTTATATCAAATTAAAAAGCCTTTGTACAAACAAAACTAATGCAAACAAGATTAGAAGGGAAGCAACACAATGGGAAAACATCTTCACAGTTAAAGATTCTGATAAAGGCCTCATTTCCAAAATATATAGAGAACTGACTCAAATTTATAAGAAATCAAGCAATTGATAAATGGTCAAAGGATATGAACAGACAATTTTCAGATGATGAAATTGAAACTATTACCACTCATATGAAAGAGTGTTCCAAATCACTATTGATCAGAGAAATGCAAATTAAGACAACTCTGAGATACCACTACACACTTGTCAGATTGGCTAAGATGACAGGAAAATATAATGATGAATGTTGGAGGGGATGCGGGAAAACTGGGACACTGATGCATTGTTGGTGGAGTTGTGAACGAATCCAACCATTCTGGAGAGCAATCTGGAATTATGCCCAAAAAGTTATCAAACTGTGCATACCCTTTGATCCAGCTGTGTTACTTCTCGGCTTATATCCCAAAGAAATACTAAAGAATAGAAAGGGACCTGCATGTGCCAAAATGTTTGTGGCAGCCCTGTTTGTAGTGGCCAGAAACTGGAAATTGAATGGATGCCCATCAATTGGAGAATGGTTGGGTAAATTGTGGTATATGAATGTTATGGAATATTATTGTTCTGTAAGAAATGACTTGCAGGATGAATACAGAGAGGCTTGGAGAGACCTACATGAACTGATGCTAAGTGAAATGAGCAGAACCAGGAGATCATTATACACTTCAACAACCATATTGTATGAGGATGTATTCTGATGGAAGTGGATTTCTTTGACAAAGACACCTAACTCAGTCTCAATTGATAAATGATGGACAGAAGCAGCTACATCCAAAAAAAGAACACTGGGAAATGAATGTGAACTATTTGCATTTTTTTTCTGGGTTATTTTTACCTTCTGAATCCAATTCTCCCTGTGCAACAAGAGAACTGTTCAGTTCTGCAAACATATATTGTATCTAGGATATTCTTTAACATATTTAACATATATAGGACTGCTTACCATCTAGGGGAGGGGGTAAAGGGAGGGAAGGGAAAAATCGGAACAGAAGCGAGTGCAAGGGATAATGTAAAAAAAATTACCCTGGCATGGATTCTGTCAAAAAAAAAAAAGTTATTATAAAATAAAAAAAAGATAAAACAATCTATATTATATACAAATTATATACAAATATGTTAAATGAAAATAATGGTATTTTCATCATATCAATGTAGATATAATATTAGGTACAATATTGAAAAAATCATTTTTTCAAAATGTTATTTTAAATTCATGAAACAAACTACAATTTCCATGACACAGTATGGTAAAAAAGATGATTGCACATAAAACTTCAAATCTACTATGTACAATTTTGTTTTCTATAACTACTCTATAACTTTGTAATAAACTTGAATCAGAAATATTTCCTTATCATTTGCTATTATAGAATATTAATAAATATATAAAAGGGTTATTTTTAAAATTCATGGTCTATTTCCATTGGGCTAGAACCAATTATCATATTTTATATATAATTATAACTGTAAATAGTGCAAATTAGAATAATGTGACCACTTCAAGAGATTCATTATTTTCACAAATTGGGACTAGCTCTTTTTAAGAGGCATCTAATCAAGCAGGATATAAAACTATTACCCTCATTATGAATATTATATTGCTAGTAATATAATCTAAAATGGAATTAGGTATTTTTGGTTACATCACAAATCTACTTATTTTAAATTTATGTATAATGAGCTAAAATGTGCTATATACTTCCTCTATTGATACATTGTAAACTATTTGAGACTAAGAATTCTCCAATTCTTTGTATTTGTTAGTGCTTGGATGCCTTGTATATAATAAGTGCTTAATAAAGAGTTGTTGGTTGATGTTATCTTTGTAACCTTGAGTAAACCACAGTCTCTTTTGGACTCAGTTTTCTCACCTATAAAATGAATGAGTAAATCATGATGAGGTATTTGTAATCTTTGGTATTAAAGAGTATAAATCTGGTATATTTCTTAAACTCTGCAGTCCTAAGTCGATGAGCTAAGGAATTAAGTTTCCATACTAATTCACATATTAATATGATGAACCCTTAGGGTTAAGGGGAGATTATCAGGATGCCTAAGGAGAGACAAAGTGGATCAAGTGGGAAAACTGAGCAGGTAAAAGTTCATATGCTGGTATTAAGAATGACCATTATTTTTTCAGTGTCTGGATGAGCTTAACCCAAACAAAAATTTAGGGAATTTTATTAAATAAGTGCTATTGTCCTTTTTACCTTTGCATTTAAAATCTATGGAAGGGATTTTATGGAATAGGGATTTATATACCATGAAGAAGAAAAGATAAAAAGGAAAATGGGAGGGAGCCACTAAAGAGAGAAGTTCTACACACAAATTTACTCTATAGTTTTGTCTTGGGTCTTTTCTAAACATTTCTAATCGAGCATTTATCATATTGTTCAAGCCAAGATTAAAAATATTAATAGTATTACATTTGCTATCTCATTCACTTGTTTGGACAGAGTTACTAAGTTATATATTAACAAATATGTTAGGATAGGAAAACAGAAACAATTTGACAGAAAGACATTATCTGTACCCCCTCTCAAGCTAAAACCTTGGGGGGAAAAATAGGCATGTTATGCTTGAGTTTAGTTATCTTGGTTCTCTATGGGGAAGGTATAATCACTAAGAGTGATGCGGGAAAGCTTCCTTTCTAGATTCCCACCCTCTCCTAGTTAATAATGTAAATTGCCCTTTAACTCACAAATCCTGGTCCCTTTGAATTCCAATAGAAGATCTGACCTGTTCCCAGCCCCACCCGGATATGAGCCAACTTTGGGGCTACACCCGAAAGCCCCTCGAGCTAAGTCTCCTATTATAAAAAGGCCACTCTGGGAACCCCTCTTTGCAGAGATTCCAAACATGGCTACCATGTGAGGACCCTCTGTCCACTGGACCCTCTGTCCAGTGCCCTCCTTATCTCTACCTTCGCCTATACTTTAACTTTGCTTATCTAATAATAAACCTCTTTTATCAATCTAGCTCTCTGGGCCAATAAATGCTTTTATTGGGAACTCGCGCCGCTACTAGACCCCTTGCGCCGAATCTGTACCCCAAACCTGCCACTAGACCTTAACCCTAATTTCACTTAGGTACCCCAAAGCTAGACCTCAACATTTGGTTCCCTGACGAAACAAACACCGGAAGCTAGATAATTTGGCGATCAAACTGGACCCCGACCTTTTCGGGGCACACTCAGAACCAATCTGGGTTTTGAGCTGTTCAGGCAGTATTCTTCCGGGAAGAATCTGCATCCTTTCTTTGGTCTCACTCTATCTCTAAAGGTAGTGGGGAGAATATCTGTGTTCCGTCTCACCCTACTTCCATTTCAGGTGAAAAGGCTTCTATTTTTATCTAGACACTCCCCTGCCTCTAAAGTCTTTTCTGGAGCAGATGGTTTGCTTGAAGAAACTCCCTCTGACCAAATCCTTTGGAGAGAGAAAGGCCCTTCCTTTGCATCTCAATGCATTTCTAATCATTTTTTTCCGTCACCAGATAGTCCTGCTACTCCAGCAGGAACTGTTGAGACACAGAGGAAGTGTCTCTTTAACACCACCCCAGACCAAAGAGTGGTCATGTGGCCGTTCTGGGGACCCCACCCCTCTCAGGGGTCCCAGGCCAGCGCTCTCTTTGCTCTGTTCTAGGAAGATAGCCGGAGAAACTAAAGAGGAGCTGTGTTTGAGCCCTTCTCCCACTCCACTGTTAAGTGCAATGGAGTCTCTAATAGTCAGGCTGTAGCCACGAGGGGAAAGGTCACTGAATTGGGGTGAGTTTAGAGAATGTCTCTGCCCACGGCAGATACTCCCTGGACAGGGATAAGCGGTCTTCCCTTCAGGTTTTGCTCTCCCAGCAAGATTTGGGGGCTTAGACGAGCTGCCCCGCCTTCAAGTTCCAGCGTGGAATCGCCAGAGGAGCCCTCGCCATTCAAGACGCACTGTGCTGGGTAAGATGGCATCTCTTCCTCCCCAACCCTGTTCTGGCCTTTCCTCCCCCTTCTTCCATGGAGTGGGGAGTGTAGAATTCGAGGCCTGGTTCGGACCTCTCCCATGTGGCTTGGCAACCTGCCGTTTAAATGCTCCTATCCTGCCCCCTTCTTGGGGTTACTGTACAGTGGGGAGATTGGGGACTCAATCTTAATCTTCTCAAATCTCCGGGAAGGTTGTCACCAACTTTTAAAATAGAAGTTTGCTAGCAATTTGGACAAGTGAGCCGTGCCCCTTCCCGATCTTTACCTGGCTCTTAAAGCCGCAGCTTCCAGCCCTCAGGACGTGTGCTCGTCCCATACATTTTAAACGGGACTCCATGTCCCTGATTTGGTCATCCTGCGTTAACTGTAGAAGCCTCAGAATTACGCTTTCGCATGCTCACAAGGCTGTCTACAAAGATGGGATTTTAAACTGCTCTCAGTTTTTTTTTCTTAGCCTCAGGGCACTACTTAAAACTATTTCTTAGCTGCTTGTGGAGAGATAACCTAGGTAAACCAGGCTAGGTCTGTCTGTTTCACACTTTTCCTACCTAACTCTACAGGTGGGAACTCTTTTGCTCCTAATTTTCTTAGTCCTAAGACCTTTTGCTCTTAGCACACTCGGTTCTGGTTATATTCTTTTCTGGATTGGCGTTCTATGTCCCTGCCAACAAAAGGTTTTTTCTGGGCTCCAACCCTGGCCAGGTTGCAGCTTCAAGAAAGACCTTTGGAATGATGGCCGGGGAATAAAATTTCAGGTCAAAGCAAATTAAATTCTTTAAAAGATGGCTTTTTATTTCTTTTCTCCCCTCATTCCTTGACTGCAGCAAGAAATGAGTTAATGGGAGAAACTGAAGCCATTTAAGAATTCGGTGAATACCTTTAGGAAAGAAATCTGTCTTTGCTGTGTGCTTTTCTCATGTTCTCTAGACTTGTTCCCTGTTTTCCCTCCCCATTCTTTGAGATGCTGAGGGACTAAGATGGGATAGTTTACCTTCCTACTTAGATGGTGTGTTTTCTAGAGGTATTGGGCAATTTGTAACTGAGTTATGCCTTAACATTTGTCATCTCTGTTGGGCAATTATAAGTTATATGAAGTTTGTTTCAGTTACTTGTGAACTTCAAGATCTGTGTAATGTTAAATTTATTTTTTTTTAATTTTTATTTAATAATTACTTTATATTGACACTCGTTTCTGTTCCGATTTTTTTTCCCTCCCTCCCTCCACCCCCTCCCCTAGATGGCAAGCAGTCCTTTATATGTTGGATATGTTGCAGTATATCCTAGATACAATATATGTTTGCAGAACCGAACAATTCTCTTGTTGCATAGGGAGAATTGGATTCAGAAGGTATAAATAACCCGGGAAAAAAAACAAAAATGCAGATAGTTCACATTCGTTTCCCAGTGTTCTTTCTTTGGGTGTAGCTGCTTTTGTCCATCGTTTATCAATTGAAACTCAGGTTTCTTTGTCAAAGAAATCCACTTCCATCAAAATATGTCCTCATACAATATCGTTGTCGAAGTGTATACTGATCTCCTGGTTCTGCTCATTTCACTTAGCATCAGTTCATGTAAGTCTCGCCAGTCCTCTCTGTATTCATCCTGCTGGTCATTTCTTACAGAACAATAATATTTCATAACATTCATATACCACAATTTACCCAGCCATTCTCCAATTGATGGGCATCCATTCATTTTCCAGTTTCTAGCCACTACAAACAGGGCTGCTACAAACATTTTGGCACATACGGGTCCCTTTCCCTTCTTTAGTATTTCTTTGGGATATAAGCCCAATAGAAACACTGCTGGATCAAAGGGTATGCACAATTTGATAATTTTTTGGGCATAATTCCAGATTTCTCTCCAGAATGGTTGGATTCGTTCACAGCTCCACCAACAATGCATTAGTGTCCCAGTTTTCCCGCATCCCCTCCAACATTCATCATTATTTTTTCCTGTCATCTTAGCCAATCTGACAGGTGTGTAGTGGTATCTCAGAGTTGTCTTAATTTGCATTTCTCTGATCAATAATGATTTGGAACACTCTTTTATATGAGTGGTAATAGTTTCAATTTCATCCTCTGAAAATTGTCTGTTCATATCCTTTGACCATTTATCAATTGGAGAATGGCTTGATTTCTTATAAATTTGAGTCAGTTCTCTATATATTTTGGAAATGAGGCCTTTATCAGAACCTTTAACTGTGAAGATGTTTTCCCAGTTTGTTGCTTCCCTTCTAATCTTGTTTGCATTAGTTTTATTTGTACAAAGGCTTTTTAATTTGATGTAATCAAAATTTTCTATTTTGTGATCAGTAATGGTCTCTAGTTCATCTTTGGTCACAAATTTCTTTCTCCTCCACAAGTCTGAGAGATAAACTATTCTATGTTCCTCTAATTTATTTATAATCTCGTTCTTTATGCCTAGGTCATGGACCCATTTTGATCTTATCTTGGTATATGGTGTTAAGTGTGGGTCCATGCCTAATTTCTGCCATACTAATTTCCAATTATCCCAGCAATTTTTATCAAATAATGAATTCTTTTCCCAGAAGTTAGGGGCTTTGGGTTTGTCAAACACTAGATTGCTATAGTTGACTATTCTGTCTTGTGAACCTAGCCTTTTCCACTGATCCACTAATCTATTTCTTAGCCAATACCAAATGGTTTTGGTGACTGCTGCTTTATAATATAATTTTAGATCAGGTACAGCTAGGCCACCTTCATTTGATTTTTTTTTTCATTAATTCCTTTGAGATTCTCAACTTTTTATTGTTCCATATGAATTTTGTTGTTATTTTTTCTAGATCATTAAAATATTTTCTTGGAAGTCTGATTGGTATAGCACTAAATAAATAGATTAGTTTAGGGAGTATTGTCATCTTTATTATGTTCGCTCGGCCTATCCAAGAGCATTTAATATTTTTCCAATTATTTAAGTCTGACTTTATTTGTGTGGAGACTTTTTTATAATTTTGCTCATATAATTCCTGACTTTCCTTTGGTAGATAGATTCCCAAATATTTTATGGTATCAACAGTTATTCTGAATGGGATTTCTCTTTGTATCTCTCGCTGTTGGGTTTTGTTGGTGATGTATAAAAATGCTGAGGATTTATGGGGATTTATTTTGTAGCCAGCTACTTTGCTAAAATTATGAATTATTTCTAATAGCTTTTTAGTAGAATCTCTGGGGTTCTCTAGGTATACCATCATATCATCTGCAAAGAGTGATAGTTTGGTTTCCTCATTGCCTACTCTAATTCCTTTAATCTCTTTCTCGACTCTTATTGCCGAGGCTAGTGTTTCTAATACGATATTAAATAATAATGGTGATAGTGGGCAACCTTGCTTCACTCCAGATCTTACTGGGAAAGGTTCTAGTTTTTCCCCATTGCATATGATGCTTACTGATGGTTTTAAATATATGCTCCTGACTATTTTAAGGAAAAGTCCATTTATTCCTATGCTCTCAAGTGTTTTTAGTAGGAATGGATGTTGGATTTTATCAAATGCTTTTTCTGCATCTATTGAGATCATCATATTCTTTTTGTTTGTTTGGTTATTGATATAGTCAATTATGCTAATAGTTTTCCTAATATTGAACCAGCCCTGCATTCCTGGTATAAATCCTACTTGGTCATAATGTATTATCCTGGTGACGATTTTCTGTAATCTTTTTGCTAATATTTTATTTAAGATTTTAGCATTAATATTCATTAAGGAGATTGGTCTATAATTTTCTTTCTCTGTTTTCAGCCTACCTGGTGTAGGTATCAGTACCATGTCTGTGTCATAAAAGGAGTTTGGTAGGACTCCTTCGATCCCTATTTTTTCAAATAGTTTATATAACATTGGAGTTAATTGTTCTTTTAATGTTTGGTAGAATTCCCATGTAAATCCATCTGGTCCTGGGGATTTTTTCTTAGGGAGTTGATTGATAGTTCTATTTCTTTTTCTGAGATGGGACTGTTTAGGATATTTACTTCTTCCTCGGTTAGTTTGGGCAAGCTATATTTTTGGAGGTATTTTTCTATTTCTTTTAAATTGTCGAATTTATTGGCATAAAGTTGGGCAAAGTAACTCCAAATTATTGCTCTAATTTCCTCTTCGTTAGTGGCGAGTTCTCCCTTTTCATTTTTAAGACTAACAATTTGATTTTCCTCTTTCCTTTTTTTAATCAGATTTACTAAGGGTTTGTCTATTTTGTTGGTTTTTTCATAGAACCAACTCTTAGTTTTATTAATTAATTCAATAGTTTTTTTACTTTCAATTTTATTGATCTCTCCTTTTATTTTTAGAATTTCAAGTTTAGTGTTTGACTGGGGGTTTTTAATTTGTTCCTTTTCTAGCATTTTTAGTTGCAAACCCAATTCATTGACCTTCTCTTTCTCTATTTTATACAAATAGGCCTCTAGAGATATGAAATTTCCCCTTATTACTGCTTTGACTGCATCCCATACATTTTGGTATGATGTCTCATTATTATCGTTTTCTTGTGTGAAGTTATTAATTATGTCTATGATTTGCTGTTTCACCCAATCATTCTTTAGTATGAGATTATTTAGTTTCCAATTATTTTTTGGTCTACTTCCCCCTGGTTTTTTGTTGAATGTAATTTTCATTGCATCGTGGTCTGAAAAGGATGCATTTACTATTTCTGCCTTAACTGCATTTGAGTTTGAGGTTTTTATGTCCTAATATATGGTCAATTTTTGTATAGGTTCCATGAACTGCTGAAAAGAAAGTGTATTCCTTTCTGTCTCCATTACATTTTCTCCAGAGATCTATCATATCTAACTTTTCTAGTATTCTATTTACCTCTTTGACTTCTTTCTTATTTATTTTGTGGTTTGATTTATCTAATTCTGAGAGTGCAAGGTTAAGATCTCCCACTATTATAGTTTTACTGTCTATTTCTTCTTGCAGCTCTCTTAGTTTCTCTTTTAAGAATTTAGATGCTACCCCACTTGGTGCATATATGTTTAATATAGATAGTGCTTCATTATCCATGCTACCCTTTAGCAAGATATAGTGTCCTTCCTTATCTCTTTTAATTAGGTCAATTTTTGCTTTAGCTTGATCTGAGATCAGGATGGCTACCCCTGCTTTTTTGACTTCATGTGAAGCATAGTAGATTTTGCTCCAACCTTTTACCTTTAACCTGCATGTATCTCCCCGCTTCAGGTGTGTTTCCTGTAAACAACATATTGTAGGATTCTGGCTTTTAATCCATTCTGCTAACCGCTTCCTCTTTATGGGGGAGTTTACCCCGTTCACATTTATGGTTAGAATGACCAATTCTGTATTACTTGCCATCTTGTTAACCCCGGTTTACGCTTTTCTCCCTTCTTTCCCCTTTCCCCCCTTCCCAGTATTAAGCTTGTAAGCACCACTTGCTTCTCACAGCTCTTCCTTTTTAGTATCCCTCCCCCTGCCTTAGAGTTCCTCCCCCTATCTTACCCCTTTCCCTCCCAGTTTCCATATTCCCTTCCGCTTAGCTTATTCCTTCCCTTTTCACTTTTCCCTTCTCACTTTTCAATGAGGTGGGAGAAGTTTCACCATAGATTGAATATGTCTTAAGATTTTTCACTTAAAGCCAATTCTGAAGGCAGTAAGATACCCACTATATTCACCCCCCTCCCTTCTTTCTCTCAGATATAATAGGTTTCCTATGCCTCTTCATGAGATGTACTACCCCCACTTTACCCTTTTTCTGGTACAATGTCCTTTCCACATCAATTTCTAGAAAAAGGTATACATGTATTCTTTATACATCTATATAGTCAAAATATAGTTCCCAAGATTAATCTTTACCTTTTTAGATTTCTCTTGAGTTCTATATTTTAGATCAAACTTTTTGTTAAGTTCTGGCTTTTTCATCAGAAATAGATGAAATTCGCTTACTTCGTTGAATGTCCATCTTCTTCCCTGGAAAAAGATGCTCATTCTCACTGGGTAAGTTATTTTTGGTTGCATACCAAGTTCCTTAGCCTTTCGGAATATCATATTCCAGGCCCTTCGATCTTTTAATGTGGATGCTGCCAGATCCTGGGTGATCCTTATTGTGGCTCCTTGATACTTGAATTGGGTTTTTCTAGCCGCTTGCAATATTTTTTCCTTCGTCTGAAGGTTCTGGCATTTGGCCACTATATTCCTTGGTGTTTTGATTTTAGGATCCCTTTCAGTGGGTGATCGATGAATCCTTTCAATGTTTATTTTTTCCTCTGTTCCTATGACTTCTGGGCAGTTCTCTTTGATAATTTCCTGGAAAATAGTGTCCAGGCTCTTTTTTTCATCATGTTTTTCTGGAAGTCCAATGATTCTCAGATTGTCTCTCCTGGATCTGTTTTCCAGGTCTGTTGTCTTCCTCAGAAGGTATTTCACATTCTTTTCCATTGTTTGATTTTTTTGGATTTGCTTGACTGATTCTTCTTGTCTCCTCGAGTCATTCAATTCCACTTGTTCAATTCTGATTTTCAGTGAAGTATTTTCTTCACTCACTTTTTAAAAATCTTTTTCTAATTGTCCCATTGAGTTCTTTTGTTCTGTGGAATTTTTTTCCATTTCGCCAATTTTGTTTTCCAGTTCACCAATCCTATTTTTCAAGGATTTT
This sequence comes from Antechinus flavipes, assembly GCF_016432865.1. Taxonomy (NCBI): domain Eukaryota; kingdom Metazoa; phylum Chordata; class Mammalia; order Dasyuromorphia; family Dasyuridae; genus Antechinus; species Antechinus flavipes. Next base: position 113,759,523 of record NC_067400.1, on the reverse strand, counting down.
ACTTCTTTATCCACTCTCTCTTTAACTTTCTCCAGGCTTTTTTGCCAAGCCTCTCTCTCCTTTTCCCAAGCTTCCCTCTCCTTTTGCCAAGCCTCACTCTGCTTTCCCCATTTTTCTTCTAGCTCCCTTGTGAGAGCCTTTTTAATCACTTCTATGAGATTCATCTGTGCTGAGGAACAGATGATCTCCTCCTTTGGGGATTCACCTGGGGACTGTCTGTTTTTAGTCTCCTCAGGATTTAGAGTCTGCTCTCTATCTGTATAGAAGCTGTCAAGGGTTAAAGTCCTCTTCAGTTTCTTGCTCATTCTGTCTAATAATCAAAGACAAACTACCAAAGAAAAACAGAAAAAACTGGAGTCTTTCTTTGGGGGGGGGAGGGGGGGCTGGGTATGTTACCAAGCTTCCTCTACAGACTGCAGGGGGCAGCAGTGAGGCACTAGCAGGACTGTGCTGCGCCTGTGCTCTGAGATCCCAGAGCGTGCTGAGTCACTGTGGGGGGGGGGGGGGGGAGGAGGGGCTGGGTATGTTACCGAGCTTCCTCTACAGACTGCAGGGGGCAGCAGTGAGGCACTAGCAGGACTGTGTTGCGCCTGTGCTCTGAGATCCCAGAGCGTGCTGAGTCACTGTGGGGGGGGGGGGGGAGGGGGGAGCGGCCAGGTCCCGAGAGACTCCAGCTGTTTGGGGTTGTATTCTTCACCCTCGGTGTTTTTAGCTTCTCTGCTGGGCTGCTGACTTGCTGCCGGAGCAAAGTATCCAAACCTGTAGCAAAGCTCTCCCCGCAGAGACAGCTGCGATCATTCCCCACCCCCTCTCCAGTCTGCTCCCGTGCTCTCACTGCCGCTGCCCGCCGCCTGCGCCCGATCTAAAACCGTCCCATCCCTCCAGTAAAGATAGACCTTTCTTGGCGGATCTCAAGGATGGCTTCTCTTGGTAACTATTTGTGGGTTTTTTTTTTTTCAGTCAAGCATTAATTCAGAGGCTTGTAATGAAATGGATAGTGAGAGAAAGCGTGGAGCTTATGCAGCTGTGTGCCTCCTCTCTGCCATCTTAACCGGAAGTCGTAATGTTAAATTTAAAATTGTCGACTTATGTAAGAAAGATAGCTGTATAAGCTGTAAACCCTTTACTGTGATTCTTGAGAACTAGATTCATCTGAAGTCCTTGATTAATGATAACTGATGTAGAAGATAAAATCCTTTGGGACTGCAGCTAATATTTGGGAGTTTCAGGTGTGACTGCACAGACCAGAAGTAAGACTGCCTTAAGTAGCTATTTTAATTTGTGGCCACACTATGGTTGCTGCTAAGCTTTTTACTTCCTGGGGCTAGAGTTTCTTTATCTAAAGGTTTACTTTGCCCAAGTACTTGGGGCCACTCCCACCTTGCCTTTTGAGAAAGATGGCTGGCCTTTTACACTGTATGTTGATGGAAGGCAGGGCTAGGCCCCTGACTTGCTGCTCAAGGAGCCCAGGGCTATAGAATATGCATACTGTCTAGTGTTAAGAGAGGAGCTATTGAAAGGAGAACACACCCACTCCTACCACATCTCTCCTTTGCTACCTTGCCCTCAATGTTGGTGGCCCTCTTTGGAGGTTTCCACTGAGGCAAACCCACCATGTCATGCTTCTATAACGGGGGCGGCTCAAATGCCCGGGCTAATTCGAGCTTGCTGGGAGACTCGTGCAGTCTTGGGGGGATTTGTCGCTCATAGCACGCTGTGAGGATGAAATCCTGTTTTTTTTTTTTTTTTTTTTTTTTTGGCGAAAGGTCCTCTGGGAGGGCCCTTTGTGACACCTTCTAAAGACGTCTGCCATGAATTAGCTTTCTTAACTTTGGACAAGGTAAAAGATTTTTTTTCTTTCCTTATCTTGCAGTGGACACCCAAAGCCCTCGGGTCGGGCTTGGGTTGGAAGCTCTAAGCCAGGCACAATTCTTTAAGAATTGCTGCGGATTGACAAAAGGCCTTCCTTTGTCAGCTCTATCTCTAAGAGATATCAGGGATGCTGCAAGGATTTGGAAGAATAACAGTTTTTACCTGTCCACACTCCATCCCTATGGAGATTTTAACCTGCCTCTTAATGCAGAGACAAACACTGGGCTTGAGAAAAATGCCTCATTCTCAACACCTGAACTCTGAATAGATTAGCTGAATTCCCAATCTCTCTGGACAAGTCCATCCTTAAAGTTTTTTTTTTTTCTTTCTAATCCTGGGACTGATTAACACTTATGCCCTCAGGCAAAAGCGGCCAGCCAAAACACACCCAGCACTCTTGTCTCTTAAAGCTGAAAGATTCAGCCTAGTGAAACCTAGGACCCTCCCACCACCTCAACTTTTTTGGGTCCAAACCTCAATGTTTCTTCCACTCTGCTGATAACAGCTGTTGGTTTCCCTTTAACTCTAACCTGAGACACTGAGCTCTTTTCTCAGGACAACTTCTGCCTCCTGAAAAAACATTTGGAGCAGAAGTGCCTTTTAATACAAATCTCTCCCAGACTTAGGCCTGAAGGTGCCCTGGAAACTGTCCGAGGAGACCCTAGTCTCTGTCCTGAGTTCGAGCAGGAGGAACAACGGAGAAACTGCGTCACACCACAGGGGCTTAATTGGCCTCCGGCGTCCTGCTCCCCGCATTTTCTCCTACTTCTCCTTGTTAGATGGGCCATCAGCATTTTTACAGGCAGCCCACAGAAGGCATTTGATGCATCTCCTGCTGTCGTCATCTCCACCCTGGATGACACCCCGGTTTTAACCTGCTCCCGAGATCTGGGCTTCAACCTTTGGACTCTCAACCGCCCTTCAGCCTGGAGAACATGGGACAACTGACTGGGAATGACTGACCAGGACAAACACCCCTTAGATGCACTGCTGCCATCCCCAAACCCCACACCTCATGCCTCACCTCCTGGCATGAATCCCTAATCTCTACGACCCTTGCCAGCTTGAAGCAGTTAAGAGGAGATCGGCACCCCTTTTCCCACATGCCTTTGGAGGTGACTGCTTGAGGGGGGATGAAGAGGGGACCCCCAAACTTGGAAAATCCTGGAAGGAGGAAATCTTTAATTCTGTCTCAATAAGAGACTTTGCCCTATTTCTTTTTCCTTAAATGAATTTAAGTTCCAACTGCTTGAGGGGGGAATGATGTGGAAAAGATTCCTTTCTAGATTCCCACCCTCTCCTAGTTAATAATGTAAATTGCCCTTTAACTCACAAATCCTGGTCCCTTTGAATTCCAATAGATCTGACCTGTTCCCAGCCCCACCCAGATATGAGCCAACTTTGGGGCTACACCCGAAAGCCCCTCGGGCTAAGTCTCCTATTATAAAAAGCCACTCTGGGAACCCCTCTTTGCAGAGATTCCAAACATGGCTACCATGTGAGGACCCTCTGTCCACTGGACCCTCTGTCCAGTGCCCTCCTTATCTCTACCTTCGCCTATACTTTAACTTTGCTTATCTAATAATAAACCTCTTTTATCAATCTAGCTCTCTGGGCCAATAAATGCTTTTATTGGGAACTCGCGCCGCTACTAGACCCCTTGCGCCGAATCTGTACCCCAAACCTGCCACTAGACCTTAACCCTAATTTCATTTAGGTACCCCAAAGCTAGACCTCAACAAGAGGACTAAAAGCCAAACGTTGTGGAGTTTGGTAGATTTATTAACATTAGAATTGTGCTTAGAAGCACATAGCATGGGTTAGGGAGTATATATGTAATCTCCTGGTTACTTTTCCTTTAGTAGTAAGGCCTTGGGGGAATTGATTTCTCCTGGCAAGAAGTTCAACTACACTCTTCAGTAGAAAGTTAACATTACATTGAATCATACCAAAATGTGCACTGCAGACAAGATAAAGCAATATTGGGTTTAGAGTAGCTTGAGGAAAAGTTTTGATATAGACAGCTTGTCTCTAAATTCCCTACTTTCCGATTTTAAGCAGCCTTCTCCCTATTCCTGACATATTTTTCTTTCTTTTTCATATCACCTTCATACCTCTTTTTCATATACTGTTCCAAATATTATTCTCAGCTAGTTAACAACTATGATGAAATGGAAAGTAGCCTGGATTTAGAATCAGGAGAACTCTGAGTGAGGACCACACTACTTGTGGGACTCTGGTTATGTCACAATTTTCTGCTTGTTCCTCATTAGTTCCAAATGGTTCTTCAATTGAAAAATGAAATGCTGAGACTAAATGACATCTGAGGTTTGGGTCAATTCTAAAGTTGTATGATTTCAACTAATCCTCAGGTTGCTATCAGGTAACCATTACGATAGGCCCTAAAGTGTTGCTTTCATTTGCATTATTTTTCCCCTCAAATTTTAGTACTCTCCTTTGAGAGACTCAGACATATGACACTTGGATTTTTTAAAAGTAAAATCAAACTCCTTTATCATTGTGATGAGGTATGGATCGTGGCAGGAAAAGGGGTTGGTCCCCTAGTTCTCCAGAACACCAAGTTAGGGCGGGTTCGCAGCCAGAAACACTACACAAAAGGCTGTGATAAGAAAAGGCACTTTATTAAAGAGAGAGATACCAAGATGTTTTCTTAGTGGGCAATGTCAAAGAATTGCCAAAAGACATTTTCTCAGGACTTACTCTTATACAGAAACAAAACAATTTGGGTTTTGTATCCAAAAGGAACATACTTGAGATAGGGTGTGGGAAAGGAGTCTTTCCCAGCGAATGTAGATTTTGCATCCAAAAGGTGCATAATGTGTGGGAACTGAGTCTTTCCCAGGGAATGCAGATACTCTTCTGGACGAGGCTGCATTGTCTTCATCAATTGCTTCTAATTCTTATTTCTAAATAGGATAACACCAGAACTCTCAGGTCACAAGTAGTCTTTGAGATTCATCATCTAAGTCCTATATGTCAGATAATCTTATGGAATCATACATATTTGACTATTCTTCAAATCCAAGATCCATTCTCATCCTTTAGACTCACTATACCTAAAACTATCACCCTCTTTTTAAAAAATAATTTAATCATATTTATCATATTCTTTCTTACTCTATACCTAGGACATGGTTTCTCTAAATTACAAAAAGAGCAAATCCTTATCAGTTTCTAAGAATCAAATTTCATAAAACAAAAGTTCAATAAAGAGATAAATTAAATGTTTTTATACTGAGATGGGGGATGCCCCAAATTCTAAGAACCCAGAGACAGAATGTCTGAATACAAAGAAATAAAGATATCAGTGAAATATCTTGGAATATTTTAGAGGGATATTGTAAATCAGGAGGTCGATTCTCTTGTTTATCTTGCTAATTTATAACCTTTGAACAAATAGTCCTCAGTCTTACTGTGTCAGAGGGGGATTTACAACTAAAGAGACTGAAACAGAACAATTAAGGAAACTGAGACAAGGGAAACTCATACAGGAAAGTCAGGACAGTTAAAGAGAACTGTGGCATAACAATCCATTCATTCATTCTTAATTTCAATACTATGTGAGATAGTGAAGCTCAGGGTCATCATTATCATCATCATCTTCTGAATATTATTATGGCAACAACAAAATGTTAAAAAAGAAAATATGAAGGAACTCTTGTCACATTTGATATATTCTTTATGAAGGATTTTAGAGAAAGCATGGACAAATATTTTTGCTTATGAATAAGTGGGAATAGATTGAAATATTTGAAAAAAGTAGTGAAGTATTTTAAAATTGGAGTGCAGATTTTCTTTGTTTTGATTTTAAAAATTATTGACAAAATTGGATTAGGTGTGTATCTTTGAGATGGAAAATTTCAAGTTCTGAATCTTCTCATTTACTAGTTATGTGACCGGAGATAAGCCATCTGACCTCTCTCAGTTCCCTCATCTATTAAAAATAGGGATGATAATAAAGGTACTAGCTAATTCCTAAATTGTCAGGAATATGCTTTTCAAATCTTAAAGTGAGATATGAGCAGGTTTACTATTTCTACTTGGTATCAAGTGGGAGTGATTCTGGACTTGAGGTTATGTTGGTATGAGAAATTGTAAACAAACACAATCAATTCAGATTGTTCAAAAATCTTAAAATGTTTCCTCCCTGGTCAATATCAGAATTTGTTTTACTTAACTCTATATGTTTGTAACAAGTTTTGTTTTTATTACTTTCTAAATGGGGTGAATAGGGGGAAGGAAGAAAGAGAATTAACATGAATATAAAATTAAAAAAAAATAAATTTAAAATAAGAGTTTTCTGGGAATAGAGGTTGTGACTTGCTCAGAGTCACATAGACTGTGTGCATATAAGGAGGTAATTGAACTTAATTGTTTTTGAGTCTAATTTTTTATCACTTAACTCACAAATATGGATAATAACATTGATGATAAAGGTATCAACGAACACGTGAGCACATTGATAGAGTACTCATTCCAATTACATCTTAATTATGTCTTCCTATCCTTTATAAATGGCCATCATCATAGATTAAGTGATGGACTTGTTCTTACTTTGAATCCTGCCTTAGACATGAGTTGTGGGGAAAAAAAAAAGAAAATAAACAAGCAATTCACTTACTCTATTTGTGGCTCAATTTTCTCATCTGTAAAATAAAAATCACTGGGCCCAATAAATTTAAAAATCTAAATTCATTATCCTCCCATAGGTTCTTCATAGAGATTCCATCCAAGTTACTGGACACCTAGATCTAGATCTCTATTAACAATCATAATAAGAAATGCTACCTAACCTATGGGGTTCGTACAAATCTAATTATAATATATGATCTAGGAAAAATTTAAATTCTATTTGAATATAACATCATTACAAACTCAAAAAAGTATTGGGTAAATTAAAAGGCAAAGTGTTTTTAGTGATTATGCTAACATCAATTTTTTCTGAAAAAATTTCATAAAGTGATGAAAATTTTAAATATGTTTGAATACTTTACTTTTTTAACTGTATAACTTTTATTATTGATTGGGGGAGATGTTGGGGTTACCTTATCCCATGAGGTATCAAAGCAAATTATCTCCCAAATCATGGAAATTAGAATAACACATTTTTAATTGCCTTTTCTGTATCACACAAAAAGGGAAAGGGGCATTCTTTTATCTAGGGATTTTTCTGTCCCAGCTAGGTCATCAAAATCCCTAGTCACCTAGACTGGTATAGCATATGGGCTTTTATTCAATATTTTTTGTTTGTTTATAAGCATACCTCTTTGGAGCAATTGGAGAGCATGTAATAGAAGACAAATCTCTGGTATCAAACAAAGCCTTAGTAAAAACTTCTTCAGAGAGTTAAGGGTTTTTTTTTTGTTGTTGTTGTTGTTGTTGTTGTTGTTGTTGTTGTTGTTGTTGTTGTTGTTTTAAATATAGATTCTGAATACAATTGTTCTGTTGCATTTTTTTAAGAGAAAGGATATTTCTTATTAGAAAGTAATTATAATAATATCCTCTGGCAAGACTAAAAATTAAATTAAGAATTTTAAATTGTTGTTTACTTAAATTATAGCTGGACAAATTTCAACTTATGTATAATAAATGATTTCATTTCTATTAGGATTGACAAACAATCATACAAAGTCTGAAGCAACATAATTGTGTCTAGAGGAAGACCATTTCCTATTTATGCCTTTGCTGATACAGGTCACTGAATGGCAGAATCCCGGGGAAGATGATTTCTTGATTAATCTTTCAGTTGTAAATTTCTATCATAAGAAAATTAAAATCTACATTAAACAAATAAGTAAAATCATAGGAAAAAAGATTTGAACATTAGTGTGAGTTGATTCAAGCAGTTTATACATTTGGGAACTGAGAACTACAAAATAAAAAGGTGGTTAAGTTTTCTGTTTAATATTTTATTAATAGGATTTCAAAACATTTAGATACCATTTAAACATAAGGATGGATTAGAGTTCATCTATAAGAGGCTTAATATTTTTGATCTAATGATTATATGATTTCCCATTTTTTTCTATATAAATTTTACTGGTGTCATGAAAAGATATTCATAATTTGGAATATAAGTGTAGTCATTTGAGGGTCCCTCAAAAAGAATGCCTGGATTATTAAATTTCCTAGAAATCACCAGTTTCATAATTAGATGAGGAATTGAAATATCTGCTTCTACAATTTATTAGGTTTAGCTATAAAACCTTGGGCCAGGAATTGAATTTGTCTGATCCTCGACTTTCTCCTATATTTAAAAAAAAAAAAATCACATCATCTAAAGAAGAAAAGAAAGGAGCAAATGTTTTTACAATGCCAACTATGGGTCAAACACTGTGCTAAGAATTTTTTAAGTATTTCTCATTCAATCCTCAAAAAAAAAATAAAACCTTTTTAAAAATGTTGCTTTTATTTCAATTTTTGCAGTTGAAAAAAAATTGAGACAGAGTTTAAATGATTCATTTAGGGTCCTAGTGTTATGCCACAGTTCTCTTTAACTGTCCTGACTCAGTTTCCCTGCACTAGTTTCCCTTGTCTCAGTTTCTTTAACTGTTCTGTGTCAATCCCCTAAGCTGTAAATCTCCCTCTGGTCCATTAAGACTAAGACCAATTACTCTAAGGTTATAAATTGTTAGCCCAAGCAAGATAAACAAGAGAGTAGACCACCTGACTCTTTTCTGTCCTTGAGAATTTACAATATCCCTCTAAAATATTCCAAGATATGTGTATTCATTCATCCTTTCTCTGTTTTTTTTTTTTTTTTTTTTTTTTTTTTTTTTTTTTTTTTTTTTTTTTTAGGATTTATGGCCTCTCCCATCCTGACAGCTTCTTACCCCTTCCTTTGTTCAGAAAAAAGGTATTTTAAGAAGTTGGGGTTCCTCCATTCATGGCTGAAGGCTGGCGGCTGGTGACTGTATGCTGGACGCTGGATTCTTTGGGACGACAGTCTTCTCCAGCCCTGGGATCAACATGGATTCCTTGGTCCCAGTATATCTTTATCTCTGTCTGACTGGATAATTTGAGACAGATATTGTACTAATATTTGTCCAGTCAATTTTACTCTCCCATTAATAAAATATTAAAAAACTCTCTAATCTCTCCCCTGCCTCAGTTTCTCCGGCATTATACTAGAGGTAGTACTAAGTGTCTAAGGCTAAGTTTGAATTTGTTTGTGATTCCAGGCACAGTGTTCTATCCACTGTACCACCTAGATAACTCTTCTTTATACTACTGATTTCTGAGAAGGAAGAAAAAATAAACCTGGGCAGAAGTATTTTATGCTTAGTAAAACTATTCTAAATTTAAAGTGTCATTCTAATAGAAAGTATTATTCTTATTTCAGAAATCTTAATTTTTCTTGTTAGTAAATAAAAAATATATTACTAAGCACCATATTCAATATTGAGTGTACAAAAATTGAAAGCCTAAAATAGTCTGATCCCTCAAGAAATTCAATTTCTAATGAAGGAGTCAATATGTAAATAACTAGGTACATACAAAGCATGTATGGAGTAGATAGAAAGTAATTTCAGAACAAAAGATTTTAAGAGGATGGAAAAGCTTCTTGCCTGAGGTATGATTTGAGGCATATTAAAGGAAGTCGGGAAATTTAGTACATAGAATATTAAGGCAATAATAAATGTTTGTTGAATAATTGACTAATGAAATTTCCTTATTATGCAAATCATTATTTGGCTTCTGTTTGTTGCCTAACATTACAAAAGTACAAATGAAATAAAGGACATGGTCACTGCCATGCACAGTCTGATATTTGTGCACAATACATACATTCATCTATTCAGTATTTGTTCCACAAACATTGGTTAAATTTCAAATTTTAGAAAATTGTACAATGGTATCATGAAATTAATAATAATGGGTATGATAAAAATCTTACCTAAAATAAAATCCCTGTCTTCTCAGGGATAGTAGAGGGAAAAAATACAAGAACATAACTTCTATTACAATATTATAAATGCATTGAAGAGTTTACAAAGTGCTATGTAAGGTCAGAGAGAATGGCTGTTCTCTGAGGAGATAATGATAACAGCAGTATGAAAAAGGAAAACAAACACTACATTTCAAATTTATACGACGTTTAGAGATTTGCAAGGTGATTTCTCTAAGAATGTAGACTTCAGAAAATAATTATCAGACAAAAAAAAATATAAAATCAACAGCTAAATTCCTGAGGAAACAAAAATTCTCTAAAAGTCCAGAAATTAGGAATATAATATGGGAAGCTAATGAAGAAAGTATTCATGGAAAACATGGGAAGTGTGCATAAATAGACATGCAACAAAAAAAATTTTCTCATAAAGATGGAGTTCTGCTTTGAAGACTTATTTATAAATAACTATATGTCTCATCCCCCCAGGTTTTCCTAAAAAACAACAATATTTAGCTTATAAACATAATTTTTCATAAAAAATCTGCACATAAATGAAAAGGTCCCTCAGTGCCCATATAATCATGGAAGATAGCAGATTTTCAAGTAGAGACATCAATTTAACGTAATAATAATAATAATATAATTATAATAAACATATACAGTGAACAATAAAAATATTCTTTGTTTCTAGTGATTAAAACATAAACTTTATAATAGTAGCCTTGGTGTAGGACACCAAGTGAAAGATTGATCTAAAGCACATTTTTGGGAGGAGTTTCATGTAAGTATAAATTTCTAGTGAGGAGAGTGCCTGGGTTCTTTACCAGGGAGTTTCTTGCCCTGTCTCTATTCCTTAATTCTATATGTCCCCTCCCTGATGAATTTGTGCCTACTGCTCTGTTTTCTCTGCTTCTCTCTTATAGTGTTTCTCTCTTCTCTTTATCTTTATTTCATGGTGGAAAGATATGTGATTCCCAGAGAATTTCTGTTTATTTTTTTCCTTTGGTTTGGCATGTCTTTTACTTTTTGGATGCACATGCTTTTCTGTAGGTCTACATTTTTATATCTATTACTATTTAGATATAGCAGATACTACCACCCTCCATCCAGATTTACCAACATTTTAAAGACCATCTCAAAGAGTAGGTGAACTAGTTATGGTTTTGAATCAGTGGCAGAATAAAGATATCATTGATATCCAGATAACAGAGTGATGTTGTTTGTTTAATATTGTGGCAAACAAGAAATATCATTTCATGAGAAAATTGATCACCTCTCTCTTGCAATTTTTATGGTAATGATAAAACATTAGCACTAGTTATAAATCATATTTCCATAACTCTTTAAGAGTGAAATTACATGTTTTGGCATATATTATCTCTTTTGATCATAAGCAAAAAAAATAACTTTTAGAAAATAGTTTCCATGTATGCAACAAAATTAGAAGCCAAGGATAAAGAAATAAATATAAGAAAAAGTAAAAAAAAAAAAAATCTGCAAAGAATTTTAAAAGATTCCACTAACAAAGTCAATAGCTATGTTCATACTTATGAATTTGATGTTAAAATGAATATTATACATGAAAATGAGCATATATATATATATATATATATAATCCATTTAATACCTCTCCAATTCTGCTTCTGTCTCTGTCTCTGTCTATCTGTCTTTCTATGTCTGTCTCTTGTTCTTCCCCATCTCTCGTTGTGATTTTCTTTTCCCATGGGGATAAGCAATCTTGGCTTGTGAAGATAAAATTCCATTAACCACTGCTTCAAGTACTTCATGACTTAATTTTAGAGAGTTGCTTGAGACACAGAATGGCTAACTGATTTGACTTGTGTCACATATCTAGGATGTGTCAGAGGCAAGATTTTAATTCAGATATTCCTAATGTTAGGATTAATTCACTACTACTCTCAGTGTCTATAGATTATGGTAGAGAATGCATTGGATGTGGTGAACAACAAATAACATCATACAGAACATTGTAAAATTAATTACATAATATTAAAATCCAGAAAATTGCTGGACAGATATAAAAGTCTTTAAAACTGATTTATTTACAAGCTTTTCAATGGATTAGGGGGAAAAAAAAGGAAAGATGAACACTAGTTGGGATTTGATGAGGACCTCGGCACTAAAAGGATCTCTGGAAAAGGTATAAGATCCTATTGTTTTTGGAGAACTTTGCTAATAAAATCTGGCTCGAATTTCTCCATCCTCCCTGAAGGTGGCAGGTCTTCTGAGAAGTCAGGATACTTGTCTAATCTTGCTGATTACTAGTACCAAGAATCTTTGGAGGAAGGAATAATTGTTGACTTCTAAGAAATGTGTCTGGAGGACATCTGCCAGACATCCTATATGATCTGTTGTCTGCTATCTGAATACCTTTGTATATGATGTATTGACTGTTAAAATACAGAGGTAGTAGTAATCTGAGAATTTAGGCATTTGTAACCCAATTATATAAATCTTAAAATGCATGTGTATTAGCAGTCATGTAATCCTGAATGAATTGAACTCCTGTTTTTACCACCTCTTTCGAGTTTTGCTTCTTCACTCCTTATCCATGAATCAGGGCATGGGGCTGGCCTCTATAACTCTGTCATGAATGGATCTGGACAGGGATTATGTCAACTCCAACTCAATCCATTTAAGTAAGTTTATAACTATGAAATGGAAATGAGCAAAGGCAAAACATTGACTAGCAATTATCATTTCTTAAATCATTTTAAAGAAATAAAGATGAACACCAAAAAATAAATCTTAATGAGTATGAAAAATATTTCTCCTCGCAAATACTTTGTCAAATAGAAAATTATGGCAGTCAACATAAATGTTTATTTAGAGCACAAGCTAATATATTAAACACCAAGGGAAAGAAAGATAAAATATTAAAAAATCATTCATATTTTAGAACAGTGAAAAAGTAACTGAGGAGAATGAAGGCCTTAGGAGTACTTGGTGTGAGATCCAGGAAAGCCAAATGATGTAGATTTGTAAATGGAACTAGATAAAGAATGAGAGTGAAATGCAAAAACTATTTCCAGTTTTGTTTTACTTGTATAGTGATTTATCCTCTTCCATGACTTAGTAAAATCACATTTAGAATCTGTAGCCCTGGTATGCAATATCTTGAGGTACCTCTAGAAAGTAGGGTGGCTAGGACATGGGACTTGGAGTCAGGAAAATATGAGATAAAATCTAAATTCAGACACTTACTAGCTGAATGATCCTGAACAAGTCACAGCTACAATCTGTCTCTGCTTCCTCATCTGTAAAATGGTTATAATAATAGCACATATCTCCCAGAGTGCTTGTGAGGATGAAATAAAATTAAAAAAAATATTTTACAAAAATGTAAATACCATAGAAATGTTATATAGTAATTGTTATATATGTCATATATGCCACCTAACCACCTCCTATTAATGTCTACGCTGCTTACTTTAACATTTCTATAAAATATACAAGACAATAATCCCTGTAATATTAAGGACATATCTTTTTGTTCTTAAAATTAGATAAGAAGTGCAATATCTTGAGGTACCTCTAGAAAGTAGGTATTTTTTGATTTAATAAAATAATGTGATTTGTAGACAGTGGGAAGTTTTCTTAAAATCAGGTATCTTCTATAAATATATTAAATATATACTAGATTCTACCTAGTTGTGATTTTGGTAATGAAGTTTCTCTAATATTTCCTGCATATCAATTTTAAATTAGATGCAAAACAGAGAGGCATTTCCTGACCTAATGTATTCCCTGATATCATAAAAGATGAGCTGAACAGAATACAAATAAAAAGAGATTTGTAGTTGATGCTGAGTTTATCTAAATATTCCAATTCACAGATGAAACTGTCCTATTTAACCTAAGCTACAGCACAATCCAAAGCATCTAAAGTAAATTTTCAGCAAAGTAAAAGAGACTGGTTTTAGTATCTATGCTGGAAAAACAAAGTGTATGATGAATATACAAAATGAAAGAGTGACATGCAGAGAGATGAACATTTTGACAAATGAATTCACCAAAGCGTATCTATTGGACAGTGTTTGTGTTGCACCTGGTCATGGATTTGAACTTAGAAATGAGGGTATGATTAGGATAGGTGGCTTATGAAAAATCCTGTAATGCATTCTATGATCTCAAACTACTCAGTGAAGCAAAAATCAAACCATTTAGCAGTGACAATATTTGCCAAATCATGCTATTGAACTTTGAATCATAATCTCTAAAAACTAAATTTGATGAATGAAGCAGAGAAATGGAAAGAATTGAACAAAGGATAGAGGGAAAAATAAAGACAAGTACATGGATGATTCAAAGAAACAAGTTTCATTTTGATGTGAGGAAATTCTTTTTAATATATAAGATTATCCAAAAGGGCGATGGGCTGCATTAAGAAATAGGGGGTTGGATTTTCTCTTAATGGAATTCTTCCCACTAATGCTCAGTAGCCACTTGACACAGTTTTTATATCATGACTTAAACTTTGTATCAACTATTACATACCTAGATTTCTTTTCTTTTTTATCTCCACTACTTAGAATCTGTAGTTTTCTATTTGTTGCAGTTCATGTGCTTACCTCTTGCATGAGACCACTAATTGTTAATGATCTTCCATAGAGTCTACTCCCACTCTATCTAAATACTTTGTATTTCATCCATAATCACTTAGTTCACAAAACACTTCTCTAGGCAGCTAGGTTTTAATTAATTCCTTTATTGTTTTATGTTGCTATTTTCTGTTTGTTTGTTTTGTATTTTTTTAAAAATAGGGGTAGGAGATTGGTGTTAGAATATATTAGCTTTATGGTCACTCTTAACTTTTTTCTACAATGATTTTTTTAAAATACATTTTGTAACTCCCGTCCTTCGCAGGGCATGAAAAAAAAAAGTTCATGGATGATAAGGATTACGTTATCCTTATTCCTAGTACCTAAAACATTGCTGTAAACAGCAGGAGAGTTAGTAAATGCCTATTGAATGGAATTTCAAAATGGGGATTATTGTTCCAGTAAAAGATGGTCTAGATCACATGAGATCTGGATTCAGGATAAAAAGATTAGATGTGGAAATTAGGACACCTGGGTCCTAATTTTGTTATCACCGCTTCCTATTTGTGTAAATTTTCTAATCAATTAAGGTTTCTGCTCCTCAGTTACCTGATCTGTAAAATAAGCAAATTAGATTATTTTTTACTTTTCAATTTATGAGGTATAGCTCAGATTTATATATATGCATGATTAAGAGGTTCAGGCTTCTTAAAATAAACAGAAAATTACTTCCTAATGAGAAATCTATATTTTATAGATAAATGATATTTGCTTTAGAGAATATTAAAGTAAAATATTTAATATTGATATTTTAGATTTTAATCCCTGGAAGAATTGTTATTTATGTCAATAATGTTACACAAAATACGCTAAAATTATCTCTTTAATAAACTACAGAATGTAAAAATTATTATACAATCTGTTTATCGATTTGTATGCTTGAGAAATGCTGTGTAGCAAAGAAAAAGAGGTAATAGATCTATAAACAATTTGCTATTTTTGGCATTCTAGTTTCTAAAGAATGTATTTATATAGATCAACTTACAACCAGAGCTGTGAGAATTAAAACATTTGCACTTGGAGTAGGGGGAATCATTATAATACTAAATGGAAGACAAAAATAAAGGAAAAACTGGAAATAAAACATTTATTTTGATAAGAATTTGTTGCAAATTGATATGGAGGGACTTTGACTTGACCCTGCACTTCTTCAGATAACCAACCTGAAAGTTAATGATATATAAAATAATAAACAATATCAATGTATAATCAACATTAGATTTATTACCAGGGGTATTGTCAGGTGAGTATGAAATTATTTCATTAGATCAATAAATTTTAGAAATTAAAATAATTTAAGTTCTTTCTTTTAAAAACACAGAATAAATGATAGGAAGATAGATTTTTAGTCTTTAGGTAAGTCTAAAAACTCATATTTTTGTATAAAATCATTTGCATTGGTATAAAACAACAGTTTAAATATTCTATATTGAAATATTATACATAATTTTCCAAAAATATAATATAAAGGTTTTGTTAATATCAAAACATTTCCTTTGATCTCACAAATATTTTCCATTGCTAACCATTCTGGTACCAAAAAAAAAAAATGAACAAACAAAAAGCTTTTCTATTTTTCTTCTCTTTTCTATTTCCAAGTCTAAGAAAACATAATTAATACCAAATTCCAACACTAAGGAAATATAAGTTTCCCCTTCATGCAAATTATGTTTTAACAAAAAGAAGTGAGAGATTATAATAAAGTAGTTTGAGGATGACTTTAACACTTTTAAGTTTAAGATCAATTCCATAGGTGTTTTAAAGAAATATAATAAATGAAATAATATAATTTTTTATTTCTTGATTTCCATTTCATTTTCAGAATATATCACATTGGGAATAGTAGACTATAAAGTTCCTGAATCATTGAAAAAAACTTACAATTGAGAGATCAAATATAATGAAATTTGGAATAATAATGTTTCAATATAATATATATGTATAAATACATACATATATATAAATAAAGGAGAGAAGAGAGAGAGAGAGAGAGAGAGAGAGAGAGAGAGAGAGAGAGAGAGAGAGAGAGAGAGAGAGAGGAAATTTGTCTTTGGTGCCACAAAAACAATGTTCTTTCTAGCTTTAGAAAGGTTCTTTAACATTTACAATTATATTTTAATAAATCTTCTTTTGTGTGTTCTTATCACACTAGATAAATTACTCTTTTCTATATCTATTGTTTTATTATGTTTTTATGCAACATTCTATACTACTGAATAATCTTAATAATTTATAGATCATTTTGCACACCATGAGGACATCAAAAGAAACAATAATATTTTGGTAAGAGTTTTTATAGGTAAATGATGTGTATCTTTCTAAGTATATCTAGAGAAATTCAAGTAACAATAAATTAATGAATAAATAATTATTTTCATGGTGTCTTATCAAAAGCAAAAACAAAATGAAATAGAAAATCTAACCTTTCTTTCCTGTTTTCTCCTTTAGTAATAACATCTGATATTTACATATCACTTTACAATTTTACTAATATTTTAATTATTTCTTTTGAATCTCCAAGAAATAATCACTTTAGTAATTAGCCCAATTTTACAAATAAAGTAATTCATATAAAGCTATATACCATGCCTATAGTTACTTAGTAGGCAAATGAGAAAGGAAAGATTTAATTCTGTCCAGTTCTTTTTTCCTATATGTTGTTCTGCTGTCGATTAGTCCCCTTAAACAAATAGGGATTTTACATAACAATAATATTAAGTAAAATCAGAATCACAACAAAGTCAGAGGTCTGAAAGTTGGAATGTCAGAAGCCATTCAATCCAACCCATGCATATATCAGAAATTTCTGGCCTGACAGGGCTTTAGTTATGGTCCCCATCTTGTTAGTACCAGGATTTACCTCCTTGTCTCTGGTTCTGATTTTAAAGTATTCTCTTAAAGATATCATCAGCTACAAGATGTTAGATAAGGTAGTAGGCTAATTGCATGATGGGCTTCTGTATCCTCCTTGTAAACCGTAATTAGCCAAAAACTCTATATAAGCTCTGTCCTTCAGTTTTTCTGGATTGTATGTGTTAGATCAAATTCCTCTACAATCAGCTGTCTTACTAAAATCTCCACTTAAAATTAGTAAACATCTCTGTTCTCATTTTTTGTGACATAACAATGAACATTCACTCAATTTCCTATTCTTTTTCACCACAAAAAGACTTCCTCCAAACATTTTTTTTTGCATATATGGATTCTTTTCCCTTCTTTAGGATTTCCTTGGCATACAGAACCAATAGTGGTACTGTTGGATCAAAAGGTATATATAGATTTAAAGTCCTTTGGGCCCATTTCCATATTACTTTATAGAATGGTTGGAACATTTCACAACTCCACCAACAATGTATTAATGTCCTAGTTTTCCTATATCCCTTCCAACATTTTGCAGTAACTTTTCCTGTTATCAATCTGAGAGATATTAGATGGTAATTCAAAGTTGTTCATTTCTCTAATCAGTAGCAATTTGGAGCATTTTTTTTAATATGACTATAGATGACTTTACGTTCATCATTTGAAAATTGTCTGTTTATAACTTTTGACTACTTATCAACCAAGGAATGACCTGTATTCTTATAAATTTGACACAGGCTTTATCAGAAAATTTAATATTTTGTAATTGTGTTGATATAGTTCCTGATTTTGTGTTGGCAGGTAGGCTCCCCAATATTTTATATTATCTACAGTAATTTTAAATGGAAGTTCTTTTTGTTTCTCTTGCTTCTGGAGTTTTTTGGAAATATATAGAAATGCTAATAATGTCTGTGGATTTATTTTGTATCCTGCAAGATTGAGAAAGTTGTGAATCATTTTTAGTAGTTTTTTAGTTGATTTCTTATTATAATTCTTTTAATTTCTTTTTTTTTCTCTCTTATTGCTAAAGCTAACATTTCTTATGCAATATGGAATAGTAATGGTGATAGTGAGGAACCTTTTTTTCACCCCTAAATTTATTGGGAAAGGTTCTAGTTTATCTCCAATACATGTGATGCTTGCTGATAGTGTTAAATAGATACTGATGATCATTTTAAGGAAACCTCCATTTATTTCAACAATTTCCAGAGTTTTTAATATCAATGAGTGTTGGTTATCGGTATAGTAAATTCTGCTAATAGTTTTCCTAATATTGAACCAGTTCTGCATTCCTGGTATAAATCCTACTTGGACATAGCGTATTATTCTGGTGATGGCTTACTGTAATCCATGTGCTGATATTTTTTTTAAAGATTTTTGCTCCAACATTCATTATGGATTTTATCAAATTTTTTTCTGCATCTATTGAAATGATCATATGATTTTTATTAGTATGGTTATTGATATAGTCAATTATGCTAATAGTTTTCCTAATATTGAATCACCCCTGCATACCTGGCATAAATCTTACTTGATCAGTGTATTATCCTGGGAATGACTTTCTGTAATTTTTTTTGCTAATATTTTATTTAACATTTTTGCATCAATATCCATTAGGGAAATTGGTCTATAAATAGTCTTTTTCTATTTTCATCTTACCTGGTTTAGGTATCAGCATCATATCTGTGTCATAAAAAGAATTTGGTAGGAATCCTTCTTTCCCTATTTTTTTCAAATTGTTTATATAGTATTGGAATTAATTGTTCTTTAAATGTTTGGTAGAATTCACATGTAAATCCATCTGTTCCTAGAGATGTTTTCTTTGGGAGTTGATTAATAGCTTTTTCTATATCTTTTTTTTTCTAAAATAGGACTATTTAAATAATGTTTTACCTCTTCTGTTAACCTAGCCAATCTATATTTTTGTAGATTTTTCTCTATTTTACTTAAATTCTCAAATTTATTGACATATAGTCAGGCAAAATAACTCATAATTAATGCTCTAATTTTCTCTTCATTGGTGGAAAATTCTCCCTTGTCATTTTTGAGACTAACAATTTGATTTTCTTCTTTCCTTTTTCTAATCAAATTAATTAATGGTTTACCTATTCTGTTGGTGTTTTCATAAAATCAAGTCTTAGTTTATTTATTAATTCAAAAGTTTTCTTATTTTCAGTTTTATTAATCTAGTCTTTTATTTTCAGAATTTCAAATTTGGTATTTAATTGAATTTGCTTTTTCTATTTTGCTCCTTTTCTAGTTTTTTTTTTTTAGTTGTAAGCCCAATTCATTGATCTTCTCTTTCTCTATTTTATGCAAGTAAGTATCTAGAGATATAAAATTTCCTCTAATAACTCTTTTGGTTGCATCTCACAAATTTTGGAAGGCCTTCTCATTATTGTAATTCTCTTGGATGAAGTTCTTAATTGTGTCTATGATTGTTGTTTTATCCATTCATTTTTTAGGATTAGTTTATTTAGTTTCTAATTAATTTTTGTCTATTTTTCCTGGTCTTTTATTGCATATGATTTTTATTGCAAAATGATCCAAAACAAATGCATTTACTATTTCTGCTTTTCTGCATTTGATTTTTGAGGTCTTTATGCCCTGATACATGATCAGTTTTTGTATAGGTTCCATGAATCACCGAGAAAAAAAAAAAAACTCCTTTCTGTCTCCATTCAATTTTCTCCAAAGATATATCATATCTAACTTTTCTAACATTCTTTTTACCTCCTTTCTTGTTTATTTTGTGGTTCATTTTATTTAGTTATGAGAAAGCAAGTTTGAGATCCCCAACTATTATAGTTTGGCTGTCTATTTCTTCTTGCATCTCTCTTAACTTCTCCACTAGGAATTTGGATGCTATACCACTTTGTCCATATATGTTTTGTATTGCTACCACTGCTTTTTTTTCTTTTCCTTCATCTGAAGCACAAATTCTGCTCCAAATTCAATTTTTTTGTTAAGTTGTCTTTTCATTAGAAATGGATGATATTCATCTGTATATCCACCTTTCTTCCCTGAAAGATAATGCTCATTTTAGCTGGATAGAATACTCTTGGCTATAATCCAAGTTCCTTTGTCTTTTGGAATATCAGATTCCAGGCCCTTTGATACTTTCAGGTGAAAATTGGTAGGTCCTGGGTAACCGTGATTGTGGCTCCTCAGTATTCATTCTGTATATATCACTCTGCTTTAAATGTGTTTCTTGTAAACAAAATATTGTAGCACTTTGGGCTTTTAATACAGTCTGCTAACCTCTTCTGTTTTATGCAGAGTTCATCCCATTCACATTAAGGTTAAAATAAATAATTCTGTATTTCCTGCCACCTTATTTACCCTAAGTTATGCTTCTTTTTCCTTTTCCCCTTTCGCTCCTCCCCAGTATTTTGTTTCTGACCACCACTTCCCTCAAACAACTCTCCCCCTTTAAAGCTCCTCCCCACTTCTTACACCTTATACTACTTCTGTTTTCCTTTCTATTAGCTTTTCCGTTACTTTTCCTCCTTCCCTTCCCACTTTCCTATAAGGTGAAACCAGTTTCTTTGTGAAATCAAATATGTCTGATATTCTCTCTTTGAGCCACATCTGATGAGAGTAAGATTCACATAATGTTCATCCCTCTCTCTTCTTTCCCTTAAATACAATAGTGTTTTTTTTTTTTGCCTTCATGTGATATGTAATTTCCTTTATTTCACCTTTTTTTTCCCTCTTTTTCCAGTACATAGGTTCTTTTTCATATTATCATATCACAGTCAAATTATACCTACACTCTCTAAGTTTACCCATAACAGAAATAGAATTCTCAAAAGTTTTTTTTTTCCTTTTTTTTTATGTTTCTTCTGATTTTTGTGTTTGGACATCAGATTTTTTTGTTAACTAGTCTTTTCATTAGAAATAGATGATATTCACCTGTGTCATTGAATGTCCACCTTCTTCCCTGAAAGATAATACTCATTTTAGCTGGATAGCTTACTCTTGGCTGTAATCCAAATTCCTTTGCCTTTTGGAATATCAGATTCCAGGCCCTTTGATTCTTTCAAGTGGAAATTGCTAGGTCTTGAGTAATCTGATTGTGGCTCCTCAGTACTTAAATTGTTTCTTTCTGACTGCTTGTAACATTTTTTGACTTGGTGTAATAGTTCTGAAATTTAGTCATAATAGTCCATGGCATTTTCATTTTGGGGTCTGTGCCTGGTGAATCCTTTATTTGGCTATTTTACCTTCTGATTCTAGGATATCCAGGTAGTTTTCCTTTATGATTTCCTGTAAAATAATGTCTAGGTCCTTTTTTTTTTCCATCTTGGCTTTCAGAACATCTAATAATCCTTATATTTTCTCTCCTAGATCTATTATTTTATGTAAGTTGTTTTTCCTAGGAGGTATTTCAGAAATATTTTTCTTTTTTTTTTTTATTTTGTTTGACTAGTTCTTGAAGCCTTATTGAGTCATTCACTTCCATTTGTTCAATTCTAATTTTTAGTGTATTATTTTCTCAGTTACCTTTTTTATCTCCTTGTGTATTTGGCCAAATGAATTTTTAAATAAGTTGTTTTATTCATTGCATTTTTTTCCATTTCACAAATTCTGTTTTTCAACAAATTGGTATTTTTTTCATATCTATTTTGTAAGGGTTATATGCTTTTTTCCATTTCATCAAATCTATTTTTAAGGAGTGTTCTTCAGAAAATTTTCCATACCCTCTTGCAAAGATTTCATTTCCTTTCCCCATTTTTCTTTTAATTCTCTTTTAAGATTCTTTTAAAAATCTTCAAGAAAGCCATGAGAAATGGGGACCAATTCATATCTCCTTTTGGGGCATTATCTGGAGTTGATTTATCTTTAGGAACCTCAGGATTTGAAATCTATTCTCTCTCTCCATAAAAACTGTCTGTGGTGAGAGTTCTTTTTTTTTTTTTTTTTTTTTGTTGTTGTTGTTGTTGTTGTTGTTCATTATTTTTTTAAGGTTTGAGGTCTGCTTTTAATTCAAAGGAATCGCAGCTACTTTAGTTTGTCTGGGGGAAGTTCTGCTGATTGACTTCAGATGCTGGGTAATCATGGCTAGGTCCTGTGTTCTTCCTTGGCTGAGCAGTTTACAATTTGCCTTTTGTAGGAAATCTGCCCAACCATCTGCTATCAACCAGGACAGAGCAGCCTAAAAGTCCCTGTGTGGGACATACAACCCTCTGGTTTTCTGCCCCTTCTTGTCTCAGGTTCCCTGTGCTGCAGTCTGAGCTCACAGATTGTCCCCTACCTATTTGAAACAGATCTGTTCTGAAGTTATTCTAAGGTATCTTCTGTCAATGTGTTTTACTCCAAATATTTGTGGGTTCTGTCCATTCAAAAACCAGTTAAGAGGCTCAGTCTATTGTTGGAGGCTCAGTCTATTGTTGATTTGAGAGAAGGTGAGAGAAGGTCACAGAAAATTGTGTCTGCTCTCTACCATCCTGGCTCTGCCCCCTTTTTACTTGATTCTTGGTGTGTCATTGAGTAATCTGTTTTCATGTATTCAATTCTAATTTTTAGTAAATTATTTTCTTCAGTTAGCTTTTTTGTCACCTTTTGCATTTGGCTAATTAAAATTTTAAATGAGTTATTATTTTATTCATTGATTTTTTTCTTTTCAGAAATTCTGTTTTTCAAGTAGTTGTTTTCTTTTTCCATTTCACCAATACTATTTTTAAAGGATTGATTTTTCTGCAGACAATTTCTGTGTTTCCATTTCCAGACCTCTCATTTTCTTTTTCCATTTTTCTTCTAGCTCTTTTTAAAGATACTTTTTGAATTCTTCCAAGAGAGACTTGTGAGATGAAAACCAACTTATATCACTCTTTGAGGCTTCATCTGGAGAAGTTTTGCCTTTAATTTTCTTAGGGTTTTACATCTTTTCTTTCCTTTCTACATAAAAGCTACTTATGATCTAAGTTCTTTTTTGCTTTTTAAAAAAAACTCATTTTTAAAGGTTGAGATCTGTTCTTAGGGCAAAAGGTAGATTTTCTTAAGCTTCCTCTCTAGGCAGCAGTGGTTTCACACTGCCCTGGGCTGGAGGTTTTACAAGTTTGCAACAATGTTTCTTGGGGGTTTCTTTGTGGGATCTCTTTCTAGATGTGTCCTATGGATTCTGTAAATGACTATTTCCCCCATTAGTTTTAGTATATCAGGATGGTTTCTTTGATGAACTCTTGAGAAATTCTATCCATGTTTTTTTTTTTTTTTTTTTTTTTTTTTTTTTTTTTTTTTTTTTGTTGTTGTTGTTGTTGTTGTTGTTTGTTTGTTTGGTCATGGCTTTAAGGTAGACTGATATTTTTCAAATTGTTCTTCCTGGATTTATTCAGTTTAGTTCTTTTTCCAATGAGATATTTTATATTTTCTTCTATTTTTTTTATTCCTTTCAGTTATATCCATCAGATTATTGATGTCTCATAAGCTTATTAGCTTCCATTTGCCCTGTTATAATTTTTCTTCAGTTATTTTCTTTAGTTAGCTTTTGTACCTTTTTTTTTTTCTTCTGATTAATTCTAATTTTTAAAGTGTTATTTTATTTAGTGCATTTTTTGTTTTTGCATTTGGGCTATTGTGTTTTTAAGGGATTGATTTCTTAAATAAATTAATTTTTGCATTATGTCAATTGTACTTTTTAAGAAACTTTTTTGTTCAGTAAGTTTTCTTTTTCTTTTTCTTTTCCAATATGTTGACTCTTGCATACCTCTCATTTTTTTTCTTCTACCTCTCCTCTTTGGCTTTAAAAAAAATTTTTTTATAAGCCCTTCCAATAAGGCTCTTTGGGCTAGAATTCAATTCTTATTGCCCTTTGAGATTTGCTCTGTCAACATTTTGTCCTCATCTGAGTTGATGCTTTGGTCTTCCCAGTCACCATAGAAGCCTTTTATGGTCAAGGTTCTTTTCTTTTTCTTGATCATTTCCTTTCCTTTTTTAATTGTTATTTACTCTTTTTTGTTTTTATGGTTGAGCTCTAATTCCGGGATAAAGGGGAACTTTCTCAAACTTCTTGTGCAGCCCTGATCCTTGGCTTTGAGAATAAGGAGTCCTTATGTTTATAAGGAGTAGCTTTGCCTGCTCTTTCCATAAAGTAGCCTGGTTTTCCAGATTTTGTATTCTCATATGATATTAGAAATTTTCCCACTAGTCTGCTCTGGTAATAAGCCAGGATCCAGAGTCTCAGTTGCTGATCTGCTGTGATAAAGACCATCTCACAGATTTTCTGAGGCTGTGTCAAAGGTGGGCTAAATGTCTATTTAACACCAGTGAGATCAACCTTTCTTGAAGTTTTTTTTTTTTTTTAATCTATCTTGACCTTGAGATTGGTTTCATACCCTCAGACTCTGTTCAGGAACTTGGTTTCATGTGATTTTTCAGAGAAACTAGGCGACCTCAAGCAGCTTTACATCAGTCTTTTTGAAATTTCTGGCTATCCGGTCAAGTACTGACTGCTAAAGCTTAGGCCAAGCCAGTCTATTTCTTAATTAATTTTTGCAGTATCAGCTTTAATTTTGTTTCTACATCAATTTGTTTTAAGCATGACTTTTAGGAAAGCATCAATGTTTTTATTAATTTATCTGTATTTTCTTATCTAAATACTTATACAATAGAAATGTTAATACATAAAGAAATCAAGTGAGAAGTTTCAGACATAAAAATGCAACATATTAAATTTAAAATCCCTAATGTGTTATTAAAAAGAATAATATTGCAAAGTCTGGAGAAAATATGAATTGATAAGAAAAGAGAATTTGAATAAATGGTCAAAAGATATCAACAGTTTTCAGATAAATTAAACTATTTCTAGTTACATGAAAAAATGCTTTGAATCACTATGATCAGAGAAATGCAAATTAAAACAACTCTGAGATACTACTGCACACAGTGACTAAGATGACAGGAAAAGATAATGATGAACATTGGAGGGGATGTAGTAAAATTAGGGCACTGGTGAATTGTTGGTGGAGTTGTAAACTGATCTAATTATTCTGGAGAGCAAGCTACAGCTATGTCCAAAATGCTACCAAACTATGCATATCATTTGATCCAGCAGTGTCTCTACTGGGTCTGTATTCCAAAGAAATCATAAAAAAGAGAAAAAGACCCACATGTGCAAAAATGTTCGTAGCAGGCCATTTTTAGTGTCAAGGAACTGAAAATTGGGTGGATGCCCATCAGTTGAGAAATGACTGAATAAGTTATGGTCTATGAATTTAATGGGATATTATTATTCTATAAGAAACGATCCACAAGATGATTTCAGAAAGGTCTGGGGAGACATGTGAATTGATGCTAATTGAAGTAAATTGAAGCAAGTGAATATCGTATAAAGCAACAACAAAATTATGTAATATTCAGTTCTGATGGATGTTGTTCTTTTCAACAGTGAGATGATTCTGGCCAAACTTGTGATAGAGAGAGCCATCTGCATCCAGAGAGACTGGTGTAGGGACAGAGTGTGGATCACAGCATAGTACCTCCAACTTTGCTTGCTTTTTTCCCCTCATTTTTTTCTCTTTTTGATCTGATTTTTCTTGTGAAGTATGATAATTGTGGAAGTGTATATGGAAGAATCGCACATGTTTAACATATATTGGATTGCTTGCTCTCTAGGGGAGCGGGGGGGGGGGGGGGAGGGAGGGAGAGGGAGTGGGGAAGAAGGGAGGAAGAAAAAAGTTTAAAACACAAGGTTTTGCAAGGGTGAGTGTTCAAAGCTATTGATTCATGTATTTGCAAAATAAAAAGCCAAAAAAAGAAAAAAATACTGGAACAATTAATTTCATTAATTTTAAAACTTCATTAAAAAAAGAATAAAAAGAAATAAGAATTTCTAACATAATAGAAAAGAAACTAACATTTATTCTTGATATATTTCAGCTCTGGATATTTCATCAGTTTTTCTTATTTTTTCTTACATTGTTTTTGTACAAATAATTATAAAAAAACAATCCAATCATGAGAGATCCTGGTGAATAATATATTTTATGAAATATCCAAAAGTTGAATAACAGGACCTGGAAGCATAAAAATGATCTGACATATTTAATGGAGTCATAACATTTTAATATGCATTTACAGTTTTCTGTACAATTAATTTCCATGCCTGATATTATAAATCTTTAAGCAAAATTCCTAAAAGAAATACTGATACCATTGACCATATATATGTAATGGCAGTTATATGGTAGATATTGAAGCTTACTATTAAAAAAGAAAGCAACTAAAATATCAAACTATTTTTACTATTAAAGAAGTTAACTTTGAAGAACAAGAATTCAGAAATATATGTGCCAAGGAAGACAGTACAGATATAAGTATGAGGAAAATCTATTAAACAAACATAAAGGAAAATGAACCTTTTGAGCAAAGAAATGTAATCCTAAAAGAGGGAGAATGATGAAATATGACCTAAAACCTAGAAAAGACAAAATTTGAAAAAAGAAAAAGAGAAGTTAAGAATTCTTATCCCATAGAAAAGAGAAAGATAATTGGATTTTAAAATAGCACATGAAAATCAAGCTCAATTAAAAAGAAGTTAGAAGGAAATAAAGTCTCCAAAACATATTAGCACACTTTAGGAGGTCACTAATATTTTGTAAACAAATAACATGTGTAGGTGGATTAGGAAGACAAAATGATTAGTAAAGAAAATGGAATAGAAATGTTTTTGCTGGGTTTTCCCTCAAGAGGTAAAAGAACAAATGGTTTTGTTTTAGATATTAAATTCAAAATGCATTTATTAAAATGTGTATTAATTTTAGAGAAGTAGGCCAATTGCTTTACTTCTCAGTTATTTACAAATATCCCCAAATATTTATTTTGTAAACTTTAAATAGAAAACACATGCTATATTTTCCAATTACTTTTAAATTTGACATTTCTCCCTAGTTTGGCCTTTGCATTCAGCAAATGTGTGGGTGAAAATTTATGATCTTCATTGAGGGTAGAGTGGAGGTATTGATAAATACTCTTGAGGCTCTGAGGAAAGATTTGGATTCAATTCATATTAGAAATT